>NW_025767555.1:0-456087 GCF_003918875.1 Haliotis rubra | reverse complement strand
CCCGCCAATAATACCTATTGACCAGACGACATTTACGACGATTGATTATCTAACCAATGCCGCATTTCGCGAGCTTTAAGTTCGAATGCCAAAGCGGCAGCTTTCCTTTCGTTCCCGGAATGAAAACAGAAAATATCGCACAGACTTCCGGTGTCACCATAGCATGCGTTGGTTTGTTTGTTTGTTCGTTGCTTAACGTCAATACTGAATAATTCACGCTGTATAGCGGGGCTTCCATGTACTCCGACCAGACACCCTGTGATTGACATCATCCATTACGAGCGCAGTTTTTAAACAGTACCAAAACCGGTTCTGTTTGATTAAACAGGTTTTTTGTAAGCTTCCGGTCATTAACAGAAGGGGATGACTTAAACGATCGTCAAACGAAGAATTAAATATCGATTCACCAAACATAAGAAAGTTTCGGTATATTTAACGATTCTTATATTATCATACTGCGAATATCCGGCCAGAATATCTCAAAGTGTTTCCAGCTTCATCGTAAGATCGGGTGAACAGTTCACGACTGGTTGACGTCATCGCAGACGACGTTCATGCTGCCGATCCCCGGTTTCGGTTCAGCATCCCCGATTATTACGCCACATGCCGAATACGTCAGCGCGGCAAACTGAAATCACCGACTATATCGACGAATACGTTCGTTCGTGCAACCCCGCAAGTGAATGACCGTAACCATTCCATAACGGTTCGACCTTTATCAGTATCCCGACCTTGCTTCCGGAACTTTATTTAAATGCTGCACAGATAGTTCACCGTTTCTGAAATCGCCGGCCAGATGCCACATTTCGATGATTCGAACTTTATCAGACAACCATGCTCGCGCATTGTGTTACGACAAAGATGGATTGAAGAACAAGCCTAATTTCGGGGAATTGACCACCGTTCACGAGGTTCCAGACCCGACTTCGCATGTTCAATATCTATTGGCAAGGTAGAAACATTCGAAACCACGGAAGATGACGATAACGGTACTATTGGCATCTGGACGAGCCGTATGAGTTGCGACGGGAAGTCAGCTGGAGCCATAGTACGAACGCAGACGATTTTCATCGCTCGACCAGTAATACGCCGAAGAAAGTTTTGCAGTATTCACCCGTTTGGGATTCAGATCATACACTCTGTTCACCTGATCGTTTTAAACAGGTCGATCGTCGTTAGTTTGTTGTTTGCGCAGTTCGCAACGGCCAGATTGAAACATGATACCGGCCGATTTATTCAGATCAACAGCAACGATACCAAGCACGACGTTTACCGACGTCATGTTACAGCTTCGTATGGTTCATGCCATTATCAATGCCGGCATAAGTTTATCGACTGCGGAACATGAACATATTGGCTTCGCATGCAGATCTTCAATCAGTTATCATCAGTCCGCAGATGTTCACTGCAGAATCCGGCCGTTAATGATATGTTGCCAGTCAGCAGCGTGCATTGCTGATGTTTTCAGCACGTATGTAATCCCAGCGCATGCATATTAAAAGCCCATGTCGTGAATCAACCCGCTTCGTTTTATCTGTTTGTGTCCATTAATCATCAGTTACCCCGTTATTTGCGAATTGTCGATGGACGGGTGAGTTATGCCGATAATCTTCGAACAAAATATTGGTGAATTCCGGAGATCAAACGAAAGAAATTAATAACAGAAAGGCTTTGATTTCACGAAACATCAACGCCTTCACGGCCTTTAGAAACAGTATGTTGCTTCAGGATCACAATTTGTGAACTGCTCATTTCACCGCATTTCCTTTTTCTTTCGTGCTGTTCGTATCTGTTCCGGCACCGTAAAACCGTAGCAGCGCATGGAAAGCCATCGATTATCAGCACAGTTGCAGGCACCGCGTATGTCAACAGCCGAAAGCGATCCGATCGTCAAGTTCATGGTACCGAATAATATCATCCACTATGCAGTACGTCACGCATTCCTCGCTGTATTTATCGCAGATTTCGAAGAAGACGTCGCCGACTTGCCGACAATACGGCATTCACTGCCCAGAATGATGCTCGATCACCGAGTATTGCCCGGTGACCGATACAGATCACCGTTCATAAATACGGTTAAAAACAAACAGTTCGAACAAACAAACAGAGTGAACAATAATGCGAAATTTCACAGCATTTAGCCCAACAAAGACAAATTCCGCGGATAAGAACTTCGGGTTTACGACAACGCCGTTGTTTCGCCACTCAAAGAACCAGCTAAAACGTGAAAACACAAATCAGCCAGTTATACATCCATAAAGATTTCGTTCCTGAATTGTATGTGCCGAAAGTTAAAGGATGTGTAACGCGTTGTTAAATAAGTTGAATTTATATCTAAGTCAGCGAGCGTTTACCTTTAAGTAATTTTGTTTCGCCGCTGATGTTTTGATCGATGGCCCCGAATTAAATGCTGATACCGTATTGCCGTATTCAGTTCAATAACAGTATCATTGCCAATCGACATTTGTCATCATTTCATGAAATATCTTCATGCGTTTAACGATGATAAGGCGTGCTCGCAATCGCAGTTGAACTATCAAAACTTAAAAACATTATGATTGTCTTCTTGCGTATTAAGAAATCAACGAGCCTGCTCAGCACAATGAGCTCTGACATCGCGAAACGATCGTTATGGTTATGACAGCCACCGCGAACCCAAAACACATTTATGATCGTTATCTTTAAGGAAGCGTTTGTGAAAACCATTCATGCCTTCCGATTGCTGAACATTTTAATCATGTTTGAGGCGTCATTTCATTCGTATCAAACGCGCATCATTCGAATAAAGAAGTTGTTCACCAATGCCTGCCCACCATCCTTCAAACTTAAAAATATCGGTTTAGCCGCTTCATGACAACAACAGTACAACGATTGAGGTATGAGTCTACCCCAGTTAATATTTTCAGCATCGGGACTTTTCCTGAAAGAGCCACCGAAAGATTGAAGCGGACGCCAACAGTACTGAAGATACGTATGAGGAAAAAGAACCGTGCGCTGGCGACACCTTGTCCTCTGCAGTTCGCATGATTCCGATATGACCATTGCATAATTCGCGCCTTAGATGCGTGTGTTGCTGTTGTTTGCTGATGCGCACCTCAGCAATATCCCGTGCCGACCGTTATAATCCAGCGATTAACAGCATATCGATTCACGGGATATGATGTGCAAAATCAAGTTCGCGAGCTCGACTACCCGCCTTCTTAACGCCTGTTGAAGACCACTTCCAACCTGGCTTAACTATCTTCGATGAAAGCAGTACCGCAGTTATTAAGTCGATTGCCCGAATGCCAAATCCTTCGAACAAAACGAATACCATTCCGGTATTCACCCATATGAGCGTTTGGCTTGTCGTTCGTTTAACGTCATCAATTTAGCCGCGTGGAAGTGCCCATAACCGACAGACAATCTCAGATTGACGAAGAGCGCAAGCGAAACCAACCGGTTCTGCTCGACAACATTTGCTCGGTCGCACCAACGAAGACGACTAAAACGACGTCGTGTCGATTCAACAAACATATAAGTAGTTTCGGCATGTACATGAACGACTTCATATCATAAATCGTCCGAGCCAGAATTGTCCAGTAGTCAAAAGCTTCATCGCAAATAGGTGACTGTGGACGCTATCGCGCCGCCGATTTGGTTTATCATCGTCAACGTAGCATCGATGCCGATGCCAGCCGGAACCCCGACTTTCGTCCGGCATCGATTATTACAGTCGCCATATAAGCCGAACACGCCAGCGCGGCAAAACTAAACTCACCACTATAGCTGAATTAGCAGCCAGTTCTGCGCCCATCCAACCACCGAAAGTAATCCATTCGATCTTCGACAGCACCGATCATACCCAAACTTGTTTAAATGCTGCAACAGAATTACTGCTTTCTGAAATGCGTTGTTTCGTGATGTCATTGATTTCGTAGCTGGAGAGTATCAAACCATGGTCCTCCGCGCATGTATATGACAAAAGTGGACAGTAACAAAGTTGCTTCCCGGGACGACCACTTGTCACGAGGTCACACGCAAACAATCTTTTCGACTTCAGTATTGTCAATATTCATTCATGCGGTAGCATTGAAATTCATGACGCATCCAGAACGATAACCCACTTTACAGGAGTTACGGTTCGCTCGCGATTCCTCGGGACGACGATGTAGCGAGTCGTTCCGGTTACCGCGCGGCGAGCCGAACGGCATCACTTCTGGTCGTTCGACACCTACTTTGTAAGCCGAAGAAAGTTCGCATTTCTCGAAACAAAGGCCTGTTTCGGGATCTGCACTTCCGTTCAACTCGAAATGACGATCGAATCATATTTGCCATTTGCTTCAGCCAAAATCAAGATTGAAACATGACATACGGGTCTCTCGGTACGCAAGATTATCCTATCAACAATCAACAGTCCGCAGATACCCGGCACGTCAGACTTCCGTCAATGATGCCACGTGTCGGCCAAAGTTGTATGAGTTTCATGCCATTTCATCATCGCCATCGACCGTGAACATTAATATTGGCTCTTTACGCAGCATCTTCAACAGTGCTTCTGTTAAATCATCAAATTGCAGATTACCCGATAATGCCGGTGAACCGGGTTGCTTAATGGATGTTGTTACGTCAGTGAAAGCGAGGCATGGTTTTATGTTTTCAGTTAATGCAGCGGAGGATTCAGGCATGGCATATTGTTCCCATGCCGGGAATCGAACTCCGGAAGTCTTCAGCGTGACGGTTATTATTTAATCATAGCGTTGCCCGGTACCAGATGCCATTTCATTTTCATTCATCATGACGGCATAAAGCCGATAATCTCTCGAAAACGAAGATATTGCGAATCTTCAAACGAAAGAAATAATAACAGCGTTTTGATTTCACGAGAAAATATCATGTTGAAATGCGACGGGGAGCGCAGTACCTGTCACCTTAGAAATGTCAGTAGCGTTAAGCTTCAGACAGTGTTCTGTAACCTCGCTCATTTACCTGCATTTCTTCTTTCAAAGCCGTTCAGCAGGACGAGTCCCGGTACCGCGTAAACCGTGAAAATGAGCAGTGGTGGCAAAACCATCTGCCACAAACCAGCGATGACAGTGATGGGTCGAGACAAGCCGGGTAGCGACGCAAGAATACGTACGAAACGCGCACGTCTGCGGTGGTTCGTGATTCGACGAATGTCCATGGTACCGATCAATATCACTATGGCACGTCATAACCTCGTTGTATGACAACAGGAAATCATGATTCTTCGTAAGATAAGACTGGTCGGACGGTTGTCAGGTCGTTTATTCTGGCGATTACGTCAATGCAGCCACTGCGCCTGGTCGATGTCATGCCGATCGATTGTTACTGTATTCCTCGGCAGCATCAATGTCATAGGCCGAACAGCGGTTTCTGCGTTAAAAACAACAAACAAACAAAACAAACAACAGAAGCGTATTGAATAATGCGAAAATTTTTCAGCGAGCCAGAATCCGGCGCAGTAATAGCTGAAGACAAATCTTGGCGATGTTAAATTTTTGGTTTATTTTTCACAACGTTTTCAGTTGCCTCGTCCTCTTTCGTGCCAGCGCGCGAACCAGCCCGAAACGTGAAAATACACCCTGTGCCGTTATCCATGCTCTGTTCCACCGTAATATGCGCCGAAAGTTAAAGGATGTGGACGCGGTTGGGAATTTTGTGTCTAGTTAGAGGCCGCAATTTTTCCCACGCACAAATTTCGATAAATGTTTTGAATGGATATTCTTGACAAATGTTGTTGATACAGTTGACTGAAGTTCACAACAGAGCGCAATCATATTTCGTCATCATTTGCTGAAATATCTTCTTTCATATGCATTTTGATCGACGGATTAATAAAGCGGTAATCGCAGTTGAATTTATGACAACTAAAAACACATTTTATGATCTAGCAGTAAATAAGAAACATCTAGTGTCCTTCGCCGTCAACGATTTTGACATCGCGCCATGAAACGAAAGTTTCATCGTTATATTGGCGATTGTTAACAGTAGCAAAAACAATATTTCATGATTTCCACATCTATAAAAAGTTTGTTAACTTCAAGAAATTCCATTGCCCGATTGTTGTTGAAACGAAAGTTTTTATCATCATGCTTACGGTAGCGTCATTAGCCTTTACCGTATCAACGCAAATGATCACCGAAATAGTTGTTCATTCACAAGCCGGGCTCCAGTCTGGTCTCCAACAAAATGCCATCACATTACGTTTGGCGACAGCGGTTCGATTGAGGTAGAGTCACAACTCAAATATTTCGCGACCGACTGCGCCGTATTTTTCGAAAGAGCCGTGTCTTCGAAAAGACAGGATCGCGCTCGTTCATGTAATTGAAGATACGTTCGTCGAGAAAAGATAAACCCGAAGAGTACGGGCAAACATTGTGTCCTCGCGAGTTTATGTTTTCGACTCATACGGTGAGATGCCAGAAAACGGACCATTGTCAATTCAACATTGTTTTAGATAGTGTGTAGTCAGTCCGATGTATTAGGCGTTCTCACGATGATTATTTGCTCAGCCATGTTTACGTCGCGATCAGCAGCCGTCTGGCTATGGTATAGAGGTTCGTAAAAGTCAACATGCTCCGACCATAATTCAGTGATCGGTCATGGGTATTATCGATCTACGCTGTTGATGATGTGTCGTCCAGTGAGTTTTAATCATCAAATCTCAAAGACGTTCAATAGCATGATTATATCGTGGTATTATCATCGTTAGTCGAAGAAAATTATGAATTCAGATGCCGATATAGTTGTGTCACCAGTCGTCAATGTCCGGGTCCGGAAAATAGCGTTTGTTGTTGTTCGTTCCATTCCACAGGAAAGACTGGCAGCGGAAATCAACAATAAAGAAAACGGCTCAATAAATCCTTCAACCATAATTGAAACTCGTGAAAGGTTCACATCCTTTTCCTGCCTTTCGTACTGAAAGTCTCCAAACAGGAAGCTCACAATTCTTCCCGTTCAGCAGAGTTCAAAGCCCGTTCGAGGCCGAACCACCGGTAGTAACGGAATGTAGTCTTCTTCAACTATACTGGCGTTCCAAAGCCAGAAAACAATCCTTTCCCCACCATAATCAGAAACAAACAGGAAAACGGCATACCGGTCTTCTCCAACTATTCAAAAACAAAACAGAAAACGGTTCAATGTCTCTTCTCCAACCATACCGAACATGAAAATTTGAAACACAACTTTCCGTCCGCTTCCAACATTTAAACCGTGGGCAATTCCGTCTTCGAATCAACATAAACGAAACATCATCTTCTCCAACTATAATCGAAAATCAGTGTTGTTCATTAACTTTCTTCCCGCTCATAATTCTAGAAATCAAAACAGAAAATGGCATTATCAATTCTTCTCCAACATTTCGAAACAGTTCCAGCCATGAATGCGTCCGAAAGAAAATGAAACACGTGGGTCTTCCAACCATAAGCCCTAAACCAAAAACAGAAAATGGTTCATCGTCTTCTTCTTCAACCATACCGTTCAGTTCGAAACCGAAAACTGCTCGGTATCCTTTCTTCAAAGCTGCTGACCAAAATAAAACGAGAATGGGTCATCAATCCTTTCTCCAACTATCGAGTTCAAACGGGGAAGAAAGTTCACAATATTCAACCAATAGAGTTTTCGATACAAGATGTTCTCGTAGAATATTTCAGAAAGCATTAAAACATACTTTCGGCAGGCATTCCCACGTGAAACCACCTTCGAGATGAACAGCAACTGTAGCGTCATGCCGTTATCACGTTATTAAAATCATCGTCATTTCATAATTTATAGTACAAATCTTCAACAGCATGCCATATTAGATTGCCACTTTCAGTAAAGTACAGATTCTATTGCTTTGGGAGCTGAGTTCATCTCGATTCGAACCACCTTCAGAATACACTATCACAATATCAAAAGTCAGACGTCGGTGCCAATTTCACTATCAGAGGGCATATAAAACCGCGTTCGTATTCGAGTCAGCGTTCACTCCATTACATAATGCCGCCATCGATCGTTTCTAAAATGGCATTGCGTATTACATTTATTGCCGAATGCCAGGGTGTATTGTCGTTTCATACAATGCGTAATAAGCAATTTCGATTAAATAACTGCTTAGCCGGTTACGGCACCATGTTGACGTGAAAACGCGAAAACATAACACGTTTCAGCCGATATCATTGCCAACACCTGATCAGGCAACAAAGCAGAGCCATTCAAATATCAATGTCGCGTTTCACCAATAGCTCATGCTTCAAATGAATGCTCTTTCGGTCTTCCGACAACAATATCGCCGGTTCATCGTTAATCGATTCCAGACCGCTGATCGTCGATGTCCGTCCAGATCGTACGGAACTGATATCAACATCTGCTTCAGTTCAATTTCAGCTCAACGTCACGACAGGCACGGTGCCCGATGCAGAAAGTTATTATAGTACAGTAGATTATTGTTCTAGCAGCAGGGCGTGGTTATATATGAAGCCGAACGGGACGTGACAGTCGGCATTCAGGCGATAAGATTAATCAATTACGAAGTCGATTGACAACGCGTTTTAATGCCGTTCGAATTGAGACAGCATCGACACGCCGGGCCTGAAGCTTCGGCGATAGAGGCGAATTTCACGCTTCAAAGAAATAACGCTCACCATAAAGATATTGCGCCGCAGCATTTCGAAGCATTGGCGAAGATGGCCTTCGCACAAAGCCTTCCGATTTCGTTCCGTTTCAAAGACGATTGACGAATGCACCCTCAGAATCAAAGTCATTAACGTCGCCGAAATGTTGTAAACATCATCGTATTATTGAATTTTCGCGCATTACAATACCTATCAGTTTGGCTTTATTCGTAGTATGAAGTACCGGATCGCTGGTGCCGTTCCTCGATAACGAATGTAGATTCTAGGCAGAAGAATGACGCCGCGCGTCTTCATACCGGTCATCATGACGCAGCATGATGCTCGAGTAAGAATGCTTCCATCATCATGCAGACACGTACGACTCGGTAACGATAACGTTGGTAATGTCATTTAAGATGCACATCAACGTCAAACTATTCCACAATCGAATTAACTGTTATCATTTGTAGTTATACCGGAACGAAAGTTCGCACGACATTGGCATTAACAGAAAGTTGTCGCCTTCGCTAAACATTTCACCATGTCATGAGCTGCAATGCGCAATTTCAGATTGCACATGTACCATACGCAAAATAGCAGTTAATGCACTGCCGCGACATCAGTCGGTTTTCGACTCAAATGACATTGTGAAGTCGTCGAAGATTGCTGGAATATTGCCAAAGCAGGGTAAAACAACCATCACGATGACGTAACCGTTATCCTGGTCGAAGACTGGAAACGTGCGTGACAGGTGATGTTATTACGTTGAGTCAAACAGCATTTTTAACGTTCAAAGAATGGCCGATTAATCATCGTAATAACGATACTGTTCAATTAACATGCATTATTCGTTGTTTGACGTTTAACTGGTTATCGTTCCAGTTATATGGCGATCGCATGTACCCGACCAGACACGAGTGGTCAATCAACGAACACTGATTGTTATCGGCATGATGACATGTCACCGCAGCCCGACATCTTCGTTAGTCGTTCTTCTGGGCATGTAATATTGAAATAATTCCAACTCGACTGCCGTTATCGAAGACCCGAATTGTTCGGGTTGAGCACCATCTCGATTCGTACCGGTTGAAGCGATCGGTTCGTCATTCCACTCGATTCGTTCTGTTACGACTGGCTCAACTCCGATTCGAAAGACCGGTTCGTCCGATTCGTTCGGTTATTGAAGACTGCCTCCATGATTCGCCGAGTTATTGAAGATCAATTCAACTTCGATTCGTTCGAGTTACACTGGTCTCCGGATCGTTCGTTAATACCGGTCTATCCGGATTCACCGGCCATTGAATAATTATCTCTGATTCGTTCGAGTTAATATCTCCATCTCGATTCGTTCGAGCAGCCGAAATACTGATCCGATTCTCCGTTCGTGTTACGCCGAAGATCAATTCATCCGATCGTTCTGTTACGAAATATCAATTCATCCGACCGCCCGCCGCCGAAGACTGACTCAACCCGAATTCGTTCCGGGTTATTAGCTGACCATCTCGACTGTTCGAATGATCAATTCATCTCGATCTGTTCTGTTATTGAAGACATTCATCCCGGATCAGCTCCCGGTTATTGACTAATTCCGTCCCGATTCGCACCGAGTTATCGAATATTCAATTCCAACCTGATCCGTTCGGGTTATTGAATATTCATTCCATCCTGATTCGTTCGTTATCGAAGACTAATTCATCCTGGATTCACCAACACTACTGATTCGCTAAGCTGAAGATCAATTCCAACCCGACTGTTCTGGTTATTGAAGATAATCATCCCGACTGTTCGAGTTAGTCGAAACACCGGCTCCGTCCTCGGATTCGTTCTCGTTACTGAATATCAATTAACCCGACGTTGAACATCAATTTCAGTTCCGGATTCGTTTGTTGAAGATTACTCATCTCGGGATTCAGTTCGAAAGAAGCCGAAGCCGTTCATCAACCCGGATTCGTTCGGGTTGCTGAACATCACCATCCCGATTCGCCCCGGTTGGTTGAAGCCGACCACCTGACGTTCGCTATCGTGTCAATCTCGAACGTTCGTTATTGAAGACTGTTCACCCCGATTCGTTCGGTTATGACTACACCAGCTCACTGATGAAGTATCAACATGATCACAGCCCGTGCCGACAACATTTCACCACTCGAATCTCAACCGAAACCCGACGATCTGCGACGGTCGCGCAGCAAAACAGAACATCAATCAATAAAATGATGCGACCACTGGGCGAGCGTGAGCGAGCGAGTTTGGCGTTACGCCGTGCCGTTAGCAACATCGTTATAGCATCAATAGCAGTCAGATTCATTGGGAATCGCATCTCAAACACGGCACAATGCGCAAAACATCACCCCCGGTGTCCCCGCCGAAATATAATCGTTAACCTTTGTTTCGAACAATAAGAGTTTAAGATGAAGCGACCGGACAGCTTTAGTTGGTGCACTTTTATATTCTCGAACATACTATAGAACATATTGAATTTCTTTATTCGTGGTAAGTCCAACAACAGGTTAGTGCTCTATCGTTGGCTAAAGGAATCATGCCTGATTAGAAAAACCATTCATCAGGAGTTTTACTATAGTCAATGCCATGTTCCATACAACGGTTAAAATCGCGACAAAGAATTTTGAAGAGATCACCCGATTCAGAGAGTCCGTAGATTATCATTGATGAAACGTTAACAGTCATATAACAACTGTTTTCACTTCTTCATCTGCACACAGCCCATTCGACGAAACATCTTCATCAAAACATTTCACCATTAAAATAGAATCCTTTGGCGAAAGTTTAAGAACATATTATAATCGATTTGCGTTTGACAAATTACGGATAGACATTCGATTTATTAACATCCGCTTCGACACGCGTCTTTAAAAGAAAAGAAATGCACGGTAATTTCAAAGAATTCGAACATAATGCCCGCTTTCGATGTATCAATAACACCAGAAACCCGAGTTACGGTGATAACGTATGGCGTACGCGCATAGTATGTTAGTTTGTTCTCAGCCGGAGTAGTTAACAATCAATTCGACAACATACGATGACACGTCAATTCGATCTCAAGTCAGTCGTCTTCGTTGATTTAGAAGTTCTAACTCCAGATCTTCTATTTAGTACCAGTTGAAGTTAGGGTGAAACTTCTTCCCCACTCCGTCATTGTCATTCTTCACGAACCTCCGTTCTGTCATACGGTTCTGATATAAAAATGCAACGACGAATTATCTCTGGAGCGGCATTTCAGAAGTTCATACAATATAACAAACTTATGGATAACTTTTCGGCACCGCCAAATTGCCATCCACAGCCTGTTCTATACAACGAATTATCCGGTGCAAACCAAACGAAGCGCGCAATATCAGCATGACGACGATAAATGCCACGACAGAAACACTTCGAAAAGGAACGTATCCTTGTCCAACCCGAAATGTCAACATTCGGTCGAGACTTCCTTCCACAGCACGCGCAAAATCGAAGTCGTTGGCTTCGCTTCCTTTATCCAGTTGCAGCGATGTCGTCAGTTTTATCGTTCAGCAGCTTATATTATGTTTATAAAATCCATGTTCGGTCAGATATTCGCATTGTAACGTAATTATGTTTGCCCTTACACCGAAAACGAACATATCCATTCTTTGACAAAGAATTATAAAGTTCTGGATCATCAATAGACGAAACAGTTAAAGCGAACAACTGGTCCGCTCAATAAAGTATCACGAACAGCTCATAGTTCATCGACCATCATTGCCATTTCGCGATGCAAACATCCGATAGATATCCGGATTTTGCGTGATTCTGAGTGTCGAGATAGCAACGAAATTCGAAGCCAGCATCATCATGACTTATATTGTTTTGCAGTTCCAATCGTAATATGAGTTGTATCCATCTTTAGCGAGTCCACGACGTATTGGCGCAACTCGCAGTCGAAATATATTATCTCCTTGTCTTTCGCGATCAAGAATCGGCATGCTCGAGATTCGAATATCGAACCGCAATCACGAATTATGGTACCACCGCATCATAGCATTTATCGACGTCGTTCATGATGACGCACGTAACGAAAACGAAAATTTTGGGGCGTATGCGATATGTTATCAAATTAAAACTTCCGGTTCACTCGTCCGCTTCTTTAACATGTCCGTTCTTGACGATATAACATATCGGTTCCAGAATATCTGTCGATTGAAAACACATGGCGCCGAAATATAAGTTCAGTATGTTGATGATTCATCATCGGTCAATAACGATCAACAGTCCTTCCATTCATGCCACCGATCCAACCAGCATAGATTCCTGTCAACCGTTAACCGCGTTGTATTTGACGCAAGGATCGTATGTCGAGATCCTTTCGGTCGTCTAGGAGTTATAGTCAGCACCTCGTTTGCCGGTCGATATGAATGATTGAACAGCGGTACTTATTCGCAGAGGTTTTCGTCTGTTCCCCGTTATTATCCAGTGGGTGCCGGTTGAAATTGTCATCCTGAATGAATGGCGACCACCTATTGGCATCAATTCGAATCATCACACCACGTGAAGAACATAGACACGTTGTATACTGTCAAATCATTTTGGTTCGTCGAAGGGATGCGGAAATACGAGCATTCGCGAATATGGCAGTTATCCGGTTCAGATTCCGTGCAACAGGCGTAACACGAAGCTGGGGGTCCAACAACAATGTTACTTGTGTCCGACATGGATGAGGAGGGGAACTCGAAAGAGGAGTGAGCGAGTTTGAGCGTCGCTTTACAATATCGAGAAATGGAACACCGTGAACGGCTTAACATCGTACCATGCGGTGGAATCGGCTTATCTGAACGAAATCTGGGGGGTTACCATCGCGTTCAATTCGAAGAAGAAGGCAAAATAGTTGATATGTTCGCGGCAACGTCGGCAACGCAAAGGACAGCGTAATCTCTTCGTGGATTTGTTTCAACGTCTGACAACCTGGTCCGAGTCGAATATGTTGTAACTCGTCAGCCTGGGCTGATAAATGAACATGTCGCATTCGAAAAGACGAATGCGGTTGAGATAGTGCTTCAGATATTTTCCACTTTGGCGACAATAATATTATCAAACCTGTCCGTCAAATGGGGATTTCCGAACCAATCATCGCCGTCGCCTTTAAAACCCTCAGCACAATAACATAGAGCGACGACTCATCCGGTATTTGATGAGTCTGCTGTAAAATCATTTAGTCGCGAAAATTTGATTAATGCATATCGGTAATAGCTCTGATTTGATATAAGAATTTCAACATTTTGCAACGTTAACGTGCTATTGTCATAAATACAATTAGCAACCAATGCAGATTAGCAGTAAGACTGTCGTTTCATTAACCATCCTCTCTTTCTCCTCCTCCGTCGCCATGCTTTGAAAAGATATCGTCAGAGCTGTGAACCCGGAGTTGGCGTAGTTCGTCATACCATTTGCTTCAGATCACGAAGTACATTAACATTCGTCAGGGCAATCTCGGGCCCAGATTTCGAAGCTTCAAAGATAGTCGTAAAGTCACATTGGTCGACAACCCACGATCTCATCTCAGCGCCAAAGAGCCGAAAATACAGGCCCAGGTTCATCGACGCCCAGGTATTGCTTCCATAAACAGTATTTATTTTTCATCCCACGAACATCAAACATTCAAGACGCAGGATTAACGTCTGACGGCTTTGATACCGATAATCAGAAACAAGAAACCTTCAACCATTCGCATCAGCCAGTTCCGTTAAACGGTCAGCGATGTCGTTGTCACAAAGAAAGAGCCTGAAAGCGAAGTACCAGATGCCGTTCTCGCTTCGGCATTGTTGCCGACAGACCGAACTCGTATTCCTCCTCGATTCCCGAAATATTTACCATTTTTCCGAAAGTCGCATCGAGATGCAGTTCAAAAGTCGGGAAGAATTATGAAATCGCAGAACACCGCAAAATACGGTATTCAACATATCGAAGCCATATTTATCCGTCAGCGAACACACAGCGCAGATATTGCATTTCATATACCATTGAATCGGGTGTCGTCAATGAAAGGCATCAATAGAGTTAGTGGACGCGCGATTCGTTCCGGTAAGTTTATCATGATTGCCGTAAGAGTCTCCCGTCCCGAAAATTCAGCCGACATAAACACTTTGAACAGCGTAGTGACGTAATTTGAAGCCGACCGGCAGTGTAAAACATTCGTCAAACCCGCCTTTTCCGCCTCTGCAAGCCAGGAAACAGCGAATGAAAAATCAACGTCGCAAATGCCGTATCGTTTGAACATGAGCAATATTACCGATGACTAATCCCGGAGGCCAGTAACGAAAGGATCGCTATGTCAATTTCTCTGTCGATTAAGATGCACATTCATTTTATGAATATACGTCAGTCAGTTCTACGTAAGAATATTTAGTCATTCAGTATTGTTATGGTTGCCGCTCATCTTCGAAGGAAACGCTACCTGGTCAGCTCTGGGGAGAATTAGTAATATTGATTCGCCGCCGTCTCTTTGCGCTCAAAGAGCTCATTCCGCCGTACCAGCCGAGAGGAACCGATACCCGAACATTGAATGGTTAAACGTTACCGATTTGGTGCCGATTACACCGAAGCCATAAATAGCGATCATATCAGTTCAGTCTGGTAACAAGCATGAATGCTGGCGAAAACAGAATATTAGATCTTCATGTTCAACCTTTCACTGAATGAATTTGTATATTTGAACCAGCGAAAGACGAATTAAAACGGTCGAATTGTTCATACCGTTGTTGCCGAATTCGCATGAATTGGCAAGAGTATTCCAGTCGTACCACTGTGAAACCAAATCACGCATCGCTCGCTCATGCTGTCTTACATGGTGAAGTCACAGAAAACAATATCGCTTCATCGTTGACGGAACACGCCGACATTCTCTGAGAAATGGCAGTTTTACATTACAGGCATGTTTAGTTCGAACTCCGCAGTGATGATTCCCGCTCATTAGCGTCCATAGACACCTATTTCCGCACCAAGACATTTGAGAAAACAAATCAAGTTATAGACGTCTTCCCCAGTCGCCGCAACGGAAGAGCGATGAATTAACGACACAGGTTCGCCAAGAGTCCCTATTGGCAATAAAATAAGAATGTTCCACGGTCGAAACACTTTCGACGCCAGAAACGCCGTGAAAGAAGTTAGTGAAGAAGAAGTTGCAGCATTCATGTTGTCGCAAAGACATGACTGGTCGGACGATTGCCGACGCCGCATCTCACTGCAGACGATGATGCCGACCGCTCAGTATCACCAGCTCAGTCCTATCATTGGCAGCCGGGAATATATCAGCGGCGCGTTGCCTGTAAAACTTATACTCTCGAATATTCTCGCCGCACCAGATCCGGGGAATAACATGTCATCACCCGATTCGCAGCGACCTCCGTCACGCAAAGAATGTCAAGGCCAACGACGCGAAATGCCATCGCCGTATCATCAGCAGCCGCAGATGTTGCCAACGCATTCACGGAATACAACGACGCACCGTCGTTCAGAACGCCATCAGTATCATCGACGTCGTTCCGGACGCCGAGAACACAACATCAGCTGGGCAAAGATCGACACATTCAACGTTGCATCGATTTCATTCACGACAGCCCGCAGACTATACATCACGAGCAATAAGCGAGCATTGCTACCAGCAGAATAGTATAAAATCATTCGCCAATGCCGACGTTCATTTTCAGAATACCGCAGTACGTTACGCAGCATCGAAACCAGCGCAAGTCAACAACAGCGTGATACCAGCATGTTTTCTCGATGAAGTCGGTTTCATGTTGACGGTCGAGCTCGAATACGCTAAAGACGAGGTGAATGCTGGCGCGATTTAACGTACGGAAGATTATCCAGCGGTAAGCAGCGACACCATTGTGGCCAGTATTCTTCCAGAATACGCAAGCGAAATGGAGTCACCGCCCAACGTTATCGACCAGATCCTCCGACCGTTGCGCCATTTTTCGTCCGACGAACAGCAAACACATTTTCCGCTGTCGCCAGCTTCACTGCTGTCATTGTGATTTTTCAGCAGCATAACATCCACCATTGCCAGCGGCTCGTTGCCGTCCCGATTTAAACCTCGATCGAACAGTTTGGGACGAGCGAGACGACTGAATGAAGCCCGACCACCGATCACAGAATCTCCAGGCTATCATCTCGAAGAGGTGCAAGCAATTCTGTGGCCTTTGTCATCCGTTCGAGCTCCGTACCAGGCGCACAGCCGTAGTACGTACGAGGTGACGATACGCGCTGCCGACTTGTTGATCACTCTCGATTTTGTTCACGCAAAGTAAAATCAACACGTTTCACGAGACTTTACGTCCAATATCATAATAAGTGCCGACGTTATGCGGCCCAGCCATGTACATTCAACAGCAGTTTTTCTCAAAATCTCGACTTCGCGTTTATTTTGGCATGCAGCACATATAGCAGTTGATCATGCAATTTATCGGTAATTGAACAAATAAAAACGTATATTGCCAATCGCACACTCATCGAACCTATTCCGATTTCCTTATGCGTAGTAAGATTTTCCAAGGTTAATGACGAACGCAATATTAGACGTACGTACGCAAAGTTTCCAGATTACTGATACGGCACGACATTATGCCTTTTACAGGTGTCATTCATTTCGGATTTTCTTTACATTCATACTTTTCAGGTGAAATTTGGTGTTTCAGAAACCCTGCGCAGAATTTCCTGATTATTGCGAACCAGGAAGGTACACCGGGGACAGAATATTTGATAATTTTGACGTTAACTATTAACGGCCCGCTTAACAAAACGAATGAAATATACCGAAGAAGACAAAAGTCATCAATATCCGCAATGGCATCAATTACGATTATGTCTGTTACGATTATGTCAAATATTTAGTGTGCATTGAGCGAGAGTATATTTTACGTTCGTGAAAGACTATCAATTCAGGTCTATAACCAGCTGCAATACGGAATGCCAAAATATTTATTCACAGATTTCCAAAACTGTTCAAAAGGAAATCAGCGAATCACCAGAGGTGAGCAAAAGCCAAGCTTCGGAGAAGAATAAGTTTATCCGTTTTCAGAGTTCAGCCTGAAAAAGATATCGTCAATTTCAGATAGTCAAACTTCGTCACGGAAGTATCAAAAGCATTCGGTGAATTCGAAAACCAGCCAGCAGCAGTATCGTTAAATAATCATCAGCATTCATTCCATGCGCCAAATTTTAGCGAAATACAACGGTTTAGTGATCGGGTCATCAAAGTTCAACTGGTCTCCGTTATTGCGCTCGAAACAGACAAAAACCTGAGGTTCGCCGGGTAAAGTTCGGCAGATAATGATCCGATGTATAGAATGCAAAATGATCTGTTCGGTGTTCGGTTGAAAATCGCCAGTGCAGCAAAACGTTCTGAAATATTCGCAGACGGTCGTTATGCTAATACGAACCGGCAACACCGCAACACTTCGTCCAGTCACACCCGGCATGGTGTATGCCAGTCAAACAGTTTGATGTCCGCGACGAATCACCGTTACCGCATTTCGCGATGCAATAACTGGGGTTACAGTCACCGAAGTTCAACCCACAAACCGTTACTCATCAAAAGCAAATCAATGCAGTTACCATAATATCTAACAACGACGAATATTTATTCATTTTGAAAATCCTCGCGATGTTCAGCATATGTAATATCCGATAGCGTTTAACCATACATAAGCATACCATTATTTACGGATTGTTCCGTGTTCGCGTTAACCTTAAAATATTAAGCGGCAGAGTATTCACCGAAGACACCGTTGTTTTGGTAGTTCACTAATTTCACAAAGAAGAACAATGCGAGCGTGCACAGAATCGTTTTATCCGAAAAGCGGTCAAAACGATAGAAATTGATCACCGAAGATCGCTTCTGTGAGTGTTATTGTGAAACACGGTACGCCTCGATAGTGTCCGGTAGCAATAGGGCACTGCTGCGGTTGATGCCATAAATACATCACCGTCGATAACGCACGAATATACCTAATTATGTTTGAAACTCCTTTCAAATCGCGCTTATTAGTGAATATACCGAGAACTGGTTACGCATGTTAAATGTAAAAGAGTACAATGTCATAACAGTAATACCTGCGTTTTATGGAAGTCATTCGAAGATGACCGAGCTGAATCAGTACATTACACGAAAATATTATTTCAATAATTTTTAACAAACATATTATCGGTGTCAGGCATTGCCAATATTTAATTATTTCAAAAGCCAGCTTAATCGTTACACCATACTTTATATCGAGAGCAGTTTAATGTTAATGCAGCTAACATAACGATGTTCAAAGTCTTTACATGTTGTGTTATCAGAAAAATATACGTTAAATACTTTCACACAACATGTTTTGCCGCTTTGCGGAAGCTCGCCTGTCGGGTCGTACTTACCGAACAAACAATTTGTAAACAATAACCCGTGCCGTACCGCGAAAAATACTTTATAAAAGAAATAATCACGACAGCAATTTCTTTCGGCGCATAAGTTTTGACGGTGTTATTTATTATTTTCGAGGAAAGTGAAAGGTGCGAGCGAATATTTAACGCCACATCGGTTTCAGCCATATCGCGATTTGAACATTTATTGCTGAAATGTAATATGTATTATAGCCAAACAACTAGAATATCACAGACAGTAAAACTAGTGAGTTAAACATTTTGCCCATAGGACAACACAATTCGGTATCGGGTTGAATAGACGCTAACAACTGAACGTCCAGCGGTTGTGACCATAGACTACAGTGGTACATTTAAAGCCCTTCGCATGGGCCCAGCGTTTATCATTCAGTCGCTAGTAAGCAGTAAGACATATTCAGTCACATTAAAAATTGCTGAAATATTCTACTTGATTAAAAACGAAAGCCGAATCTACTTTTGAATGCTCTTGGACTTATGTGTCTTCCAGAGGACAATAATTTTTACATAATTTCTTTTTAACCTTCTCTCGAGGATACAGCCACACCACTATGTGACTATTCATCTCTCTCCAATCATAAAATATTTAGTTATTTACAAATATGTTAACAAATTTCATTTTTAAAGGCCGATTAAATGATGACTTATAATAGTGATCCTCTATAGTTCGATTTGGAAGACATCCTCAGATGGAGTATCAAGAAGACATGCTGATCGCGATCGCTCATCACAAGGATGAGATCTAATAGCATCATGAGTATATCTAGTGCGTATTAATGTTTAATATCGTCGCGATATTTATTCTTCAAATTCGATCGACAACTCAGATGAAAGAAGTTATTGCACGTACTTATATTGACAGCTTCCGGTTTGCAAACAAACACCGTAAGTATAGACAATATATCATCTTTTCAGATTCTCTTTCGTGTCTCTCAGGCCATTAAAATCTTTCTTGCAGACATCCACTTTTATTAGAAATTATTGAATTGTACAATGAACTTGCTACTGGGCCAATGCGACATCGCCTTTTGTTGGTTACCCAGCCACGTTGGCATTTCTGGGAACACAATGGCTGATATTGCTGCTGCAGGCAGCACTCAACAAATTCTGTGACACCACTTTTGCTCCCATACTCTGATTACAAAGCTGCTATAAGATCTTATATCCGTGATCTGATGCAAAAGAAGTGGGACACCTAAGTAGGTATCAATAAATTACATGCAATAAAACCCTATATCGGGTTACACTTACTTGGGTTGTCAGTCCAGATTTGAAGAGGTCACATATGACACGATGTCGATTGGCCACACTAGATATACTCATGAGTACCTATTAAAAGGTGAGGATCTCTCCGCTTTGTATCCCTTGTGATGAACGAATCAATCCGTCAAGCATGTCTTGTTTGACTGTGTTGAGTACTCCATCACAAGGGATATCTATTTCAAATCCCGAACTATGAAGGATCTTTTTACTAATATAAGTCATCATTTAATTATTGCCTTTTAAAAGAATTAAATTTGTTAACAGATTTGTAAATAGCTAAATATTTTATGATTGGAAGTCTGAATTAGTCACATAGATTGTTAGTGGCTGTATCCCCGAGGGGGTTAAAGTACTGTAAAATTATTGTCCTCCTGAGAGGGTACATAAGTCCAAAAAACATTCAAAGTAAATTTCAACTTTCCGCTTTTTAATCGTAGAGAATATTTGTAATTTTAATGTATGGCTAGATATGTCTTACTTGCTAACGGCTGAGGGGATGATATAAAATCCAGCTAGGCCCATGCAGGAAGCAATGTACTGTAAGTCCCCATGGTCCCTAGTATGGTGATCTACCTTCAGTTGTTAGCCATCTATAGCCCATTTTTAGATTGTGTTGTCCCCTATGGTTAAAATGTTTTAGACTCTATTACTAGTTTTACATATATATCTGTGATATTCTAGTTGTTTTACTGCCCTTCGTTGGCAGGTTTTTTATAATATACATATATTACATTTCAATATCGAATGTTCTCGTCACGATATGGCTGAAATATTGCCGATGTGACGTTAAATATTAACTCACTCACTCACTCACTCAGGAAAGTAATAAAATATTTTTAAAATAAACTTTTTAAACTATGCACTGGAAAAAATTATGTCAGTGGTGTAACAAGCATAAAAGTAATTTTTTTCACACTTTAGTTTAGTTTAGTTTCACACTTTAGTTATTGTTTACAAATTATTTCTTTTGTTCAAATTTAAATTACATTGTGTCATTATTTCCACAAAGGGTTATGTAACTTTGGCAAAAATGTCTTGGTGTGAGAAAAATGAAATGGTAACGTATGGTATTTTTTCTGATATAACTTGTATACTTAAGACTGAACATGTGTTATGTATACATTGACATTAAAACTGCTCTCAGTTATAAAATATGAGTGTAACGGTTAAATTCTTCTTTTGAAATAATTAAATATTAGCAAATACCCTAACCCTGATAATATGATTTTATTTAAAAAATTATTGAAATAATATTTTCGTCGCAATGTGCTACTGTTCAAAACTTCGTCATATTTTGAGAATGACCCATAAATGGTACCAAAATTGTTACCTGTTAATGACATTGTATAACACATTTAACATGCATGTAGTTCTCAGTATATTTCACTTGCAATAAGCGATTTGGAAAGGAGTTTCAAACATAATTAAGACATGTCCATTGCATTTATGTTGGTGGTGTATTTGTATATGGCATGTACAGCAGTGCCCTATTTATACGGACACTTGTGTTTTTGTTGAAATTGTACGGAGAAACAAATTACAGGATATCTGAACCACGGACCATATGTAAAAAGACATAAGACGCCTGCACACTCACAGAAGCTGATAAACTGGTGAATGCAGACACAAGCTTCCTTGTGAGACACGGGTGGGGGAGTTGGCGACTAAATGTGATGTGTGTGAAATGTTAGCACCCAGTTAAGAAACAGTTCTGATGTGATGCACGCTTTCGCATTGTTCATGTACCTAACATAAACGTAAGGATTAAAGTGACTACCAAAACAACGGGGACGTGTTAATTTCAGGTAGATAATACTCTGCCGCTTGAAAGAGTGACGACATATTTTAGGTTAACGAACGCAAGGACAATCCGTAAAATGTGTGTGTAAGCATATGTATAAATTTAAACATAATAATTTATTACATATATATACTGAACCGCATAAAAAACGAAAGTTTTTCAAAATGAATAAATATTCGACAGATCATTGTTAAATATTATAGTGTAACTACACATTGGTTACTTTTGTCGTGAAAAAACAGTTTGTTAATGTTCAGGTTCTGTTTGGTGATTTCTCTTGGATATTGTACATCGCCAAAATGCAGCAATTGAATTGGCCGTGGGATGTGGTTCCAGAAGTTCTTCATGAAAATCATGATGCGCATTATGTCACGGACACATAGGGGTATAAAAATGCCCTCAAATCAGTTTGAAATCACTCCCGACAAACGCCCACCATGAATGCCAAGGTTAACGACGCAACAGAGGAAACAAGCCATCGGCCGTCTTAAAGCTGGACAAAGTGTTGCAGATGTTGCCAATGCATTCCATGTGCACATAACGACCATCTACCGTCTTCAGGAACGTTTTGCTGCTACACAGACCACTGCTGACCGCCAACGTCCTGGACGTCCGAGAGTCACAACACCAAGGCAAGATCGACACATTCAACGTTCGCACATCGGGGATCGATTCTTATCTGCCAACGAGACTGCCCGGCAGACTATAGGACATCACAACCGAGCAATAAGCGGAGATACAGTTGGGCACAGACTCAGAGCAGTCCACCTAAAACCGTTCACTATTTCTTCACCAAATTTGGCACATAGATAGATCTGGTGGTGTACTGATGCCTTTTGGTAGTTTTGGAATTCTGAATAAAATATTTTTGTCCTTTCCGTGGCAACAAGTTTGACTTATCCTGAAATTGGTGATAGTGCTCTTTTCCGGAGCTGAACTCTAAAACCGTTCCTTATTTCTTCTCCAAACTTGGCACATACATAGATCTGGTGGTGCACTGGTTCCTTTTTAGTAGTTTTGGAAATCTGAATAAAATATTTTTGGCATTTCCGTGGCAACAAGTTTGACATAGACTGAGATTGGTGATAGTGCTCCTTTCTGGAACAGAACTCTAAAAATCTTTCTATACTCTCCTTCCAAATGTCTATATACACACCTAAATATTTGACATAATCATAACTCGTAGACATAATCATGAAGAGTATTGTGCCATTGCGGGGGATATTGATGACTTTGTCTTCTTGTTATATTTCATTCGTTTATTAAGCGGGCCATTCTTAAGGTGCGTCAAAATTATCAGCTCTTTAAATATTCTATCCCAATTAACACCTTCCCTGGATTTGCAATAATCATAAGAAGTCTGCACAGGGTTTCTAACCTAGAATTTCACCTGTCTAAAAAGTATGAATGTAAAGAAAATCAAAATGGGTGGCCTTGCTAAGGCATAATGTCGTACCAAATATGTCAATGGTATCTGGAAACTTTGCATACACATGTTACGTCTAATAATATTACGTTCACAGCACTCAGTGTGTACCTTGGAAAAAATCTTACCACATAAGGAAATCGGTCGTTCGTGTAAAGTGTACGGTGCTTAATTATACATTTTAATTTTAATTCAATTCTCCAAGTAAAATTTCACATAATTAATACTATATATGTGCCACCTCTTGCACCTTCCCTTACATATACTGAACCGCAAAATAAACGCAAGTCAAAATCCAGATTTTGAAAAACTTTACTTTTGACAGATAATACATGAAAACAGGTACATAATAACAATCAACACTTATTGCATGATGATTGGGACATGTAAGTCAATGCATGGAAACATTGTTGGTTTACTTTGCATTGAAGACAAAATCGAAATTGATCCAACAAGTCAGCAGCGCGTATGTCCACCTCGTACATTCACTACAGCTGTGCACCGCCTGAACACGGAGTGAATCAGACAGTTGACAAAGGCCCTAGGGATTGCCGCACCTGTCCGGATGATGGCTGCCTGGAGTTCTGCTGCAGTTGTCGGACGTGGTCGGACTTCATTCAGTCGTCTCTGCAGCTCGTCCCAAAACTGTTCGATCGGGTTTAAATCGGGACTGACAGCAGGCCATGGCAGTAGTCGGATGTTATGCTGCTGGAAAAATCCCTGAGTGACTCTAGCAGTGTGGGGCCTGGCATTATCTTGCTGGAAAATGTGTTGCTGGTGTCGGACGAAAAATGGCACAACCTGGGGTCGGAGGATCTGGTCGATATAACGTTGGGCAGTGACTCCATTTCCCCGACCTGGCCAAATATTCTGGAAGAATACTGGCCCTAATCTCTGATTCAGGCCAATCGCTGCCCATACCATAACGCTTGGACCTCCCCATGCATCATCTTCCATTACACATTCGTCAGCATAGCGTTCACCTCGTCTTCGCCATATTCGAACTCGGCCGTCAGCATGAGAAATGCAAAACCGACTTTCATCAGAGAACAATACTAGTCTCCACTGTTGTTGACGCTAGTTTCGATGCAACGTAGCCCACTGCAGACGATTCTGACGATGTCTCGGTGTGAGGATAGGACGTCGAGCTGGACGACGACAACGGAGGTGGACTGCTCTGAGTCTGCGCAGAACTGTATCTCCGCTTATTGCTCGGTTGTGATGTCCTATAGTCTGCCGGGCTGTCTCGTTGGCAGATAAGAATCGATCCCCGATGTGCGAACGTTGAATGTGTCGATCTTGCCTTGGTGTTGTGACTCTCGGACGTCCAGGACGTTGGCGGTCAGCAGTGGTCTGTGTAGCAGCAAAACGTTCCTGAAGACGGTAGATTGTCGTTATGTTCACATGGAATGCATTGGCAACATCTGCAACACTGTGTCCAGCTTTAAGACGGCCGATGGCTTGTTCCCTCTGTTGCGTCGTTAACCTTGGCATTCTTGCTGTGTAGGGAGGTCAACAGTCTTGCTCTACAAGGAGCAATTATCAGATGATGACAATATTTATTCCCCAAGTTCTGAAGATATAACAGAGAATATTCCAGAAATTATAAGTTTTACAGACTTACTTGGTTGTTGTTTAACGCCGCACCCAGCAATATATTCCAGCTTTTTTGCGGCGGTCTGTAAATATTCGAGACTGGACCAGACAATCTAGTGATCAACATCATGAGAATCGATCTACGCAATTGGGATGCGAAGACATGTGTCAGCCAAGTCACCGATCCCGTTAGTCATGTCTTGCGACAAGCATGAATTTTTAAACAAATGCTGTACAACTCTTCTCCACTAATATGCTTCCACGGATTATGATCCACGTCGATTTTCTGGCGTCAGAATGTTTCGGTCGGTCTAGGCCGATACACCTCTGTACGTACTGTAAAGGTTTCTGGCTGGAACCTGTGTCGAAAGTACATAGTTTGAATTCATCGCTCTTAATGTGTGGTCGTTACTTGTGGTCGGCGACTAAGGAGACGGTCTATAACTTGATTGTTTTCCTCAAAATGTCGCCAGAAGTGCCAAATGCGGTGTCTATGGACCTTAAATAGACGGGAATCATCACACTGCGAGGTTCCAGACTAAAGCATACCTATAGCTCTGCATCTGCCATTTCCTCGAGGAATGTCGAACGTGTTCCATTAACGATGAAGCGATGTGTTTTCTGTGACTTCTGCACTTCTTAAGACAGCATGAGCGGAAACGATACGTGGTTGGTTTCACAGTGAACATTTCTGGAATACGTCATGTTTCTTGCCAATTTCGTGCAATTCGAGCAACAACGGTATGGTTGTGTTTCTTCGACCATTTTAATTCAGTCTTTCGCTGGTTCAAATATACAAATTCATTCAGTGAAAAGGTTGAACATGAGGTCTAATATTCTGTTTCATACTTCTCGTGTCGTTTGGCCATCCTTTCATACTGACAAACACGGGCCTGGACTATTAGACATATGTGTCACTATTTAGGTCGTATTAACTCGAGTGTATCAACAAATGAGAATTAACGTTTAACCATTCAATATTCCGGAGTATCAGGTTCCTCCTCAGTAATTTTGGCAATTAGAACTCTTTGGAAGCATAAAAAGGGCAACGCTGAATCAATATTACAAATTCTCCCTAAGAACAATAGAGTTTAATGATTAACGTTTCCCTTCGAAGATGTAAGCCAATGACAACCATAACAAATACAAAGATATGCTCTTGGATAATTCTTAAATATTCTTACATTAGAACTAAACTGGCGAACAATTCCATACACTTTTGATGAAATATGTGGAATATGCATCTTAATCGACATTATCGGTAGAGGGGTAGCATAGCGGTCAAAGCTTTCACTCGACCTGTACACCAATCCCAGGACAAAGATATGGTAATAGGAAATCTTGAACCACGTACTTGCTCATGTTTAGAGCTTTGTGCAACATTGCAACGTTGTTTTTCGCTCATTCTAGCTGTTTTCACAACGCAAGAATGATAGAAAAGGCCAGGTTTGACGAAGATGTGTGCAATTGTTGCTTTACTGCCGAGTCAGCTAAGATACATCACGTTCACTATTCAAAGTGAACGCTATGTGTGTTAGTTACTGCCAGATTTTTCAGGACAGGGAATACCTAGCTGTCAACAGTAAACTTACAGAACAGAATCACGCGTCCACCTCTGCTCTTCCTATCTCTTAGAATACAGTTTGCTGCAGCCCGTGATAGGAACTGGTGGGACTTCCTGTCCTATGTCAATGTGAAGACGTACACACCCATTCCATCAATCTTTTGTCAAGTGAGTGTATCCTGTATTGTATAATTATATAAATCACCAATAATGCCACTGTATGATATATACCAACGGATAAATATAACTCGATATGAAGTTGAATACAAATACCTTTACGCTTCAATTTTTGCAATGTTCAATACGATTTCATGTAGGTATCTTCCCGACTTTGAGATGAGTCACAATTTGCACATGCATGTTAATGCGACTGGGAAAAATGGAAAGATGCATCTTCAGAATCGGAGAATTACTGGGTTGAGACCAGTCTGTGGCAAACTGTGCAAGCCTTTAAAGGAACACAACATCTGGGCACTACGCTCTAGGCTGCTTCTTTCTTTGTGACCAAGCTTGGTATCAGGTTGGCCGAAGACAGCAGTAGGTTACAATACAATTCGCAGATGAGTTGAGGTTTGTTGACCTCTGATTGCCGCCCAGTGGTGATCAGCCGTCAAGACGACGTTAATCCACGTCGTCATTTTGGGAAGAATGTTTAATGGTATTCCGTGGGATGAAAAATCATCTTTGTTTATGGAAACTTGAATGACACGCGCTACCGTGATGACATCGATAGAGACCTGGGTCTATATTTTCGAAGCTCTCTTAGCGCTAAGATAGTCGTAGGTTAATGTTAATGTATGGCACTTACGACTATCTTTGTGCTAAGAGAGCTTCGAAATCTAGGCCCAGGATTTGCCCCCCTGAGCAGATGATAATGCCCGCCTCGTGATGTAAACAAATGATATGACAGACTTACACCAACTCAGGTTCACAGCTCTGACTCTTGATGGTGCTCTTTTCCAAAGCATAGCATTTGGGAGAGAGAGAGAGATGTATGGATTTATGAAGCAGCAAGTCTTACTGCTAATCACACATTGAGATTTGTATTGTATTTATGACATATGCACATTAACATTTTACAAAATATTTAAATTCTGCTCTCAAAATCCAAAATATTACCGATGCCATTGTCTACTAAACTCCTCTAATCTCAGCTGATGCCCATGTGTTGCTGCTTCCCTGCAGGTGTTGCTCACTGTATTCATGGTACTACAGGGGACCATCACCAGACTCATCAACTTCCTCGGCTTCACCGGATGGGTCATCTCCTTTGCCTGTGCTCTATGTTATATTGTACTGAGGTTTAAAATAAAGGACGACCCGAAACGAATAAAGGTACTGTACCTGATAATTGGTTCAAATCCCAGTACGACAGGATTATGTTTCTAGGTTTGATGGCACCCTAATGTGTATCGCCAAAGTGGAAAATATCTAAACCTCTATCTCCTCCAACCGCATTCGTTACGCTGTCAAGATGCGACATGTTCGACTATGTAAGTTAGGCTGACAAGTTGCAACATATTCGACTATATAAGTTAGGTTGTCAAGACGCGAAAAGTTCGACTACAGAAGTTACGCTGTCAAGCTGCGACATATTCGACGTTGCAGGCATATGTAAGCCTTATTTTGCCTTCTTCTTTCAGGTGGGGCGGTGGGGTAGCCTAGTGGTTAAGGCGTTCGTTCGTCACGCCGAAGACCTGGGTTCGATTCCCCACATGGGTACAATGTGTTAAGCCCATTTCTGGTTTTCCCCGCCGTGTTATTTCTCGAATATTGCTAAAAGCGGCGTAAAACCAAACTCACTCACTCACTCTTTCAGGTTCCCCTCCTCATCCATATCAGTTTCATGCTGTGTTGTTTGTTCTTCATTGTTGCACCTATTGCACAGAATCCACAGATTGAGGTGCTGTATGCCACCATATTCATTGCTGGGCGTCTCGTTGTCTATTTCCCACACATCCACTTCAACTTAAAACCAAAATGGTTTGGTAAGTATATAACGGTATCTATGTTCTTCACATGGTATGATATTCTTGGAATTGATTGATGCAATGTAATTCATTGGTGTCCATGATATTCAGATGGCAAAACCAATTTTACGCATTCTATCATACCAACACCCACAAGATAATAACAGGAACAAGGTTAATATGCAAAAACCTCTACAGATACAAATACACACTGATGAAATAAATATATCGACACCAAATGGCTTGGGTGCTGGCTATAGCTCCTCATAACAAGAACTATTGAAAAGTTGAAGTCATCCCCATTGCCACAGTCTTGTGAAGACGTTTTGTCACTGAAAATCCTTACGTCTAAATACAACACAGTTGAAACAGTTGTACGGGAATCTTATGCTTCTAGTTCAGGTCGGTAACTTAGTGGAAGGGCTATTTGATCATTATTGACCGATGTGAAATCATCAACATACCTGAACTATATTTCAACGCCATGTGCAAATTCTCTAACTTTGTTTTTTTCAATCCCGGCAGATATTCTGATTGACGTGCATGTTATATATTAAGAAACGGACATGTTAAGAAGCGGACAAGTAAGACCGGAAGTACAATTTGTGCCTGAAAATATTGACTCATCACACTTTTTCACACCCCAAAAATTTTGTTTTCAGGTTTTACGTGCGTCATATAAAGACAACGATAATCGTACTATAAGTACGATTAAGTACATATAATTCATGATGCAGTTCATTATCTTCAAATCTCAAAACATACCCCATTCTTGTCCACAGAAAAGATAGAGATGTATCTTCAACTTCTGATGCAGGTTGCGCCAAGTACGTATGTGGACTCATACTAAAAGATGGACCACAACTTCATATAACCTGATTACGGAGAACGTGTGGACACAAAACAATACTCAGTCCATGTGTGCAAGCGTACTGTTGCTCAAATTTCGTTGCTATCTCGACCTCAAGAGTCACACCAAAGTCCGACGAGGATATCCTATGAGATGTTTGCATACTGCTTAATGCTTAATGATTGGTCGATGAATTTATAAAACTGTTCGTGATACTTTGTGAGCGGATTGAGGTTGTTCGCTTCTTGTTTCGTCTATTGACCCAGTCAAGAACTTTATAATTCTTTGTCAAAAGTGGATATGTTCATTTTCAGTACTTAATAAGGCCACAGGCTTATAGTACATTACAATGCAAAATATACAACCAGACATAGTTTTTATAAACATAATACCTCGCTACTGAAACAGTAAAAACGGCAGCTTTAAATCGCTACAACTGGATAAAAAAACGAAGAGCCAGCAACTTCAATTTTGCGCATGCGCACATGGAAGAGGAAGTCTCGACCAAATGTTGACATTTTCCAGGTTGGACAAAAGTTACATTCCCTTTTTCAAGTGTTTCTGTAGTGTTATTTGGCATTTATCATCATCATACTTGTGTGCACACTTGTTTAGTTTACTTTCCAGATAATTCGTTGTAATATAGAACAAACTTTATGGATAACAACTTCTTTTTATTCTTGAGTGCAAAAGAAGTTGTTATCCATAAAGTTTGTTCTATATTGTACTTCCAAACTTCTAAAATGCCACTCAAGGAAGAGATAATTCGTGTTGCGATTTTTTGCCGCTAGGAGATTTTACAAGAACCGGGAAATATGGCCGTATTAGAACAGAGGTTCGTGGAAAGATATGGCAAGTAACACAAGTGGGAAGAGAATGATTTCCACCCTGCTTCAACACGTTTGTATGCATTTTCCTGGACCCGTGAAGATCTGGGTTAGAACTGGTCTTCATCAACCCATGTTTCTCGTAAGAGGCGACTGACGGGATCGGGTGGTCAGGCTCGCTGGCTTGGTTGACATGTCATCGTATCCCGATTGCTTAGATACTGTTGATCACTGGATTGTGTTGTCGAGATTGGATTATTTAACTACTCCAGCTGGGATATTGCTGAGTGCGGCGTAAAACAACAAACTAACATACCTGCACGTACACCATACGTTATCACCATAACTCAGGTTTCTGAATTGTTATTATCAAAAGCGAGACATTATGTGCCGGATTCTTTTAGGAAATTACCATTACATTTCTTTTCTTTTAAAGACTTGCAGTAATCTCTCGAAGCGGATGTTGTAATAAATCAGATAATATCCATGTTTATTAAACCTGCATCAACCTGTGATTGCCTGAACAAAATAATTTCTTAAACTTTCACGCAAAAGTTCTATTTTTAATGAGCCGAAATGGCAATGAAATCTGTTTCGTCAGATAAACTGCTTATTCTGTTTTGTATTTTTAAGATTGAAGAAATTAAAACAGTTGTTATATGACTGTTAATAACGTTTCATCAGATAATTTAATGTCATCTACGGTTTCCTAAAAGATCAGGTGATCTCTTACTTCAAATTCTTTTTGTACTTGATTTTAATACGTTGTATGGAACATGAAAAACATTAACTATAGTAAAACTCCCTGATTGAATGGTTTTTCTAATCAAGGTATGATTTGCTAGCCTATCAAACATTAGAGCACTAACCTATTGATTTGGACTTACCCACAGATAAAAAGAAATTCAATATATTTCTCGTTAACAAAAGCTGTTCAGAAATATAAAAAGTACACTAACTAAAAGCAATCCCGTCCTTCACTTCAAGCCCAAACTCTTATTGTTCAAAACAAAGGTTGAAACGTTATATTTTCGGCGGGGACACCAGAAATTGTCTTCACACATTGTACCCATGTTGGGAATGCCCGATTCCCCACATGGGTACAATGTGTGAATCCTATTTCTGGTGTCCCCCGCCATGAATATTGCTAACAGCGGCGTAACGCTAAACTCACTCACTCACACTCGCCCAATTGGGAATTGTCACATCATTTTATTAGTGATGTTTCTTGTTTGCTATACGACCATCCCACCGTCATTCGAGGTTTCAGTTAGGATTCGAGTGAATTGAAATGTTAATCGACTGTTTACGAAACTGTGAGAATCATATTGATACTAAATAGTGAACTGAAGACATGTCAATAACCCGAACAGATCCAGGGTGGAATTAGTCTTCAATAACCCGAACAGATCCAGGATGGAATTAGTCTTCAATAACCCGAACAGATCCAGGATGGAATTAGTCTTCAATAACCAGAACAGATCCAGGATGGAATTAGTCTTCAATAACCCGAACAGATCCAGGTTGGAATTAGTCTTCAATAACTCGAACAGATCCAGGATGGAATTAGTCTTCAATAACCAGAACAGATCCAGGTTGGAATTAGTCTTCAATAACTCGAACAGATCCAGGTTGGAATTAGTCTTCAATAACCAGAACAGATCCAGGTTGGAATTAGTCTTCAATAACTCGAACAGATCCAGGATGGAATTAGTCTTCAATAACCAGAACAGATCCAGGTTGGAATTAGTCTTCAATAACCCGAACAGATCCAGGATGGAATTAGTCTTCAATAACCCGAACAGATCCAGGATGGAATTAGTCTTCAATAACCCGAACAGATCCAGGATGGAATTAGTCTTCAATAACCCGAACAGATCCAGGTTGGAATTAGTCTTCAATAACTCGAACAGATCCAGGTTGGAATTAGTCTTCAATAACCAGAACTGATCCAGGATGGAATTAGTCTTCAATAACCAGAACAGATCCAGGATGGAATTAGTCTTCAATAACCCGAACAGATCCAGGATGGAATTAGTCTTCAATAACCCGAACAGATTCAGGTTGGAATTAGTCTTCAATAACCCGAACAGATCCAGGATGGAATTAGTCTTCAATAACTCGAACAGATCCAGGATGGAATTAGTCTTCAATAACACGAACAGATCCAGGATGGAATTAGTCTTCAATAACTCGAACAGATCCAGGATGGAATTAGTCTTCAATAACTCGAACAGATCCAGGATGGAATTAGTCTTCAATAACCCGAACAGATCCAGGATGGAATTAGTCTTCAATAACCCGAACAGATCCAGGATGGAATTAGTCTTCAATAACTCGAACAGATCCAGGATGGAATTAGTCTTCAATAACTCGAACAGATCCAGGATGGAATTAGTCTTCAATAACCCGAACAGATCCAGGATGGAATTAGTCTTCAATAACCCGAACAGATCCAGGTTGGAATTAGTCTTCAATAACCAGAACAGATCCAGGATGGAATTAGTCTTCAATAACCCGAACAGATCCAGGTTGGAATTAGTCTTCAATAACTCGAACAGATCCAGGATGGAATTAGTCTTCAATAACCCGAACAGATCCAGGATGGAATTAGTCTTCAATAACCCGAACAGATCCAGGTTGGAATTAGTCTTCAATAACCCATGCCTACCGTAAGAGGCGACTAACGGGATCGGGTGGTCAGGCTCGCTGACTCGGTTGACACATGTCATCATATGCCAATGGCGTAGATCAGTGTTCATGTTGTTGATTACTCGATTGTCTGGTCCAGACTCAATTATTTACATACGGTCGCCATATAGCTGGAACAGTGCTGAGTTAAACATCAAACAAGCAAACAAATACATGTTAATTGGAAAAACAATTATGTCGTTGTGCATTGAGGACCATCTATTCAACCATTCTTGTTGTTAAAAAATACTGTTTGGCTCAACGCCAATACCCTTTTATCACCTATGCTCACACACATTTCAAGTCCTTGTTAGAGGATAACAGTTACGATCATCGTGAGTGTGTGAGTTGTGTTTTACCCTACTTTTAGCAATATTCCAGCAATATCACGGCGGCTTCACACAATGTACCCATTTGGGGAATCGAACCCGGGCCTTTGGTGTCACGAGCGAATGCATTAACCACTGTACGTAATATAATTTACATGTACAATCTAAAGTGTGCATTTTGCAGCTCACATCTCTATTATGGGGTAAAGCCATCTGTTTGCCAAACATACACGGATTCCTCCAGGCGTGCTTCTGTTAATGTCACCAATGTCATTTTGAACTCGTTCCAGTGCCTATTAGAGTAGTAACCAGTTAATTTCGATTGTAGGTGGATTTTGACGTTGATGTGCACGTCTGCCAGTGACGTTACCAACATTGTCAATGTTACAGGTCATTACAGTGTCTACATGAGTGTCGGAAACGTTCTTGTACTTTCACCTCAAAACATCATACTCCCTACGTGTCTGTGTAGTATAGAACACGCGGGGTCGTTATTCTTCTACCCAAAACATTCGAGATCTACACGTGTTATGCAGGGACAAGCCGAAAAGCGACTCGGACCACTCATACTACTGGAATAAAGTAACTGTGCATTATTTGATGTTATGCCATTTTGTAATGCAAAAGGATAATAATACGATTTGTGGTGTTTTCCTAACATTTCAGCTGACGTTAATGGCTGATTCTGGGGTTGCATTTCATTCCAATCGTGCTGGAAATGGAACAGGTCCGGAGAAACAGCTGGCCAGGGAGTACCGGAATGCTCTGCTGTCTCAGGAGGTCTGTCACAACACGAGCAACATGAAGACGGGCATTATCTTGCTGAAGCGTGAAGTTACGCCTCTGTCCTTGAATGAACGGCTGCAAAAATAAGGCCCAGTGATATCATTCCTGTATCGCAGACCTCTCAGATGGCCATTAACAAAAACACATTGTGTCCGACCATGAGATGTGATTAATCCCCGTACCATAACGCTTCCGTCACCAAACTGTCCACGTTGAACAACGCACGCGTCAGTATACCGTTCAACTCGCCGTCTGTACACCCTCGCCCTGCCATTTGAGTTGTCCAGATGAAATTTCAACTCGTCAGTGAATAAAACACTATCCCAATCTTGTCTCCTGTACCCTATATGCTTCCTGCATCAAGACGTGCCTGTCGGTGACGTTGGAGCAAAATTGGACGTGTTGCAAGCCGTTGGGGCCGGATGTTGTGCTCAGTTGGTTCCGTACAGTCCTGGACCTGATTGGACGTAAGCGAGGAATGGTCCGAGCAGTCAAACTAGCAGTCTGGAATCGATTCTTTAGATGGACCAGCCGAATGTGGTTGTCGTGGGAAGATCGTTAGGGAAAACATTCATTTGGAAACATGAGAGCTATTAAGTCAAAAGAACGCACGTGTGTGTATTTGAATAGCTCACCTTTCATTGCCCTGTCCAAGGTTGTTGTAATGTCAACAAACATTATTTATGTTTTTCACGTTTTTCAATACATTAACATGGTGCCATAACCAACTAAAGCGGGGTTATTTTATCAAAGTACCCAATACGCATTGTAAATGGCTGGCTGTATTTACACACCTAACATTCAGCAATAGAGGGTCTATGAAATACACAATGCCATTTTAGAAAACGGTCAAATGTAACGTATGTAATGGAAGTGGGACAACTGATAGTCTAGACTGCGGACTTTATGTACCCCTCTGATAAGTGTAAATTGGCACGGCTCCAGTTTTGTGGAAGCCGCGGTGGCTGAGCGGTCTAGGCGTCTGACTTTGTGTGCTGGCGATTAGGTGCATGACTCTGAGGGTGTGGGTTCGAATCCCGGATGGGACTCAACTCCCCAAAAGTAATAGAATCTGTACTTTACTAAGAAAGTGTAATCCCAAATATAACATACTTTATTTAGAGGTTCTAGTTTTCTCGGAGGTTATGGAAATGAGCGAATGGTTACTAATGTACCCAACAGTGCGTTGGCATGGCCTTGAGTTGCTGTTCGATAATCTGGTATCCAGAAGACGCCTGCAAGCGACAGAGATGCCTGCAAAGTCTGGTCTGGGTAGCTCTCATGTCGCTTCCTCCTGCAGGAACACCAGGGGCATCTCTACAGGGACATCTTGCGCGCGGACTCTGAACAGTTGGAGAAATATTGTGAACTGTTTCCCCGTTTGGGTTTCGAATAGTTGGAGAAGGATTGTGAGCCGTTTCCTCGTTTTGGTTTTGAATCATAGCTGGAGAAGGATTCTGAACCGTTTTCTTGTTTTTGTTTCGAATAGTTGGAGAAGGATTGTGTACCGTTTTCCTGTTTTGGTTTAGAATTATAGTTGGAGAAGGATTGTGAACCGTTTTCCTGTTTTGGTTTAGAATTATAGTTGGAGAAGGATTGTGAACCGTTTTCCTGTTTTGGTTTTGAATCATAGCTGGAGAAGGATTCTGAACCGTTTTCTTGTTTTTGTTTCGAATATTTGGAGAAGGATTGTGTACCGTTTTCCTGTTTTGGTTTCGAATTATAGTAGGAGAAGGATTGTGAACCGTTTTCCTGTTTGGGTTTCGAATTATAGTTGGAGAAGGATTGTGAACCGTTTTCTTGTGTTGGTTCCGAAAAGTTGGAGAAGGATTGTGTACCGTTTTCCTATTTTGGTTTAGAATTATAGTTGGAGAAGGATTGTGAACCGTTTTCCTGTTTGGGTTTCGAATTATAGTTGGAGAAGGATTGTGAGCCGTTTTCTTGTGTTGGTTTCGAATAGTTGGAGAAGGATTGTGAACCGTTTTCCTGTTTGGGTTTCGAATTATAGTTGGAGAAGGATTGTGAACCGTTTTCCTGTTTTTGTTTTGAATAGTTGGAGAAGGATTGTGTACCGTTTTCCTGTTTTTGTTTCGAATTATAGTAGGAGAAGGATTGTGAACCGTTTTCCTGTTTAGGTTTCGAATTATAGTTGGAGAAGGATTCTGAACCGTTTTCTTGTGTTGGTTTCGAATAGTTGGAGAAGGATTGTGTACCGTTTTCCTGTTTTGGTTTCGAATTATAGTAGGAGAAGGATTGTGAACTGTTTTCCTGTTTGGGTTTCGAATTATAGTAGGAGAAGGATTGTGAACCTTTTTCCTGTTTGGGTTTCGAATTGTAGTTGGAGAAGGATTGTGAGCCGTTTTCTTGTGTTGGTTTCCACTTGTAGTCTTTCCTGGAAGATGAGGACAGACCTTTTAACAAACGCCTATTTTAGTTGGACATTGAATTTGACACAAGTATTTGCTATATCAACATCTAAGTTCATAAGACTTTGCTATATTCGTATTGTGTGTAAAAATACACGATAAATACAAATCCATGCTTGTTGTGAAAGGCGACTAACGGGATCAGGTGGTCAGGCTCACTGACTTGGTTGACACATCGTATCCAAGTAGCGTAGATCGATGTCCCCGCTGTTGATCACTGGATTGTCTGGTCCAGACATGATTTATTTTTACAGACCGCTGCCACATAGCTGGAATATTGCTGAGTGCGACGTTAAACAACAAACAAATAATCATCTCGGTAAGGACACTAATACATCTGGACCCAATACACACTATCCTAAAACAATTTAGATTGACAATGGATACGTTTTCTAGGCATCTCACCTTTGTATGGGAGTCCGAAAACATAAACTTCACACAGGGACAAAGTGTCACCCCGTACTCTTGGGTTTATCTTTTTCCTCAGGCGGACGTATCTTCCAATTACTGGGGACAGGCAGTCCACTTCAATCTTTCGAGAGACGGCTCTTTTCAGGAAAAAACACAACAATCCCGGTCGCGAAATGTCTTTAGGGTTGTGACTCACTACCTCAATCGTTGTGTCATGAATCTGGCCTGTTAACAATCATAAACATGGCTTCTGTGAATGGCATTTTTAGAAGTTGGAGAGTTAGATAAGGCCAAACTTTATGGGTGAACAACTTCTTTCTTCAGGTGATGCGACGTTTGATACAGATAAAGTATGGCCTTACCATAAACATGATGATTAAAAACTCGTTTCAATAATAATCGGAAGGCCTCGTCGTTTCTTAAAGTTCACTGCTAAACTTATAAAGATGTAAATCATAAATATTGTATTTTTAAGTTCTGTTAACAATCATAACCATAACGATTAAAAACTCGTTTCATAAACGATGTCAAATCGTTTAATAGCAAACGGAAGGCCTCGTTGTTTCTTAAATTTTACTGCCACACTAAGATGATGAAAATCATAAATATTGTTTTTAAGTTTTGTCATAAATTTAGCTTCACGATTTTATACCACTTGTGACTGTTATCCGTCGATCAAAACACATAGAAAGAAGATATTTCCTTAAATGATGACAAATATGATTGCATAATGTGAATGTCTGTTGTAGACTAGTCCAACAATACCAATCAACCTTAACATTTAATTCAAGGGCCATCCATTCCAAAACACATTTATCAAATTTGGCTTAAGAACAAATTACTTAAAAAAGGGGTAAACACTCACTGACTTAGATTTTCAAATTCCAACCCCATTTAACAACGCATTACATCCCTTTAACTTTCAGCACATATTACAATTCAAGACAAATCTTATGGATAACAACTTCTTGGTGTATTTTTTCACGTTTCTGGGCTAGTTCTTGCCCCTTCTTTAGAAAGAAGGGACAAGAACTAGCCCAGAAACGTTTGTGAAAAATAAACAAAAAAGTTCTTATCCATAAGATTTGTCTTGTATTACTACACCAAGTTCTAAATGCCTGTGAAGAATTTCACATTACAATTATTCTTCACTCTGATTTGTTTGTTTGTTTGTTTGTTTGTTTTTTAATGCCACAAAGAGCCATATTCCAGCTATATGACGGTGGTCTGTAAATAATCGAGTCTGGACAACACAATCCAGTGATCAACAGCATGAGCATCGATCTAGGCAATTGAAATACGATGACATGTGTCAACCAAGTCAGCGAGCCTGACCAACCGATCCCGTTAGTCGCCTCTTACGAGAATCATTGGTTTCCTGTTGTCATACAACGAGGTTACTTGACGTACCATAAAGTGGATGATGTATTAGTCGAACACCATGGACTTGGCATATTCGTCCCAGATCCACGAACCACCACGGATCCTTTTCAACGTACACTGTTCCAGCCCACGTACATTGCCCCGTCGCCTGCAGCTTGTCTCGACCATCCACTGTCATCGCTGGTTTGTGTAGATGGTTTTGCCATACACTGCTCATTTTCACAGTTTTACGCAGTGCAAGGTTTCTGTAGATCCCTGCAGACTTAGCTTTTAAAGAAAAAGAAATACAGGTAAATGGAAACGAGTTCACAAATTTTTTATCCTGAAGCAACGCCTTTACTGACATTTCTATAAGGCCCGGCAAATTTTCGCATACTACGTCGCATTTCCAACATGATATTTTCTCGTAGAAATCAAAAAGCCTTCTGTTATTAATTTCTTTCGTTTTGAGAATCTCAGATTCACCAATATCTTGTTTCAAGGATTATCAACATAATACCCGTCCATGATGAATTAACCAAATGGTAAACATCTAATTTACCGGGCAGCCTTGTGGTTAAATAGCTCGCTCGTCACGCTGAAGACCCAGGTTCGATTCCCGACATGGGAACAATATGCCATGCCCATTTCGGGAATCCTCCGCTACAGCATTGCTAAGAAAACCTCTTAAAACCATACACACTCACTCACTGACTGTAACTTGTAACATCCATTAAGCAACCCGGATTCTGCAACGTGCGGAACATCTACGGACTATTGGTTGCTGGAAACTGGTAGAGGTCTGCATGCAGGGGCCAATATGTTCATGTTCCACAGTCGATAGAAAACATACCGACATTGGTGAAAATGGCATAAAACCATACAAGCTGTAACACGTAACATCAATTATGCGAGCCGGAGTCTGTAACGTGCGGAACATCTACGGACTGTTGGTTGCTGTTGGTCGGATAAATCTGCATACAGGGGCCAGTATGTCCATGTTTCAATCTGTGATTTGCAGACTGGACTGCGAACAGGTACAAATAAACCAAAACTCTTGATGATCGATCCTGTTTAAGGCGTCAGAGGTTAAAGACAAGAGTGTATGATCACAGATCCAAAACCAGGTACTGACAAAGAAAATACTGCAAGACTTTCTTCAGCCTAGTAGGTGTCAGACGATTAGAAATCGTCTACGTTCAGCTCATACCTGTGCTCAAGGACAACGGCTTGTGCAGCTCCTTACATGTCGTCAAAGTGCAAACAGACATGAATAGTGTACTCACTGTCAAAAGTGGGTTATCGTTCCTGGTCACATCTCATAATTTCAAATGTTTCCCTACCACCCCTTGATAGATGTGACCATGCAAAGTCGAAAAAAGGGTCTGTTTCACGTGTGACCTCGTGACAAATTTGAGGTGTTCCCAAGGGGTAACTGTTCACTGTCCATCTTTGTCATATACAATGCACGGAGGGGCCATGGTTTGTCCCCTATCAAAAGTTCAAGGTCAATCAAATGTGGCATCACGAATTGTACGATTTCCAGAAGCAGTGAACTATCCTATTGCAGCATTTAAATAAGTTTAGGTAGGTCAAGGATACTGTCAAGGTCAAGGTCGGATTACTTCCAGTGGATTTACAGGTCATTCACTTGCAGGGTTTGCACGAACTGAAGACATTATTCGATCAATATAAGTGAGTGAGTTTAGTTTTACCCCGCACTTGGCAATGTTCCAGCTATATGGCGGCCTTCTGTAATAATCGAGTCTGGACCAGAAAATCCAGGGTTCAACAGCATCAACATCGATCTACGATGACGTGTGTCAACCAAGTCAGCGAGCCTGACCACCCGATCCCGTTAGTCGCCTCTTACGACAAGCTTCGGCTACTGAAGTTCAATTCTAGCTCGGATATTCACGGGTATGATCAATATAAGAATCGTTCATGTAAGTACATACCGAAACTCTTACTATGTTTGGTGGAATCGAGCGCCGGTCTTGTTCTTGTTTGACGATCCCGTTTTAAAGTCACGTCTCCCTTCTGATTGGAAGTTACTGACCGGAAGCACAAAATATATATTTAGTAAACAAATTGGTTGGTTTTGTTTAAAGCTGCACTCAGCAATGGATGTGATGTCAATCACAGGATTGTCTGGTCCAGATTACATACGGCCCACTTCCACACAGCTGGGATATTCAGTGTGGCGTTAAGAAACGAACAAACAAAAACAAACCAAACACACATATATGGGTGACCTACAGAGTCATTGCATTATTTTCTGTTTTCCATTCCAGGAGGACAGAAGGAATACCCTTTAGCATTCAGACTTTAAATCGACGCAAATAGCTGCAGTACTGCTCATGGGAAGTTAAGACATCTGGCACCGGGAAAGATCTGGGTTAGAATTGGTCTTCAACAACCCCCGATTGTCGTAAGAGGCGATTAAGTGGACCAGGTAGTCAGGCTCGCAGACTTGGTTTGCACATCGTATCCCAGTAACGTAGATCGATACTCATGCTGTTAATCACTGGATTGTCTGGTCCAGCTGGGATATTGCTGAGTGCGGCGTTACACAACAACCAAACCAACAAGACATCTCGCAAAGACACTAATACATCTGGACCCAATACACACTATCCTAAAACAATTTAGATTCACAATGGATACGTTTTCTAGGCATCTCACCTTTGTATGGGAGTCCGAAAACATAGACTTCACACAGGGACAAAGTGTCACCCGGTACTTTTGGGTTTGTCTTTTTCCTCAGGCGGACGTATCTTCCAATTACTGGTGACAGGCAGTCCACTTCAATCTTTCGAGAGACGGCTCTTTTCAGGAAAAAACACAACAATCCCGGTCGCGAAATGTCTTTAGGGTTGTGACTCACTACCTCAATCGTTGTGTCATGAATCTGGCCTGTTAACAATCATAAACATGGCTTCTGTGAATGGCATTTTTAGAAGTTTGAGAGTTAGATAAGGCCAAACTTTATTGGTGAACAACTTCTTTATTCAGGTGATGCGACGTTTGATACAGATAAAGTATGGCCTTACCATAAACATGATGATTAAAAACTCGTTTCAATAATAATCGGAAGGCCTCGTCGTTTCCTAAATTTCACTGCTAAACTTATAAAGATGTAAATCATAAATATTGTTTTTAAGTTCTGTTAACAATCATAACCATAACGATTAAAAACTCGTTTCATAAACGATGTCAAATCGTTTAATAGCAAACGGAAGGCCTCGTTGTTTCTTAAATTTTACTGCCACACTAAGAGATGAAAATCATAAATATTGTTTTTAAGTTTTGTCATAAAGTTAGCTTCACGATTTTAGACCACTTGTGACCGTTATCCGTCGATTTAAACACATAGAAAGAAGATATTTCCTTAAATGATGACAAATATGATTGCTTAATGTGAATGTCTGTTGTAGACTAGTCCAACAATACCAATCAAACTTAGCATTTAATTCAAGGGCCATCCATTCCAAAACACATTTATCAAACTTGGCTTAAGAACAAATTACTTAAAAAAGGGGTAAACACTCACTGACTTAGATTTTCAAATTCCAACCCCATTTAACAACGCATTACATCCCTTTAACTTTCAGCACATATTACAATTCAAGACAAATCTTATGGATAACAACTTCTTGGTGTATTTTTCACGTTTCTGGGCTAGTTCTTGCCCCTTCTTTAAGTGAAAGAAGGGGCAAGAACTAACAAAGAAACGACAATAATAAACCAAGAAGTTCTTATCCATAAGATTTAATCTTGTATTACTACCCCAAGTTCTAAATGCCTGTGAAGAATTTCACATTACAATTATTCTTCACTCTGATTTGTTTGTTTGTTTGTTTGTTTGTTTTTTAATGCCACAAAGAGCCATATTCCAGCTATATGACGGTGGTCTGTAAATAATCGAGTCTGGACAACCCACTCCAGTGATCAACAGCATGAGCATCGATCTAGGCAATTGGAATACGATGACATGTGTCAACCAAGTCAGCGAGCCTGACCAACCCATCCCGTTAGTCGCTTCTTACGAGAATCATTGGTTTTCTGTTGTCATACAACGAGGTTACGTGACGTACCATAAAGTGGATGATGTATTATTCGAACACCATGGACTTGGCATATTCGTCCCAGATCCACGAACCACCACGGATCCTTTTCAACGTACACTGTTCCAGCCCACGTACATTGCCCAGTTGCCTGCAGCTTGTCTCGACCATCCACTGTCATCGCTGGTTTGTGTAGATGGTCTTTCCATACACTGCTCATTTTCACAGTTTTACGCAGTGCAAGGTTTCTGTAGATCCCTGCAGACTTAGCTTTTAAAGAAAAAGAAATACAGGTAAATGGAAACGAGTTCACAAATTCTTGATCCTGAAGCAACGCCTTTACTGACATTTCTAAAAGGCCCGGCAAATTTTCGCATACCACGTCGCATTTCCAACATGATATTTTCTCGTAGAAATCAAAAAGCCTTCTGTTATTAATTTCTTTCGTTTTGAGAATCTCAGATTCACCAATATTTTGTTTCAAGGATTATCAGCATAATACCCGTCCATGATGAATTCACCAAATGGTAACCATCTAATTTACGGGGTAGCCTTGTGGTTAAATAGTTCGCTCGTCACGCTGAAGGCCCAGGTTCGATTCCCGACATGGGAACAATATGCCATGCCCATTTCGGGATTCCCCGCTGGAGCATTGCTAAGAAAACCTCTTAAAACCATACACACTCACTCACTGACTGTAACTTGTAACATCCATTAAGCAACCCGGATTCTGCAACGTGCGGAACATCTACGGACTATTGGTTGCTGGAAACTGGTAGAGGTCTGCATGCAGGGGCCAATATGTTCATGTTCCACAGTCGATAGAAAACATACCGACATTGGTGAAAATGGCATAAGACCATACAAGCTGTAACACGTAACATCAATTAAGCGAGCCGGAGTCTGTTACGTGCGGAACATCTACGGACTGTTGGTTGCTGTTGGTCGGATAAATCTGCATACAGGGGCCAGTATGTCCATGTTTCAATCTGTGATTTGCAGACTGCACTGCGAACTGGTACAAACAAACCAAAACTCTTGACGATCGACCCTGTTTAAGGCGTCAGAGGTTAAAGACAAGAGTGTATGATCACAGATCCAAAACCAGGTACTGACAAAGAAAATACTGCAAAACTTTCTTCAGCGTAGTACGAGTCAGGCGATTAGAAATCGTCTACGTTCAGCTCATACCTGTGCTCAACGACAACGGCTTGTGCAGCTCCTTACATGTCGTCAAAGTGCCAATAGACATGAATAGTGTACTAAATGTCAAAAGTGGGTTATCGTTCCTGGTCACATCTCATAGTTTCAAATGTTTCCCTACCACCCCTTGATAGATGTGACCATGCAAAGTCGAAAAAAAGGGTCTGTTTCACGTGTGACCTCGTGACAAATTTGAGGTGTTCCCAAGGGTAAACTGTTCACTGTCCATCTTTGTCATATACAATGCACGAAGGGGCACATGGTTTGTCCCCTGTCAAAAAGTTCAAGGTCAATCAAATGTGGCATCACGAATTGTACGATTTCCAGAAGCAGTGAACTATCCTATTGCAGCATTTAAATAAGTTCAGGTAGGTCAAGGATACTGTCAAGGTCAAGGTCGGATTACTTCCAGTGGATTTACAGGTCATTCACTTGCAGGGTTTGCACGAACTGAAGACATTATTCGATCAATATAAGTGAGTGAGTTTAGTTTTACCCCGCACTTGGCAATATTCCAGCTATATGGCGGCCTTCTGTAATAATCGAGTCTGGACCAGAAACTCCAGGGATCAACAGCATGAACATCGATCTACGATGACGTGTGTCAACCAAGTCAGCGAAACTGACCACCCGATCCCGTTAGTCGCCTCTTACGACAAGCTTCGGCTACTGAAGTTCAATTCTAGCCCGGATATTCACGGGTATGATCAATATAAGAATCGTTCATGTAAGTACATACCGAAACTCTTACTATGTTTGGTGGAATCGAGCGCCGGTCTTGTTCTTGTTTGACGATCCCGTTTTAAAGTCACATCTCCCTTCTGATTGGAAGTTACTGACCGGAAGCACAAAAATTATATTTAGTAAACAAATTGGTTTAATTTTGTTTAAAGCTGCACTCAGCAATGGATGTGATGTCAATCACAGGATTGTCTGGTCCAGATTACATACGGCCCACTGCCACACAGCGTGGATATTCAGTGTGGCGTTAAGCAACGAACAAACAAAAACAAACCAAACACACATATATGGGTGACCTACAGAGTCATTGCATTATTTTCTGTTTTCCATTCCAGGAGGACAGAAGGAATACCCTTTAGCATTCAGACTTTAAATCGCCGCAAATAGCTGCAGTACTGCTCATGGGAAGTTAAGACATCTGGCACCGGGAAAGATCTGGGTTAGAATTGGTCTTCAACAACCCCCGATTGTCGTAAGAGGCGATTAAGTGGACCAGGTAGTCAGGCTCGCAGACTTGGTTTGCACATCGTATCCCAGTAACGTAGATCGATACTCATGCTGTTAATCACTGGATTGTCTGGTCCAGCTGGGATATTGCTGAGTGCGGCGTTAAACAACAACCAAACCAACAAGACATCTCGCAAAGACACTAATACATCTGGACCCAATACACACTATCCTAAAACAATTTAGATTGACAATGGATACGTTTTCTAGGCATCTCACCTTTGTATGGGAGTCCGAAAACATAAACTTCACACAGGGACAAAGTGTCACCCGGTACTCTTGGGTTTGTCTTTTTCCTCAGGCGGACGTATCTTCCAATTACTGGGGACAGGCAGTCCACTTCAACATTTCGAGAGACGGCTCTTTTCAGGAAAAAACACAACAATCCCGGTCGCGAAATGTCTTTAGGGTTGTGACTCACTACCTCAATCGTTGTGTCATGAATCTGGCCTGTTAACAATCATAAACATGGCTTCTGTGAATGGCATTTTTAGAAGTTTGAGAGTTAGATAAGGCCAAACTTTATTGGTGAACAACTTCTTTATTCAGGTGATGCGACGTTTGATACAGATAAATTATGGCCTTACCCTTAAACATGATGATTAAAAACTCGTTTCAATAATAATCGGAAGGCCTCGTCGTTTCCTAAATTTCACTGCTAAACTTATAAAGATGTAAATCATAAATATTGTTTTTTAAGTTCTGTTAACAATCATAACCATAACGATTAAAAACTCGTTTCATAAACGATGTCAAATCGATTAAAAGCAAACGGAAGGCCTCGTTGTTTCTTAAATTTTACTGCCACACTAAGAGATGAAAATCATAAATATTGTTTTTAAGTTTTGTCATAAATTTAGCTACACGATTTTATACCACTTGTGACTGTTATCCGTAGATCAAAACACATAGAAAGAAGATATTTCCTTAAATGATGACAAATATGATTGCATAATGTGAATGTCTGTTGCAGACTAGTCCAACAATACCAATCAAACTTAACATTTAATTCAAGGGCCATCCATTCCAAAACACATTTATCAAACTTGGCTTAAGAACAAATTACTTAAAAAAGGGGTAAACACTCTCTGACTTAGATTTTCAAATTCCAACCCCATTTAACAACGCATTACATCCCTTTAACTTTCAGCACATATTACAATTCAGACAAATCTTATGGATAACAACTTCTTGGTGTATTTTTCACGTTTCTGGGCTAGTTCTTGCCCCTTCTTTAAGTGAAAGAAGGGGCAAGAACTAGCCCAGAAACGTTGTGAAAAATAAACCAAGAAGTTGTTATCCATAAGATTTGTCTTGTATTACTACACCAAGTTCTAAATGCCTGTGAAGAATTTCACATTACAATTATTCTTCACTCTGATTTGTTTGTTTGTTTGTTTTTTAATGCCACAAAGAGCCATATTCCAGCTATATGACGGCGGTGTGTAAATAATCGAGTCTGGACAACACAATCCAGTGATCAACAGCATGAGCATCGATCTAGGCAATTGGAATACGATGACATGTGTCAACCAAGTCAGCGAGCCTGACCAACCGATCCCGTTAGTCGCACTTACGAGAATCATTGGTTTTCTGTTGTCATACAACGAGGTTACGTGACGTACCATAAAGTGGATGATGTATTAGTCGAACACCATGGACTTGGCATATTCGTCCCAGATCCACGAACCACCACGGATCCTTTTCAACGTACACTGTTCCAGCCCACGTACATTGCCCCGTCGCCTGCAGCTTGTCTCGACCATCCACTGTCATCGCTGGTTTGTGTAGATGGTCTTTCCATACACTGCTCATTTTCACAGTTTTACGCAGTGCAAGGTTTCTGTAGATCCCTGCAGACTTAGCTTTTAAGAAAAAGAAATACAGGTAAATGGAAACGAGTTCACAAATTCTTGATCCTGAAGCAACGCCTTTACTGACATTTCTAAAAGGCCCGGCAAATTTTCGCATACCACGTCGCATTTCCAACATATTTTCTCGTAGAAATCAAAAAGCCTTCTGTTATTAATTTCTTTCGTTTTGAGAAATGCACGCCAATTACATCCTCATGGCAGATTAAAGTACCTTGTCTGCTGGGAAAGCAAATGGAAACGAGTTCACAAATTCTTGATCCTGAAGCAACGCCTTTACTGACATTTCTGAAAGACCCACCAAACCTGCGCTCACCACGGCACATTTCTAGCATGATATTTCCTCATAGAAAACACAAAGCCTTCTGTTATTATTTTCTCTCGTTTTAAGACAGGCGGTGGGGTAGCCTAGTGGTTAAAGCGTTCGCTCGTCACGCCGAAGTCCCGGGTTCGATTCCCCACATGGGTACAATGTGAAGTCCATTTCAGATGTTCCCCGCCATGATATTGCTAGAATATTGCTAAAACGCGTAAAACTAAACTCAGTCAGTCAGTCAGTCGGAAACCTGAGTTATGGTGATAACGTATGATGTACGTGCAGGTATGTTAGGTTGTTGTTTTACGCCGCACTCAGCAATATCCCAGCTGGAGTAGTTAAATAATCCAATCTCGACAACACAATCCAGTGATCAACAGTATCTAAGCAATCGGGATACGATGACATGTCAACCAAGCCAGCGAGCCTGAACACCCGATCCCGTCAGTCGCCTCTCTCGACAAACATGGGTTGATGACATGTAAACACTCACTCTCGTTTTGAGAAAAGCACGCCTATTACAACTCCATGCCAGATTGAAGTACCTTGTCTACTAGGGGTCATTGTCCACAGTGACTTGTCAATGGCTTGAAGAAATATTAAGCATATACTGAAAACCTGCGTTCCCTATAATAAAGATGTTGACACATGGACATTTCTCTTCTGGTTGTGTATTTGTTTGTTGTTTAATATTCCAACTACATCCAATGTCGCGTCCCATTGGCGTGCCAGAAAACTGAACCCCAAATTCCCCAATATGTTGTATCAAGGGTTATCAGCATAATACCTGTCCATGAGGAATCCACCAAATGGTAAACATCCAGCACCTGCATTTGGAGTTTCCTCCTACAATGTTCCAGCATCTGGGTTGCTTCGACATGCATGCAAGCACCTTTATGTCTGTAACACGTAACAGGCTAGCCTTGTGGTTAAATAGTTCGCTCGTCACGCTGAACTCTCGGGTTCGATTCACACGTGGTTAAAATGTTTGAAGCCCTTTCTAGTGTCCCTGCCGTGATAGTACTTGAACATTGCTAAAACGGTATAACACGTAACATCCATTAAGCGACCCGGAGGCTGCAACATGCGGAACGTCTACAGACTATTGGTTGCTGGAAACTGGTAGAAGTCTGCAGGCAGGGGCCAGCATGTTCAAGTTTCAGTCTGTGATTTGCAGTAATAAGCCACTGGCCTAAAGTACAAGTCACAAGCGTTTTACAGAAAAAACATTAGATTTTTTTATTTTCCCAAAATTATATAAAAATAGGCATACATTATTTATAACATTTATGTTTGTTGACAAACTGTGTTGTGATCGAGTATGTTTTACATATTTATCGAGAAATATATTCTTTGTATCTAGGTATGCTTTACAATAAAGTAAAACATGTATATCATCTTCAATCAAATTAAGATTAAGTTTTTGGCAAAAAGGACAAAATCTTGAATCATAAGGGACATTGTTATATCTACTGGTCTCAGAACTAAGTTTAAGATTATCACATCTAACTTTTGTCAAACAATTTCTTAAATATGGGGCAAGTTTCAACATTGAGGAGGGATATGAAGAAAACTTCGATGCGAAGATCACGTGATCGACTGCACATGCAAAAGCTGATTTGGCACTAACGTCATTTGCACGACGAATGGATGGGTTTGAGTGGGTTTTGCTAATGTTTTTCTAGAGTGGAAAGATAGGGGATCCCATTTCGGATACATAGATGTATCATCAGAGAAAAATTATTCATTATTTTTCAAATTACATTTTGTGAAGTTTCTTTTTTGACTCAGTGTACATTTCATGGGTTTAAAGTGCACGTCCAAGGAATTATCCGATATCCAATTGAAAACCATTTCGTAATTTTGTATAAAAAAACCGATGAACAACCATCATCCCAACGTAATGCTAGCCGATCTCGGGGACACGCTGGGATTCGATCTGCCGGCGAGGAAACACCTTGTATGTCCTGCACATAAAAGACAACCTATACGAGTGGGTGTCACTAGCAGACTTCAAACAGCCAGACTGGTTGATCAACATGACCCTCACCTCACCCCACATATCTTTTAAAAACAATGGTTACGTCTCCAAAATTACGAACAACGGGATCCTTCTCACGTCTTTCACACCAGAGTTTGATGTACAAGTTTTACGAATACCGGGTCACACGGGCAACATGTTAGCTTCAAACGATGTGGCTTCATATTTACGGTTTGACGTAATTACCAACGGGATTTTTTAAATTCAAATTTGACTATCAAATCACACACCACGCTCGTAGTAGATGTCTATCTCGCTGACGCTCGTGGGTCAGAATGAACACTTTTGACTGGGTTGATAATACGCTGGTTCACCAGACACAATCACCAACTGTGTCGTATCGTCATAAGACCGGGATCAACACCCTTAATAAGCTTCGATGGAGTGCGTGTTCGATTCATGTCTCGAATATTTATGTGTACGATAATCTAAACCTTATCAGCCTGAAATACATCGATAGGATATTAACGGAAAACCAATTAAATACTATTTTATAAAAAATATATATATACACACACAGGATGGGACTGTACCCAGTTGTGGATGAAGTAGCAAAAACACTGGAAACTGCCGAGAAATGCGTTTCATTCACTTTCAGACATCTGTAGCCTCGATAGTCAGCATGTCGTGCATCATCATAGCCGAGCCGAGAGACACACACACTTATACTCGTCCACGGCGCTCACTCAAAGCAGCCCCCGAGACGGTAGCGAGGTGATGACTTCCGAGACCTGCATTTCATTCAGCTAAAAACACCTCTCGCCTCGATAATATATAACAAGTATATGTTGGATTGTTAGCCTTTCGCCAGACCGACCCCATGCTCACTAAAAAGTGATTATTTCCTAAACTATTTGACCGATTTTCGTGAAATTTTGCATGCATCTCGGCAGATGGTTACGCTATAGCAAAACGGCACTGGGAATACTCTCGATGACTTCATTAGATTAATTAAGACTTAATTACGACAAAAAGTTGGACATTTTGCCTTTTCCCGACCGACCCCATGCTCACTTAAAAGTCAAATATTTCAGAAACTATTCGACCGATTTTCATCCAATTTTGCATGCACCTCAGTAGTAGTATACACAATGGGGCTACGGGATTAGGGACTTCCCAAGGGCTCAATTATTATTTTTAAATTGAGCCCTTGGGAGGGACCCGGTCCCGTACCTCCATTGTGTATACTACTATACCAAATAAAACATCATCATTGTCATTATCATCATCATCATTAAATTGTTCAACACTACCTGCAAAGATTTCTGTCACCATGAACAGCTGTAAACAACCTCCGATGAGAGCCAACATGATTAACGATGCACACTCTTCTACACTTTGCTACACAGTGCTGCGCAGACTTTCCTGTCTAGTGTATAGTATTGATCAGCGTTGCCATTTCATACGAGAATGAGTGGAGCGTCCTGGAGGCCCAATCTCAAGTATCCAGCTGGATATAATAAATAGGTTCTTCATAGATGCATAACTGAATCAGTGGCGTAGGATAACGGACTCTTGTACAGTTTCCCGCTGAACCAAATAGGCACAGAGGGGCACCTGTTCATTTTTCTACTTAGGCATACACAATGGCCCTAGGGGCACCTGTTCTCTTTCCTACTTAGTTATACACGATGGCCCAAGGGGCACCTGTTCTTTTTCTTTCTTAGTCATTTACACTGGCCCAGAACAATGGGGCACCTGTTCTCCCTTCTACTTAGCCATACACAATGGCCCAAGGGGCACCTGTTTTCTTTCCTACTTAGTCATACACAATGGCCCAAGGGGCACCTGTTTTCTTTCCTACTTAGTCATACACAATGGTCCAAGGGGCACCTGTTCTATTTCCTACTTCGTCATACACAATGGCGCAAGGGGCACCTGTTCTCTTTTCTACTTAATCATACACAATGGCGCGAGGGGCACCTGTTCTCTTTCCTACTTAGTCATAAACAATGGCCCAAGGGGCACCTGTTCTATTTCCTACTTCGTCATACACAATGGCCCAAGGGGTACCTGTTCTCTTTCCTTCTTAGTCATACACAATGACCGAGGGGCACCTGTTTTCTTTCCTACTTAGTCATACACAATGGCCCAAGGGGCACCTGTTCTATTTCCTTCTTAGTCATAGAAAATGGCCCAAGGGGTACCTGTTCTCTTTCCTACTTAGTCATACACAATGGCCCAAGGCACCTGTTCTCTTCCTACTTAGTCATACAAAATGGCGCAAGGCACCTGTTCTCTTCCTTCTAGTCATACACAATGGCCTAAGGGCACCTGTTCTCTTTCCTACTTCGTCATACACAATGACCAAAGGCACCTGTTTTCTTTCCTACTTAGTCATACACAATGGCCCAAGGGGCACCTGTTCTTTCCTACTTAGTCATACAATGACCAAAGGGGTACCTGTTCTATTTCCTACTTCGTCATACACAATGGTCCAAGGGTACCTGTTCTCTTCCTTCTTAGTCATACACAATGACCGAGGGGCACCTGTTTTCTTTCCTACTTCGTCATACACAATGGTCCAAGGGGCACCTGTTCTATTTCCTTCTTAGTCATACAAAATGGCCCAAGGGGTACCTGTTCTATTTCCTACTTAGTCATACACAATGGCCCAAGGGGCACCTGTTCTCTTTCCTACTTAGTCATACACAATGGTCCAAGGGGCACCTGTTCTCTTTCCTACTTAGTCATACACAATGGCCCAAGGGGCACCTGTTCTCTTTCCTACTTAGTCATACACAATGACCAAAGGGGCACCTGTTTTCTTTCCTACTTAGTCATACACAATGGCCCAAGGGGCACCTGTTCTCTTTCCTACTTAGTCATACACAATGACCAAAGGGGCACCTGTTCTCTTTCCTACTTAGTCATACACAATGGCCCAAGGGGCACCTGTTTTCTTTCCTACTTAGTCATACAAAATGGCGCAAGGGGCACCTGTTCTCTTTCCTTCTTAGTCATACACAATGGCCCAAGGGGCACCTGTTCTCTTTCCTACTTAGTCATACACAATGACCAAAGGGGCACCTGTTTTCTTTCCTACTTAGTCATACACAATGGCCCAAGGGGCACCTGTTCTCTTCCTACTTAGTCATACAAAATGGCGCAAGGGGCACCTGTTCTCTTCCTTCTTAGTCATACACAATGGCCCAAGGGGCACCTGTTCTCTTTCCTACTTAGTCATACACAATGACCAAAGGGCACCTGTTTTTTTTCCTACTTAGTCATACACAATGGCCCAAGGGGCACCTGTTCTCTTTCCTACTTAGTCATACACAATGACCAAAGGGGTACCTGTTCTCTTTCCTTCTTAGTCATACACAATGGCCCAAGGGGCACCTGTTTTCTTTCCTTCTTAGTCATACACAATGGCCCAAGGGGTACCTGTTCTCTTTCCTACTTAGTCATACAAAATGACCAAAGGGGCACCTTCTTTCCTGCTTAGTCATACACAATGGCCAAAGGAGCACCTGTTCTCTTTCCTACTTAGTCATACAAAATGGCGCAAGGGGCACCTGTTCTCTTTCCTACTTAGTCATACACAATGGCCAAAGGGGCACCTGTTCTCTTTCCTACTTAGTCATACACAATGGCCCAAGGGGCACCTGTTCTCTTTCCTACTTAGTCATACAAAATGGCGCAAGGGGCACCTGTTCTCTTTCCTTCTTAGTCATACACAATGGCCCAAGGGGCACCTGTTCTCTTTCCTACTTAGTCATACACAATGACCAAAGGGGCACCTGTTTTCTTTCCTACTTAGTCATACAAAATGGCGCAAGGGGCACCTGTTCTCTTTCCTTCTTAGTCATACACAATGGCCCAAGGGGCACCTGTTCTCTTTCCTACTTAGTCATACACAATGACCAAAGGGGCTCCTGTTTTCTTTCCTACTTAGTCATACACAATGGCCCAAGGGGCACCTGTTCTCTTTCCTACTTAGTCATACACAATGACCAAAGGGGTACCTGTTCTATTTCCTACTTCGTCATACACAATGGTCCAAGGGGTACCTGTTCTCTTTCCTTCTTAGTCATACACAATGACCGAGGGGCACCTGTTTTCTTTCCTACTTCGTCATACACAATGGCCCAAGGGGCACCTGTTCTCTTTCCTACTTAGTCATACACAATGGCCCAAGGGGCACCTGTTCTCTTTCCTACTTAGTCATACAAAATGGCGCAAGGGGCACCTGTTCTCTTTCCTACTTAGTCATACACAATGACCAAAGGGGCACCTGTTTTCTTTCCTACTTAGTCATACACAATGGCCCAAAGGGCACCTGTTCTCTTTCCTACTTAGTCATACACAATGACCAAAGGGGCACCTGTTTTCTTTCCTACTTAGTCATACACAATGGCCAAAGGGGCACCTGTTCTCTTTCCTACTTAGTCTTACACAATGACCAAAGGGGTACCTGTTCTATTTCCTACTTCGTCATACACAATGGTCCAAGGGGTACCTGTTCTCTTTCCTTCTTAGTCATACACAATGACCGAGGGGCACCTGTTTTCTTTCCTACTTCGTCATACACAATGGTCCAAGGGGCACCTGTTCTATTTCCTTCTTAGTCATACAAAATGGCCCAAGGGGCACCTGTTCTATTTCCTACTTAGTCATACACAATGGCCCAAGGGGCACCTGTTCTCTTTCCTACTTAGTCATACACAATGGTCCAAGGGGCACCTGTTCTCTTTCCTACTTAGTCATACAAAATGGCCCAAGGGGCACCTGTTCTCTTTCCTTCTTAGTCATACACAATGGCCCAAGGGGCACCTGTTCTCTTTCCTACTTAGTCATACACAATGACCAAAGGGTACCTGTTTTCTTTCCTACTTAGTCATACACAATGGCCCAAGGGGCACCTGTTCTCTTTCCTACTTAGTCATACACAATGACCAAAGGGGTACCTGTTCTCTTTCCTTCTTAGTCATACACAATGGCCCAAGGGGCACCTGTTTGCTTTCCTTCTTAGTCATACACAATGGCCCAAGGGGTACCTGTTTTCTTTCCTACTTAGCCATACACAATGGCCCAAGGGGCACCTGTTCTATTTCCTTCTTAGCCATATACACTGACAAACTAACAAGAGTATGGTTTGTGAATTAGTGTCTGTATCGATGGATATTCCGGCAAAATCATCTGGCTGGAAGTTGCTAAAACAAACAGTGACCCACCTGGTATTGCCGGATATGACCTACAGGCCATAACTGATGCTGAAGGAGCTCATGCATGCGTGCGCAGTGACATGGGGACTGAAAAGCGAAGAGTCGCCGATTTACAGAATTCCTCCTCGAAACTACATGTGATTGTTACCTGAGCTACCTCTTTGAAACAATTCGACATGCAAGGAGTTGGCTGTTGGTGGGCATTCTGAGACGACAGTTGAGAATATAGAGTTTTGGGTGAACCTGTGCGTTTGAATAGATGAAAGCTGAGCGGCATTTCACGGGAGATGTGTTGGACATAAGTTTGATTCAATTCTGTTTCTTCATATCCTGAAAGTAAATATAAGTGACATGGTATTCATCCTATTCACAAGACCTTTGAAATGGTTTATCTGACTAATTTGATAATAATTGTAATGTGACAAAATCCATAAAGTTTATTGGTGGAAATTGTCTTTACAACAGCTTGCATGCCGGAATTAATTGTCTCGTTTTTTTTAAAAAAAGCATCACAACCCAAATTACTACTCTTAGTTTGCCACTTTCACTTTAATGTTGCTGTTGAGCAGGCTAGGTTGACAGTGAGTGAGTGAGTTTAGTTTTACGCCGCACTCAGCAATATTCCAGCTATATGGCGGCGGTCTGTAAATAATCGAGTCTGGACCAGACAATCCAGTGATCAACAGCATGAGCATCGATCTGCGCAATTGGGAACCGATGACATGTGTCAGCCAAGTCAGCGAGCCTGACCACCCGATCCCGTTAGTCGCCTCTTACGACAAGCATAGTCGCCTTGTACGACAAGCATGGGTTACTGAAGACCAATTCTAACCCGGGACCTTCACGGGTCGCTAGGTTGACAGAAGTCCAGAGAGTATGGAACTCGAGTCGCATACGTTCTTCCAGGAATGGTGCTGGAAAAGGACCAAGCATACCGTTCTCCCTTCCCGAAATGTATTTCACAACAGATTATATATGTGAGGTTGCACTTGAACGTTTGGATGTCTGCTTGGATGTCTGCACTGTTAATGGCCAAAATGATTCGCAGTGTTTAGGTTCAATCCATGTCGTTGTACATGTGCTGTTCTTGTGGAATGTTTAGTCAGTGATTTTAATTTGGTACAATAATTAAATAACTGTCATCGTTAGTGGCTGTACCTTCAACGGTTGTTGAAGTAGCGTAAAATAATTGTCATACTGAGAGGGTACGTAAGTCCAATTTCATTCAAAGTATTTCTCATTTTACGTGGTTTTAAAAGCAGTATATGTGCTACTTTTAACTGTTTGGCTTAACTCCCCACTATAGTGGGATATCTTTAGGAGCTGGCGATCTACAGCCCATATTTATACTGTACAGTTATTAGTGGTAATATTTTACTGTTAGATACTAGTTGTATATCTGTGATACTGAGAGGTTATATATAGTCTGAAATTGTGTTCTTAATGAGTAATAATAGTACAGTCACAATATGGCTGAAATATTGCGGATGTTACTGTAAACTTTAACTCACTCACTCTTATGGACTGTTGAACGATAACCTACCTTGAAGAATTCTTTCCAAGTAATAACATTTCATTTGGCAGTAAAGGTCCAGCACTGATTCTATTAGAAGTTTGTATGTGACAATAACTTCTACCATTGAGAGCACGTTTAGATCAATCTAAAACAACATGAATACATCACATTCCACTTCTGAAATATTCATTTTAAACAGTGTGTACAAAAACAACTAATACAGTCAATAGCGAAATATAGTCAAATGTTAGTGTGGTCGGTTTTTGTTGGCATGTCGTTCAAGGGAATGTTGTTTTAATTATTCAAGAAAAGGGAACACTGAATAATTCATGATAAGCTAAGACAAAGGTCGTTGTGGGAGTACGGTTCTTAGACATTGAATCTTGTAAATAGTGAGTGAGTGAGTTTAGTTTTAAGCCGCTTTTAGCAATATTCCAGCAATACCACGGCTGGGGACACCACAAATGGGCTTCACACATCGTACCCATGTCTGTGAAGACAATCCAGGGATCAACATCATAAACATCGATATACACAATTGAGATACGATGTGTCAACCAAGTCAGCGAACCTGAGAACCCGATCCTGCTAGTTGTGTTTTACCACAAGCATCGATTTGTAATTATCATGCATGCAACATTTTACACAGAATACGAATATAGCAACATCTTATATGTTGATATAGCAAATAATTGTGTCAAATTCAATGTCCAAATGAAACAGGCGTTTGTTAAATAGTTGCTAAAGATCAAGTCAAGCCCGATCTTTATGGGTGGATTAAAGATATGTTTAAAGTATATCACATATATAGATAATAGGTATCACTATTGGCTTGTTTGTGAGGCTGATTCGGATATTAAATACTGTATAGTGTATACAGTCCACTTTACAGACATATAATATATTAATATCAGTGGAAATTGTTAGAAGGTTGGCATTTTAATATACTGCATTTTAGAAATACAAATGTCCAACTCAAAGACAGCTCGTTAGCCGCACCGTCACTGAGACTGTCACTGATGGTTTTCACACACGAATAACTGACATGGGTTGTCGTGGCTACAAGCTTTTTCTGATGAATATTTAAAACAAAACACCTGATCAATGGAAAGTGCTCATTTGTCTTCCCTGGATTTTTATATGTATCCAAAATGCATGAGCTGACATGGCAATTTGCCATATTTTATGACTGAAAGACAAAATATATCTGATATAGCACTTTAATATACGATGGCGATGGTATAAAGTATAAAAAGGTACAGATTAAATAGATAAATGGGTTTTATATACAAAGAAAGAGACAATTTGTTTTCTCTGCAAGGTGACCTAAAACCTTTCAGGAACCCAGCTGCCGATCGCGGTCACTCGACCAAGGACTTTGCGTGACCTCTGGGTGAATGACTTTACCTGGCTTATTCCCATCGGAGTGCCAGTTCCCAAGGTTCGTGCCAAGGTTCACGTTGCAAAGGCCCACAAACGTATATACGTATGATAATTATGGTTTTACAGGAGCGCATAAATGTCAAACGAATGTTTTAAACTCGAGGCTACACCAAAGCCCCAACTGAAATTATGAATTTGTTGAAACATGTTTGTTCGTTTGTTTGTCGATTAACACTGCACTCGGCAATATTTTAGCTATTCACTGCACGAGTGTGCGCAGTTCAGCAGATAAACTACAGCGCCTCCTACAGAATAACGTCCGAACAAACCAGTGGTTGATATAATGAACATAGTCCCGCCTGTTCACATGCAAAAAACAGGCTACTGAACCTGTACATATACGCGCCATTCACCACAGCGATCGTGGCTGAGTGAGTGAGTATGGTGTTACGCCCCATCTAGCAATATTCCAGCAACATCATGACGGGGGACACCTGAAATGGGCTTCACACATTGTACCCATGTGGGGAATCGAATCCGGGTCTTCGGTGTGACGAGCGAACGCTTTAACCATAAGGCTACCCCACCGCCCCTTAAAGCGATTGTAGCTTTAAATGAGTTTAGTTTTACACCGCTTTTAGCAATATTCCAGCAATTTCAAGGCTATTCCTACAGTATTTGTGTAAACTGTTGGAGGTTCTGTGGTTGTTGCTGAGGTTAGGTCCCATACTGCCTACAGTTCCAAATTGCCTACATCCCAAACTGCCAACAAAAATATTGTAGGCAGCGTGGGGAATGATTTTTTGCCCTGTAGAATAATGGAACAGCCCAATTATCAATGAAGAAGGGGTGTGTCGTTTGGAGTAAGGTAGTAGTAGTTATTTGCTTTATTTAATGTGGCACGCACAACTAAGGTATTTCGGCGACGGGATAGTACACTTATTAAGGAATGAGGGGAACGAAAAATAGAAATTAGTAGTAAATGGTTATTGTTATTGTATTTTTTAACCAACCCATGTTTAAAACATATTTATTAAGTGAATAATGATAAATATATAAAAGGTTAAAAAATGAACTTGATAAAAAGAGAGAACTGATTTAAAAAGTTAAAAGAACATACATGTATATACATATTTATAATAATTTTTAAAATGGTAAAAAGTGGTATCATTGTTTTTGTTGCTAGATTGTTTGGTATAATTTTGTATGAATGAGATATTTAGTGAGTGGTTTAATTAATTTAGGATTTGTTAGAATGTGCTTGAAATCAGAAGAGTACTACTTGTTTTGGTATGTACATACCCCAAAAAGCCTTAAATAATCCTATAATCTCCCGGCAAACTCCAGTATCTTCACAGCAGAACTCGCAGCCATAGTTCAGGTCTTGCAAACAGCATCTGACCAAACAAACACTACCATCTGCATTTTTACGGATTCCTTAAGCTCCATACAGGCTCTCAGAAATTACTCTACAGCAAAAAGACCAAAAAGACATCCTTGTCAGTTGTGTGTAATTGTGAAACCAGTAAAAGACTGTAAAACTTATACATTTTTCATGATATACCCATGTCTCTATGTAAAGACTGAGAATTCTCAGAATTAATAAAGATGTCTTACCAACCAACACTTGCCATTTTTTGAAACTTCTGTAAGCAGAGTGGGAAGACACCAGAGAACAGGTCAGTTCATTAACCAACTAACTGGTCAAGTTCATTTTAGCAGGGGTAGAACAGGTCAGATCGGTGTATTTCCATTAACTCCACTTCCCGATCACTGGACCGTATCATGTTGTTTTAACCTGTAGGCAGTTTGGAACTGTAGGCAGTATGGGAATACACCGTTGCTGACGTCATCGCAGATCGCCAGCGCCCACCAGCGAATGCCCAAAATTTCGCTTCATTCCTTCCGCGTGCTTATATTACAAATATAGTCAAATTCATACATGTTCGAACGTACTGCCACCTTTCACTCAGGAAAGTGCACTTTTTGAGTGCTTTTAACAGCTATTAAGTCAAAATTCAATGTTTCAGCCGCACTCAGCAATATTCCAGCTGTATGGCGGCGGTCTGTAAATAATCGAGGGTGGACCAGACAATTCAGTGATCAACAGCATGAGCATCGATCTACGCAGTTGGGATTCGATGACATGTGTCAACCAAGTCAGCGAGCCTGACCACCCGATCCCTTTAGTCGCCTCTTACGACAAGCATGGGTTACTGAAGATCAATTCTAACCTGGATCTTCACGGGTCTCACCCGCATAGGAGAACATCCTGTCTTCTTTTTAAAACAACTATCAACCCCACACCCCATCATCGTTGCCAATAGGGGCGGTGGGGTAGCCCAGTGGTTAAAGTGTTGGCTCGTCGCGCCAAAGACCCGGGTTCGAATCCCCACATGGGTACAATGTGTGAAGCCCATTTCTGGTGTCCCCCCGCCGTGATGTTGCTGGAATATTGCTAAAAGCGGCGTAAAACCAAACTCAGTCAGTCATCGTTGCCAATACACGCCATGACGAGAGACGACCAAAACACCGTTGTTTCAGAAAACACTTCACTTCCAATTCCAATGTCAAGGTCACACCTGGTCGGGTTTTCTGCGGGACCACTAATCAGTAATGACCCTGATATAAGTATAAACCGAATCTTATCTACAGTCATTTCAGCATCCCATAAATGTTCGATATTATATTATTTGGATCAGGAGACCTTGAGTGCCATGGCAGTACTTGGATATTCTGGTTCCTCCAAGTTCCGTCGTTTTGCCGTGTGAGATCGGGCGTTGTGTTCGGAGGCGAGAAAGCGATAGAGCGAGAAAGCGATAGAGCGAGAAAGCGATAGCGCGATGGAGCGAGAAAGCGATAGAGCAAGAAAGCGATAGCGCGATAGAGCGAGAAAGCGAGAGAGCGATGGAGCAAGAGAGCGATATTTCACATAATTCTGCCCTGTCTGCACATGACTTTTTGCCACCGTATGATTTAATCCAACAGGAGGCTTTATTGTCATTTGGTTTAGTCCTATAGAAACAAAATGAACATGCTTTCAAATTCTGTGGCAAATTTGTAATTAATCCTTTAACTTGTCCAAACAATAATCCAACAATAACTCCAGAAACCGAGTGTGTTTTCGTTGAAATAAATGAGTGCTCTTAAAAAGTCTGTAAAAAGAATAACAATCATTTAATTTATTATTACATCACTAATTAGGCCTGGATTAATTCCTGGCTTATATACTCATGCCAATAATGGTTGTCACCCTCTTCAATTTTTTTAATTGGAGTGGTCTTCAACAACTCATGCTTGTCGTAAAAGGTGACTGACGGGATCGGGTGGTCAGGCTCGCTGACTTGGTTGACAATGTTATCGTAACCCAACTGCGTAGATCGATGTTCATGATGTTGATCACTGGATTGTCTGGTACAAACTCGATTATTTACAGACCGCCTTCATATAGTTGTTATATTGCCTAGTGCGGTGTTAAACAACAGACCAACCAAACCAACTCCCCGTCGGGCTTTATTGTATCAGTGATGGAATTTTATACATCCCTTGCCTTTCATCTGGTCTTCTTCTGTGTGCATATTTTCACACATATATATTTCTACTATTATGTGAAAAAGGTATTGTTCTAAATGTATGTGCCATAGTCTCTCATACTTCAACAAGAATGGCTTGTGCACATACGTATGTGTCTGTCCGTCCCCATATCCCAACTATCGACTTGAGAGAGTGCCACAATTCATCGACCGAGGTGTGTTTAACAAACACGAAATAAAATTATTACTTGGGGAATAAAGCACTATATCATAAAACACCTGTATATTGAAAATAATTTAGTTTAGATTGGGAGTTGAGAAGTTGGCCGTAAGAGGTTTGGGAAGTTGATTGCGTATAAGTTCAACTAAGTAGGTGGTGTAAAGTATATTGTGACTAAATGTGCAGAACAGTTAAACTGTTTCTGGTAAGCTAATAAGGAGTCTACTAAATATATGTATAGGGGTTAAATGTTAAAAGTAGGGCTGGGGAGGCAGGGTACTGTGTTTATGTTTTGGTTGTGAAACGTGCGGTGTGTGGCCTTGACATTGTGAGTTAGTCTGGATAATCGAGTTTACACTGTAATGTGTGGCTGGATAGGGATGTTTTAAAGGGTTTATTCTGAATTTAAGGGTGCCTTTTTTTGTTTTGTGTTTTGATATTTTGTTTTCATACCCAGTATACTAGTTATTGAGTAATTTGGTTTCCTCTAGTAACTACTAGGTAGTAGGTACTAGTCTTTGCACCTATGGCCTCTTTTTATATATTGTAAGGAGTTTAGTTGGGGATAGAGAAGGACGGGAGTGACTCACTCCAGTGAGTACATGATAAATGTTTTGTAGATGTGTAGGAATGTTTATTTGTCTGCATCCCAGTGAATGTCACCTATTGCTCTCATTCGATTTGAATCGTTTTGACATGAGTTGACCAAGCTATAAACAAGATGATACAGGTAGATAGTTCCATATATGGAACGAGTTCAAAGTCCTCCTCTGGAAACGAGAATGTTACGAAAGGTTAATTGGATACACGTGTCACCAATCAGCTTTTCAAAACCTGTGCGACCACGTCCAGCTGTAACCTTTACTTTACTTTTATTCTCGATAGACCACCAATAGTGGTATAAGAGTACCTATCACACACATCAATTATTACATACAGTCAACATGGCGGCGGGGTGTAACAATATATTGTAGAAAATCAGTTGTTGGTAAAACATGTCTATTATCTAACTTTTGTTAGAAGAAAACTTGGGGGAAAAGATGGGTTTTGATAGATATTTTGATGGCAGAACGGGTTTGAAATTGGCGGACCAAAATGTCGCTTACATTATAATAAAGAAGTTGTATATCCATATAACTTTCCCCGTTGTTCAGCACACCAACTTCTAAATGCCATCCAAAGAAGTTCACTATATATGGCTAGACCAGCGTCTAACTGCGTACTATTTTCAGCTTTGATTAGACGAACGTTTGACTGCATCCTTTTATTTGCTTAGATTACACCATTGACTGTGGAATGGTTCTGTTACTACATTAAGGTACCAAGGTGCTTTACTGTCACGTGCGTCTCCTCTATCTTTGGGTAGGAGCGATTTAGGTTCATGTAGGTGAAGATCTTCAGTTAATAAATATCATCGTCTTTATTGATTCAAAGAAACCACAGCTGTATTTTGATCACCCTGAAATACAATAAAGTGACATAAACATAAATGGTTAAGTTCCCATGCCTCATTTCTAATTCCTCCACCTATAACCAAACAGCGAGAACTGATAGTTATTATAGAATTGTCTACATACAGCTCATTTATAGTGTCACATACTTCAAAACTCTCTGAATGTGACGTATATGTAATAAACTGAGCTGCAAAAGAAACGCAAGTTCCAATTTGTTTGAAATGTAAGTGTAACTCACCATTCCATTAAGTAGGAATTGAACTGATGGCGTAAATATGGCGTCACAAAACCATCAACAATGAACCTAAAACATGAATATTGCTCTTAGGTGACATATATTTCAATTCACACACTCACTCAGTGATTTTATTTTAGGATGATGGTTTGGATGTGGTTGATTGTCTTAGTGGTGGCCACTCGTGATGGAAATCACCATGAAAAGATACTCGTCACAGTGCCTTATTTGTCATAGGTCCCTCCCTTTCATCGGACACTTCCGACACATTTGTCACACAATATCATAATTCAAAGAAAACCATAGAAAAGAACCAGTCAGACTACAAAATTCGTAAACTATTGGAAGCAGTACACATCAAGAAGATAGGATCTTCAGAGATGAAGGATACTACATTCCCAATGCCTACCATCACTTGATAAAGTAATCAATAATATTTCTTGTGTACATTATCTGTTTCAATTCAACTATGTACATCAACCCCATCCATTGTATATACATCCACCTGGCTTCCTATCAGTTGTATAAGTTCTAATTCAGTCCTTGTATCTCACCCTTCTGGCTTCCAATCAACTTACTCAATCTCTTATACAAGCGTTGTACATCAACCTCATTTATAATTGTACAAACAACTCATTCCCTATCTACTGTAATGACAACTCCTGTATATAGTCTCTCAATTTGTTACTCATGTATCACTTGTTTGACAACGACATTAGAATCTATGTCGAAACGTCGCCTCCACAGAATATAAGAAGTTTCACCTCACCACAGGGGCTTGTAATGTAAAAAGCTGGCATCAAGGTACTATGCTGTATATACAGTAACAGTATACACCGTATTTCCTCTAACAAGCGCCTGGGCGCTTATTTTTTCAACGGACCTCCAGACGGTATCCTCCCAAAACGCAGACCCCCCGAAACGCAGACCCGTTAGAACAACACTTTTTACGGTCGGTTGCACCCGTGATTAGTAGGCTGTACCCTTGATTAAGAAAAATGATATCACCCATGTAACGAGTTTTGACAATGTAGCAAGTGATCCTTTATTTCATCAATATTTATTTAATCAATAAAAAACTATAAATCTAGGCGATCTGATAAGAATGATGGCATACATATTTTTAAGATTTATTCAATCCTGTATCGCGTGACGACTGTGACCAGGAAAGTAATACTTATATTGGAAACTACGGTATATTACTGAACATAGTTATGAACACTATACTAGTTGTGTAAATGATGATATAACAATTGCAGAAATTATATCTGCAATAGAAGATGATAAACTGAATACATCACAAGGAGACGACGGTATTCCAACAGAATTTTAAAAGAAAGCTAAGGATAAGCTTGCACCTTACCTTGCTTTATTGTTTTGTGTAAAGGTCATTTCCCAGCTGCATGGCCTACTGCTAGTATAATACCTATATATAACAAGGGAAGTAATAATGAACCTGGTAACTATAGGGGCTGTCGTTGTTGAACACTTTGTGTAGATTATTAACATCTATCATAAACAAGATAATTAATACCTTTGTCGAGAATGAAGGTGTAATTGTTCAATCTATTGTTCAAAAGCATATAACTCGAAGAAAAGTCAGATTCTATTGTGCTTTCGTGGATTTCAAGAAAGCGTTCGACATGGCTATAAGAAATGGTATCCATGGAAACATATTTCGTGTTCTGCAGCATTTCTATGACAACGTGACGGCTGCTGTAGTTGTCAGCGAAGGGAGAAACTATCTGATTATTTTGATTGTTCCACTGATGTTAGACAAGGATGTCCACTTAGTCCCTTGTTCTCCATATTTATCAAAGTGTGGACCAGGCCATTCATTAATTAGGGGTGACTAGCATGACCCAATTAATAAGTGTGCTATTTTTATCTGCATTTTGGGTGGTCTGCGTTTTGGAGGTCTGTGTTATGGGAGTAAACCCTCCAGACCCCGCACTTATTAGAGGCCAGGCGCTTTTGTGCTTACTGGGTGTAATTACCGTAACTGATAGTGAGCTGCTTTACATCCGGCGCTTATTAAAGGAAATATGGTACCTTGATGCCAAACTTTTGCGTTACAAGCCTCTGTGATGTTTTGAAGTTTGAAGTCATATGATTAGCCAGAAAACAACGAATATTTCTTCAGCGTCCAAAAATAAATAGCACGCTGAAATTAGGTTACTTTAATATTTAGCGGTGTGTATTTGCTTATGACGTTGTTGTTACCTCCCTTTGTAAACAATCCTCCGTGTGTGTGAGCGTCGGTTTCTTCATCGAAGTGTATGTCCAACCTGTCATGTGACAGGGTAGGTGCCTGGTAGTCGTCATCACGAACTAGTCGAGAGGTATGTGCCGATTGTCAGGTCAAAATGTGCATGAGACTTTACACAACGTACATGTGTGTCAGCTCAGTTTCAGTCCCCCAGTTTTCGTACGTTATCATTCATATCTTCGTCTTGTGGGGTTTCGGACGCTTAAGAACATCCGTTGTTTTATTAATTATCATATGAACAGTTGTACAACATGTCGCTAACTTATTAAGGACAACTGTATCTCAAACACAAGCCATCATTCGATAATACGATGTTTGTGTGACGTAACCCTCTGGTTATGTAGCGAGAGATATACACGAAAATGTCCGAAAACGTTTGACGTCCGAAAAGAAATAATCGGGCGATGAATCATTACATCAGATTAAGCAATTTTTTATTGCCTTTCAGTCCTCTAGTTCAGCAAGCTAAACGTCGTGTTCCTGCCAAGTCCCCCAGCATGTCGTGAGCCACCATAACACCAGATCTGAATGAAGGCGATACAGGTATATGAGTTTTCCCTTTCATACACCTTACCTCATCAGAGAATGTATCTGCTTTGTCCACCAGCAGTTTCCTTCCTAGTTTTAGTGGAACCAGAAATATGGTGAAAGCTCTATGCAATTCATACTCTTGAATATATTTTCACTTGTCAAATTCATGATATGGAAGCTATGATTTTTCAGATGATACAAACTTCACGAAAAATAAACAAATCTGCAAAATGTCTGATGTAATTTCGATGGTGGTTGGTGGAGTTTGTACTATCTGGGCTAACAATGATCCCAGTGAAAGGTTTTCCTCAACACATATGGATGATTAGTCACATTATCACATATAAGGACAGGCATCAAAAGTGCGAGAAATAATGTCCGATTCACCAGACATTGATCAAGGGGAGCGTCATTCAGGTTCAGACATTGTATAACTGATATAAATATCAGACTCTGCAGGCATTTTAGTGGTTCTGAAACTAATTTTCTCTACCTTTAGTCATTATACTCAGCCATTCCTTCACCTGATTAAATTATGTTAAAAAGATGTAAATAATATAGTTTTGTATTAGACCTTTTTAAGATCAGGTCAATCTGTATAATGTCTATATACTTTTATTAGTATTCTGTTATTCTCTCTCACCTTGTCAGTACTTTCTATTTCAAATCAATAAAACAGTTTCCACCATGTCCTCAGGCATCTCTGTTATGTCAGACTGTGACAAGATGGATGTCTTCCTATGACCCCAGAAACTCGCACAACAAAGCAAGATTCACAGTGAGGAAAATTGGTAATAATACATCTTCTGCATCCCTGTATATGAAGCTACTTATAAAGTTTAAAGGTCACATGCAACCAAAAAATCAAACATAATTAAAACACAATTATCACTTATTAATGACATATAATATACATTGCTGGTTATGAAAAAACATAAAAACAAAATTATAAGCGTACAATCGCAAATCAAAAGTGAAATATTTTGTACTTGGGTTTACTTCCCAAGAAACGAAGCAGCCGGGATACCGAACCCAGTCAGAGCGGGTGGGTGTGCACTCAAGTGTAACGGCTGGTTCATTTTTGCAGATGCCTCCCTCACGGCTCATTGTGTGTGTGTATATATAGAGATGTTGGGTTTTGCTCATTTTTTGTGTATAACATTTTGCAATCAACAGACATCATAACATGTCATTATCACACCTGCCTGTCTGTGTAATTACATAATGTGACAGAGACCGAACTCGGGCCATAAATCAATGCGTTTTGTTTATGGTGTATAGCCTGATAGGTGTTAAGTTCAAATTGCATGTGGTCAGTGATTGAAATTGTGTATTGAATATTGTCATTAGCAGACGGGCAGGCAGACACATAGGTGCCAATAAAACAGACATTGAGTTTTGTCTGTGACAACAACATATCTATATCACGGTTAGAAAATCTGTTGACGCTAAATAATGACATTGCTTTTAAGTATCGAACTGAGAAAGTGACTCGGTAAGAAGAACGTGAAATAGACAAATGAAATTATATAAACAGTTAAATCAGTAATCTACTGTTATAACATATAAAAAGCTCGCGCCTTTGAAATATCAACAAAACATTAGAAAAATAGCTCACACCAAAGCCTTCACCGAATATTCTCCGGACAACCTGCTTCCAAGCTCCGCGAACCTATTTCACTGCGCATGTGCTATGAGCGCAGCCCAGCTGTTGAAACCACTTCAATTCCCCCAAGCACTCAGGGAAAGTTAGTGAATCGTTTGAACTACGATTTCGCGTGGTATTTTTTCATCGCGTTATTTTTCAACTTTATAAGTTGAATTTGCATTTTTGATGATTTGTTTTGGTAAGTCCATATCGAAAGGTATCAGAATCTGCAAAGTTGTGTTTTACGTTGCATGTGACCTTTAATAGACCCTAACACAGGGTGTATGCTCAAAGCACTAACGTTATGATCAGGGGAAGTATGGCACTTGATTTTCATTCCCAGCTCCCTTGGGAGCATACAACTCAAGCTGCTTATGAGATACACGTTCACTCTTCCTCTCGGAGAAAAATGCAGCATAGCACTGTACTAGTGTTTGGGTCACAGTGAATGGTGAAACCATTTTCCTCAGACAGGAAGATTTCATTTTTTTTACTGTGGTTTCAACCTTGGTTTCACTGCTTGAAACCTACATTCATATTTCTACACTTCAGTCTGAGTGGTGAGGTGGCCAAGTGGTTAGTTTTCACTCCTTACGCAGAAGGCTCAGGTGCAATGGGTACAATGTTTAAAGCCTATTTCTGGTGTCCCCCACCATGATATTGCTGGAATATGACTAATAATAACATAAAACTCACCCACGCACACATGCACACACCCATGCATACACCCACTCATTTGCTCGCTCACTCACTCACTCACTCACTCACTCACTCACTCACTCACTCACTCACTCACTCACTCACTCACTCCTCACTCACTCACTCACTCACTCACTCACTCATTGCACCAGTCATACACCCAACAATCACCCACTCCTGTTGCATAAAATTGAAACAAAGAACAGTACTCCATTACTAGATAGGGCCAGCCAGGAGCCATCTTTTGTATTTTGGTTTTGGACAGAGAACATTACAACATACAATCTCGCAGACAATTTCGTATTTTTCCAAATGCTATTTTCTTCTCTCAGCCATGATGAGCGAGTGAATGAGTTGTGGTCAATGCTGCTTTAAACAGTATTTCAGTTGTCACAGCATGTCAGCTACCTGGACTTACGAGACATATGGACGTACTTATGGAAGTTGAGTTTGGTCCTGACAAACCCCAAAACATAATCAGAATTCAAACCAATCATCACAGCTGTCTGGCTTCCTTTATACAGGTCAACTGGGCCACCTGCTTCCATCAAAGACAGGAATATATATAATATTTGTTTGTCAACATAATGTTGTCTGTCAACATTTCTAAATGAGGATCATTGTCATGGAGATTGTTTCCAAATCTGTCCTGCAAAGACATGAGAAAGCAATCCAAAATTTGTACCAGAAATATATTTTAGTGACATTGTATGAATGGTTGTTGCCAAAACTTGAGGAATCCAGCCTATCATAGCAGTCAAATTTACCTTAAACATGTCAGATGTCTAAAAATGTGTATGCATGTTTTTTTAAGGTGAGTGAAAATTGATTCAGTGACAGGCTTACCAATGAGATTTTCATGGTTATGAGACATTTGTTCTTTCTAAAAATGTATTAAAATATTTTTGAGTTATTATGTCCTAATCACGTCCATATTCTGAAAGGTTTCACTTATATTTTCCTGAAAGGTGATTTTTTCTGATTTCAGGAGCCTATTCTATCATTGTGACTTTGGTAGCAAGGTGAGTGTAGCTGCTAGGAGACATCGGAGGTCAACCTACGTAGGTATTGGCGTGTCAGTGTATTAACACGGATTGGCTGACATGGATGGTTATTACACTTCTCTGATGAAACAATACATCTCTGATATAATGCCTTCTCCTCACAATTTCTTCCCCCCACTAACAACTGAGCAAGCAAAGAAACAATGTGTCTATTTATTCAAACTGGCATGGACTGCCAATTTGCCTGAGCATAGTCCCCCTTTAACATGTCATGTGTCAGTGCCATATTTTTCCCCAAACAGTGGCACCCTCCTGTGGATAGAGATACAGTCCATCAGAGGAAGACTGTCCTCATCCCCACAGCTGAGTGTGTTCGACCTTGACAAGTCCACCAACCCGTATATCTACATCCAAGACAGGCAGAGAGACTTAAGAGCTAAGTCTCAAGGTGAAGGTCATATGCAGATTGTCAGGGTTGATAATGCTCCACCTAACTTTGTTACAGTTATATATTTGCTTAAACTTGCAACAGTTGTAAAATCTAGATCTCCGTATAAGTAGGAAACGGCGCACAAAAATATTCATCCTTTCCAATACTTGTGTCAATATATATTCTTCTTTTGATCCAAAGATGATTAATATACATTCGAGAGCCTGACTCTGTCAGAAGGTATGGTCATTGATGGTTTTGTCTCATGTACTCAACTACCCTAAATTATCTGTTCTCTCAGTAGAGATCACTTAGGCACGATTTAGGAGTTGAACAATGCATGCTGAACAAGCTTTTATGATTCATTTATGTTTCATTATGTATTTCAGACATCAGGAAGAAGTATCTTGATCCAGAGAAATTAAAGCAGGGTAAGTCAGACTTAACTAACTGCATTGTTAGATACATGAGGGACACTCACACAAAAGGGTGGTCACACACATACAAAGGCACACACATACATTCACACACATGGGAGAGTGCACTCACACAAAAGGACTCACACAACAGAGGGGAGACTCACACTGAAGGAGAGGGGACATTTACATTAAAGCTGGGACATTCACACACATAATGGGGGAGACACACACAAGAGGTTATAACTCGCACACACTGGGGAACGCTCACACATGGGGGAGAATGCTCACACACCAGGATAGTCAGCTGTACCGAGGTTCCTCCTGTCCCTGCATTCAGTTTTTCAGCTGGTTCAGCCATCTAACAGAATCCATTTTTACTTTAAAAAACATTGTCACATACATACCTAATTCATATTTAATAAAAAAGCTTGGCAGTAAATATGGGGAAAATAAGAATAGTGTTTTTGTTGCAGAGTCGTGGTTCCCATGGTTACAGTCTTACAGCCAAGATCCCTGGACCTTGCTTAAACTCACCAAGTCCGCAGACAGAAAAACAAGATGGCTGGGGGTCAAGGCCATTGCCGAAATGGAAGACTGGGAGGGTAATCAGACATTCGTCCTCTAGATGAAAACATGGATACACTGATGAACATATTTAATAATATCCTACATTGACCATGTGTTTTTCCAAAAATGTTTGAGAGGAGTTTTTCAGAAAATGATTGGAAGGAGGCTGCTTGTGTATTTTTAGAAAGTTAAACAATGAAAGAAGCATGTTGCCAGGGTATGAAACTCCCAAAAATTTCAGCCAACTGGTCAGATGTAAAACTTGCCAGCCCTGACCAAAACTTACCTGCCCTGACCAAAACTTGCGAGCCCTGACCAAAACTTACCTACCCTGACCAAAACTTACCTGCCCTGACCAAAACTTGCCAGCCCTGACCAAAACTTGCCCGCCCTGACCAAAACTTGCCTGCCCTGACCAAAACTTGCCAGCCCTTGACGGCAGCGAGCTGTAAGTAGGATGTTTGTTTGACTGGAGACTGACACGACTGCCCCACATGTCGGATTATGTGGTGATCACTAATTTAGTTATCCAGTCTCTTTTGTTAAGTAATTTACTTCCAGGGACCGTGAGAAGACGTTTAGTTAAGCGGTATTGTTTACTTATCCGAGTTTAGTTAACCAGACTGTAATAGTGATAACTAATGAAGAAATTTGCCGGGACCAAAGAAAAGTGTTTACTTATCAGGTCTGTTTAGTTAAGCGGTCTTTACTTAGGCGGTTTCCACTGTAGTTTTAAATGCAGGTGAATCTATGTAGGAGATAGTAGGACAATTTACAGTGAAATATCAGCATAAACACTGAAACTGTGCTATTTTGATACGTGTTTGTTATATGCCCAGACTACCAGTACCGCTACATCGCAGAGGCATGTGATGGCCGCACTCTGGTGGGGTTGGCTCGGTCACCAGATGTTGGGGACCGTTTCTTCCTGCCCCAACCCAAGCTGGTGCCCCTGAAGGTAATGGCTGCCATGTTGTAAGTGTTGTTTGACTAGTACAATGAAGCCTTGCTTGGTTGGGGAATGTCTGTATGTGATGACAATCACATGGTATTGCTGATTGTGTTTTGAGGTTTGTCAGCTTCTTACCCATGCTTATTGGTTTCACAAAAGCGAATGTACAAGCACTGTGTGTGGGAGGTCAGTTGTTTGATACCTGGCTTTGTCTTACCAGAACATGGCACGTATTGTTCCCCAGCTATGATCTCAGGGGATTTATTAAGGAACTGGTTGGCTAGGATTTTGTATACTGTTTCTTTGAGGGATGTTCATGGTAAATTACGGCATGGCTGTACCGTCAGCTTGGCATATTGAAACTGAATTACTTCACACTAGCACAAGCAAATACGAGTGCACTCATGCATGCATGCACGCGCACGCACACATGAGCGTGCGCGCGCACACACACACAAAAAAAAACAACAAAAAAAACAACAACACACACACACAAACATGCACTCACACACACTGCTACTGGCAAACAAGGATAAGTTGGACCGGCGCAGAGATCGCGCTTACTAGCTGTAGAATAAGCAAACCCATTTGGTTTGTGAAAGTTAGAGCAGATGTAGGCTAGTGCACATGCAGTGCATGACGATGAAATTGTTTCTGCGCGTAGCTGCACATGCCTTGCTGATAAGACTCTCACGTGGTCGCACTACACTTGATCGCAGACAACCTGGGGCCCTTTCGTTCACAATGGCAGGTCAGTGCTTATCCTTGTTTGCCAGTACACAAACTCACACTTGCAACACACTTGTGCTTGCATATCACTCCATAAGTGCAATAATCTTGAACTCATATTTAAACAAACCACATTTCACCTCACCTCACCTACCTCACCTCACCTTCCACATCAAACTGGCACACAGTTAAGAACTGAAATACTGTTCAAATCATCGTAAAACCCACTCACTCACTCACTCATTGATTGTGTGCTTCTGTTAGAGGAGCTGTGCTGCAGAGCTGCGGTCCCTGCTGTTGTCATTGCCGCTGGAGAACGTCGGTGAGTGCGTTGAGTACTTCACATCCCTGGCACTGGAGAAAGGACAGGTCCAAGAAGATAAGGTGAGTTTACCCCAGAAGAAAATATCTCACACACATGATCAACTGGTGACAACTATGAATGATAACATTATGTTATCTTTAAGTGAAAGAAATGAGCTGTTGCAGCACATGATAAATATTCCCTCTGTATTTGGAGTAACAGATTGTTCTACCAAATTATTGGACTGAAATATGAAAGTTGGGGTTTTACATAAGTAGTTCAAAGATCTGATACAGACATACATGTCAAGGTGTGGTTGGGTCATTAAAAACATTGAATTACTTCAAGACCATCATTTAAATTGTATGGATATTTTAAATCACATAAATTGTACTATTTAGGTTTAACCTAATTTGGAAATATCATATTCGTTTGGTATATAACTTGCAAATAATGATGCTTTGATAAAGACATCTGTTGTTTGTCTAGAGCGTCCTCTGGTCATTCGGAAATCCGTCTTACGACACCAACCAAACAGACAGACCCGTCCCTGAAGAAATCCAGCACTTGTACTACCTGGAAGCCCTAGAAAGTCACTCACAGGTTGGTAGATATACTGTATATAGCTTAGAGAGTCACTAACAGATTGATAGATATCCTGCACACAAAGATAAAAGATATGGAATCACACACAGGTCGGTAGATATACTGTATATAGCTTGAGGAGTTACAGCCTGTTCAGCTTGACCTGAGTTACACTACATATGCATGACCCGGGAGGTCAAATGGCACAAATGGCAGGTCGAGTTAACTTCATTAAATAAGGGAGCAGATTAATGTGATTAATGCCTAAAAGCCCGAATCGGAAACATTAGACCATCTGTAGCTTCCTTTTTAAAGAAAGTTAGGACATTGCTCTCCTTCACAATAACAGACCCATTCGGTTGTGACACAGTCACTCAATGCATTAGTATTCGCTTGATCAGGTCAAGCTGAACAAACTGGACTCACATAGTGATAGATATACTGCAAGATATAAGATAAATGGGATATTACTCCAGTCTTCTTCGTTACTTCTTCCCGCCGTGATATTGCTGGAATATTGCTAAAAGCGGCGTAAAACCATACTCACTCACTCACTCATTACTTCTTCACAATTCAGGGGCGGTGGGGTAGCCTAATGGTTAAAGCGTTGGCTCGTCACGCCGAAGACCCGGGTTCGAATCCCAACATGGGTACAATGTGTGAAGCCCATTTCTGGTGTCCCCCGCCATGATGTTGCTGGAATATTGCTAAAAGCGGCGTAAAACCAAACTCAGTCAGTCAGTCAGTCTTCACAATTCACCATACATCACGCAGCTTACTGAAGGCAATAAACACTTTATAAAGCCACAAACTAAACTTATCCTGCCAGCTGACTGTAAATACTAGTACAGGTACATGGACTGTTAACCATGTGAACTCCATGGGGGCACAATACATTTGCACATTGTTGTGTTCTTCCAGAGTAAGGCTCAGTGTGTCCAGATTGTACAGGAAGAAGGTCTCACCGCCCTGCTGCACCTGGTGAAGGAACTGCCATTGAACTCCACTCTCCATATTCCTCACCTGGTCGCACAGATCATTGGCAACCTCAGTCTGTGGGACTGTCTTCATGAGGAGATTATCAGAACAGGTGAGATATGGTAATCTCAGTCCATGGGACTGTCTTCACGAAGAGTTATCATTTTCATGACGATGTGTTTAGATGAGGGGAATATTGGAGTACCTCCCTGTCCACTGCCACCTATCTCTCTCCACTCCACTTATGTCTCTGCCCCTGTGATATGTCCCTGTTTCTTGTCCCTGTCCTATCCCCTCTCATGTCCCCTGTCCTCTTTTCTGTCCTGTCTCCCTCCAGCTGTCCTCTTTGCTTTAGCCGGTCTCCTGGTCCCCATATTTTGTCTTTACCCCAGTCATCTGCCCATGTCCCATTTGCTGTTCTCCATACCTGATACTCTTCCTGTTCCCATTCTATTAATTGTTCCTGTTCCTATTCTTGATCCTTCCGCTGTTCCTGCTCTGTTGCCTCTGTTCCTGAACCTTCTCCTGTTCTTTCCTATGTTCCCAGTTCTGTCGTCTGTTCCTTTTCCCTGTTCTCTCCTCCTTCCTGACTGTCACTGACCCGAGTCCCCCGTCCTTCCTGACTGTCACTGACCCGAGTCCCCTCCTCCTTCCTGACTGTCACTGACCCGAGTCCCCTCCTCCTTCCTGACTGTCACTGACCCGGGTCCCCCGCCCTTCCTGACTGTCACTGACCCGAGTGCCCTGCCTTTCCTGACTGTCACTGAACCATCCCTTGTGTTGCAGGCTGGGTCCCAATACTGTCCCAGTGGATGTCCCACAAGGATCTGATGTTGTCCCAACTGGCTGGCCGAGCCCTGCTGAACCTAGACCGAGACGGCAGTGACTGTGTGTGTGAGGAGGGAGTCTATGTCATCCATCCGACACACAGGACAAGGTATTTTTGCCCTTCCAGATTTGTTTTACAGTGACACAGTATGGTATGTATTCAGTGATACTTCAGTGTAAAGGAACTGGTCAATATCTGACTAAACTTTCTATAGCAGATCCCATTATTGAATCCTGAGCAAACTTTGAGCTAGCAATAAAAGTGGTGGTGGGTTTGCCAAATAGTTAAGTGATCCACTCGTCCCACTCACTCACTCACTCTGTATCCAATTCAGACATTTTATTTGGAACAAATTTGATGCCAATCAAAAAGGAATAACACACAAAAACTGTCCTCAATTCAGACTCCAGGAGCATAGCAAGCCAATATTATTTTTCCTTATCCTGACTCATGCTTATTGCTTGTCTTCTTCTTCTTGCGAACATAGTGGAACACGTGTATCTCCCAATTGAAGTTCCCTTCAATTAAAAAATCACTAATTAGTACTCACCACGAGTTACCTCCCTTCCACAAGCGCGGGAACGAGGGCGCCACCTGAACCCATGTGCCTCACTCTCTCCTTCTTCGCCCAGTGAGCTGGACGTGAGAGCGCCTGTGTCTCCCAACACACTATATCCTTTATTTATATTTAGTTTAGTACCTCTTATATTCAGTTATAGAGGTGTAACTAGTATCCTTATTCAACTTGCATTGATTATTAGTCGTGTTTCTGCTGTTTTTCGTGTTTGTTCAGCAGTTTACGTTAATGAGAATCTGCACAGGTTGTAAACTACGTTATTCCGCTGCCGATCCACATTTAAAATGCCCTAGTTGCATTACTCCATGTTCTATTGTTTCTCGTTGTAAATTATGTATTAATTTACCAATTTCTGCCTTTGATAAATATTTATGTTCCGTTTTGAGACGGAAGGCAGATAAATCTTGCAAACAATCTTCAGTCATGGCTAATAGATCGGAAGCTATTATACCCTGTCAACTGTTGACTGATGACCCGCCACCGGCTGGTGGCATGCCGGAGTTTCCCTCAGGGGATAAGCGTGGGACGCAGTCCGCTATGTCCAAGAAGCGACCTGCATCTCAAGACATTCCGTCTTCACAGTCTAAGACTAGGAAAGCGTCCACATCATCTCAAAGTACGCTTCAAACCCCCAGGTCCACAGCTTCGTCAAAAGGGAAATCTACGAAAGCTACAAATAATTTTGCCTCCGATATTCTACCTGTCTCAGAACTATGTTTATATGATGATGACATTCCGATTATCATTCCAGATGTACGTCATAAGAAACGTCCAGTATCTGCTACCGTCACTACAGCGCAGATAAACACGCAACCAGAGATGCCTACGCTGGCCTGAGTTTCACGATTGACGGTCCCGTCACTTTCACAGAGAGGCCACCCTCAACACCAGCGCAGACCGTCCCAGACGACCTGGTTAACCAAATCATGAGACTGATGGAGGACCGTTACGGTTTACAGAGGCCCCAGAGCCACGGGCCCCAGAGCCCAACTCTTAATAAGTCATACAGGGCCCCAGAGCCCGCCTTGGCTTCGCGTAGGGCCCCAGAGCCCACAAACGCGCCTCCGCGAAGGGCAACCCAGCCCGTAGCGATCACTTTGCATAGGAAGTCCCAGGCCGCCTCTGCGAAGGAGCTAGAGCCTATCCAGTTGCGAGGGACATCGCGGAGAAGGAGAGCTTAGCCGAACCCACACCCTGTAGAACACAGAGGTCGTTCGCGAAGCAAGCGCTCATATGTCGATTCGGACACTGACTCGATACATTCGCGAAGGTCGCGAAGGCTAAGTGGCTCCATATCTACCTCGCCCAGAAGATTTAGAAGAGCTTCGCAAAGCCCCCAGCGTTCGCCGAGGATGTCTCCTCCAAGGTCTCCTTACACTAGCCACTAGTCAGTCCGTTCACCACAGTCCTCTCATAGATCTTCCTACAGATCTAGGACTCCGACATGTGACCCTACATCAGAGGAAGAAGGTATCATTTTCTCAGATGCTGAGATTAGATACTGGATGGTGAATGAGTTACTACTTGCTTCCCCATCGAAGAACGAGAATTCAACTCAGACTTACCTGATGAAGGATGATGATGTAGACAATATCACCTTACCTCCTATTGATCCGATTGCAGCGGTACCAGCTAATTTGGATACAGCCTGTTCCAAATCTTCAAAAGTCCAATCTACACGTTTCCGGTCTTCAATGCCAAGAAATTTGCTGGACACAATATGGACCCCTTTTCAAGGCCCAGGATATTGATGACAACTTTAAATTAATCAGCGTGCCAAGTCCAGAAGTTACAAAGTAGACGATCATAAATTGGCGCAACTAGATACCATCGCCAAGAGGATGTTCTTTGGATTGAATAGATCTAGAACGATTAATGAAACTCTCATCACCAAGTTCAAGAATTCTACAGAGGAGGAAGATAGAATGATCTACTCAGCTCTACTCATGCAGAAAAGAGACCACCAATTTCTTACAGAGCACCTATCAGCACTTACTGAAACTACTGCCATGGCTCGTCGGCAAGGCTTACCAGCCTCCTGCTCTTGGGATAAGCAATTTACAGAATCTCTATACACAGCTCCATGGTCATCGCCCTTACTGTTTGGTGGCAACATAGACAAGGTCTCCAAAGAAGTATCTAAACTTTCTGAACTTTATAATCAAGCTACTAACACAATTAGGATGGTTAGTAAATCTACTCAAGTCGGACCTAGAACCAACGCAAGATCTGCAATTTCTAGGTATACGATTTCTAACAGCTCAAAATCGTATTGTAGTCCCGGAGGACCGATGGATCAAGATCCAACAACTTATTCCTCAAGCCCTACTCTCTCCGTTACCACTACGACAGTGGCAGAGCCTATTGGGACTACTCACATCAGATCAAGACTTGACAGTCAGAGGCAGGCTTCAATTACGTCCGTTACAAGTACTCATCAATGCTCATCTCGAGGACCCTCTACCATTCAGTCTACCAGACTATGTCAAACCACATCTACTCTGGTGGACCAAGAGATTGAATGTTTGCGAGGCGTCTCCTTAGTAGAGGCGAATCGAACACACATCTCTCGTGAAGCGGCGTCACTACAAGGTTTGGGAGCCCACCTTGCTGGCAGGACAGCGTCAGGCCTATGGAGCAATCAAGAGAGCAAATGTCACATAAATCTGCTAGAGATGCAAGCAGTCATAAACGCCATAAGTCACTGGAGCAACATACTACAGAGCGCTTCAGTTGATGGTTCACACAGACAATTCAACAGTGGCGTTTTATGTGAACAAACAAGTTTCAACAAGGTCACGGAACCTACTGACTCGATGTTTCAGACTGTTCGATTTAATCGACAATCTAAACATACACGCCAGAGCTTGCCACATTCCAGGAGCAAAGAATGTATTAGCAGACGGCTCTCTCGGCCACACCAACCGTCGCCCGACAGAATGGATGCTCCACACAGAGATATTCAATCAAATAATCATGGAAATAGGATCTCCACTGATAGACCTATTAAGCCACTTTCGATTCAACAAGCAACTGACAACATTCGTGGTCGCCAGTGCCAGACCCACTAGCATGGGCAACGGACGCACTAAGCATGTCGTGGAGAGACTCAACGCGTCAGCGCTTTCCGCCTCCAGCGTTGATCCCACAAGTCTTACAGAAAATCAGTCAAACGAGCCTCCATCTGATTTTAGTCGCAGCCATACTGGCCAGCAAGAACTTGGTTTCCAGATCTCATTCAAGTAATGGGAAAACCAATTCTTCAGCTCCCTGGCAACTCCCAATCTATTGATACATCCGCACACCAAACAAGTGCACGAAAACACCAGAAGCATTCCAACTTCACATTATGGATTGTATCAAGGCATGTCTGAATAAGAGAGGTTATTCTGCCAGAGCGGCTAAAGCGGTCACGCTTGCACTACGTAACTCAACTCGTAACTTGTACGATGACAAATGGCACAGTTTTGTCAATTACGCTGCTAAGAAAGGATTTACAGCCAGATATCTTACACATCCTCAAGTGGCAGATTTCTTATGTTATCTACGGCAAACTAAGAATCTAAAAGGCTCAACCTTGTCCACTTATCTTGCAGCCATAAGTTCTGTCATAACTTTGCGAACGGGCGTCAAGTTAACAAAAACACCAGAGTTTCTCGCTTTGTTACAAGCGTTCCGATTGGAGGATCAGAAACGGAAGTTTCACGCTCCAGCCTGGGATCTAAATATAGTGCTCCAACACCTCACTAGTGAGGCTTATGAACCATTGCTATCTACATCGTTTGAATCACTGACCCACAAAACCTTATTCCTGTTAGCACTAGCTACGGCCGCCAGGATGTCAGAGATTCACGCATTGGATTACGAGAGAACACGCTTTGATGATATTCATAACATTGCTCATCTGGGACTTCGCTGGGATTATTTTATAGCGAAAAACCAACTGCCAGGTCAACCAGACAGATTATTCCACGTCCCAGCTCTCTCATCCATACTTGGACCGCATGATACGATGGATCTATCACTATGCCCAGTGAGGGCACTGAAAATATATCTCCAACGATCCAAACAGAGCAGAGGGGAATTCAAGAGATTATTTATCCCTATATCTACAGCTACGCAGACGGAAGTCTCAATGCACTCACGATCTCTATCTGGATCAGAACTGTTATACTACGTGCCTACAAGGCTGCAGGACTCGACCCTCCAAGAGCTTCTAATCCTCACCAAATTAGAGCTAGCCTCAACTCAACTCGCTCTACATGGAATTGCTCGTTGAATACCATAATGGAGGGATGTTTCTGGAGATCCGATATGGTGTTTGCCAACCACTATCTGAGAGATATCACCACCGAGGACGTCTCAGGTATCCACCATTTCGGTCCCATGGTCCTCGCTCAACAGTTGACAGTTCCACGGAGAAGATAAGTCTATCTTACAGATTTTATACTTATCTGATAACAGTACTAATAGCTACATGCTATCTATATATTTTGCTTAAGTTAATTTATTATCTTAAGCTCAGTACTATGGTTTTTATATCATACTATATATATAAGCTTACAACTCCTAGGAGTTTTGCTACTATATATATGTTCAGCTTAAGTTTCATCAATCCTTAAGCTCAGTCATATGGTCATATGCATAAATGTATTAGCTAACAAACTCTAAGGAGTTGGTTACTATTATACAGCTTAAGTTATAATTATATCTTAAGCACAGTACTATACTATTATAGCTTAAATATATGCATATCTTAAGCTTAATACTTTGGTTAAATTATTAAAGTATCCACTATAAACTCACAGAAGTTTATATTATCACATTAATAGCTTCAGCTTACATTAATGTTGTATATACTTTTATCATATTCTATAAATTGTTATAACCTTTATATGGCAGCTGATAAGTTAAACAGCAGGAATTCATCAGTTCAGTGCCTTTATGAAGTTCCCATAGGGTTATTACAATCATCACAGTTCAAATCACTAATTATTAAAATCCAAAGTATATATATTCCCACCTCCTTTTCCGTCGGATTCTACAGGCAATAAGCATGAGTCAGGATAAGGAAAAATATGAAATTTTTAGAGTAAAATTAATATTTTATACTTATCCTGACTCATGAGGTAAGCCCTCCCGTCCTCCCCACTTAACACTTTGGATTTCTTCGGAAAAATAAAGTGTCGGGCTCGAAACATAAAGGAGAGAGTGAGGCACATGGGTTCAGGTGGCGCCCTCGTTCCCGCGCTTGTGGAAGGGAGGTAACTCGTGGTGAGTACTAATTAGTGATTTTTTAATTGAAGGAAACTTCAATTGGGAGATACACGTGTTCCACTATGTTCGCAAGAAGAAGAAGACAAGCAATAAGCATGAGTCAGGATAAGTATAAAATATTAATTTTACTCTAAAAATTTCATTTTCGTGTAAGCCCGATAGGTTGCAAAGCTTTATATTTAGATAGTATTGAGGGTTTGCCCAACCTTTTAAGCAAAAATCATGTGTAAGCCTGGGCTTTTTTATATAATGGTAGCTACGCCTCTGGACTCTGTAAAAATAGTAATAGTTTCCATTCATAACTGCCTGTGTATATTTGTGAGGTGAGGTGAGGTGAAATTGGGTTTTACGTCGTACTTGAGAATATTTTGCTCATATGACGACGTGCATGCGTGTGTATGTGTATGTGCAGCTGCTTGTACTAGCCCAGACTTAAGCTGGTTTTATAGTGCTAGGCAACTGAGATACCACGCCGCAGTGAAGCATGAATACCCCACTCAGACACATTATACTGACTCCGATCCAACCAGTCCTTGTTGTACCCATTAATGCCGAGCGCCAGGCAGGGACCAACAAGTACCATATTTTAACGTCTTTTGGTATGACGCGGTCGGGGATCTAATCCGCGACCTTCCGCTCTCCGGGCGGACGCTCTAACCACTACACCACGGAGGCGGTCGTGTATATTTGTTTCATAGGCACCAAATATGTTGCTCCAAATGTTCATATCAAGAACTCAGGAGCCCCAATACAATGATTAGAAAGTTTGTGTAGTTGATCTGTAAATGTAACCCAGTATTTGTCCCCTCCAGCGAGGATCCCTACTGTGATGTTGTGTTTGTACATGGTATAATGGGCGGCCCTTTCAAGACCTGGAGGCAGAAGGATGTGAAAGATCAGGACCAGTCAGAGACTCCACAGTCCATGTGCTGGCCCAAGGTACATACAGTGTGCTTGTCTTGAAGCTGCTGATATCTTTTGCAGGTTGCTTCATGTACCATTTTTGTAAGCTTTCGGACTGCATTTCTATTAAATATATAACTGGGCAACTTGTATCAGCAGGCAGCTGTGTCTTGAGTCTATATAGGTTCAGGGAACTGTGAGAGGTGGGTTATTGAGGGTACTGTGGCACGGTGGGTTATGAAGAGAACTGTTGCCCTGAAGATCCGGGTTTTAATTGGTCTTCAGTAACTCATGCTTGTAAGAGGTGACTACCGGGATTGGGTAGTCAGACTCGCTGACATGGTTGACACATGTCATCGTATCCCAATTGCGTAGATCAATGTTCATGCTGTTGAGCACTGGATTGTCTGGTTCAGACTTGATTATTTACAGACCGCCGCCATATAGCTGGAAAATTGCTGAGAGCGGCATAAATATAACTCAGTCACTCATTCACCGAGACTGACATCCATAAAGTTTATGTTTACACAATATGAATGAACACATCATGTCCTGCCCTTCAGTGTTAAACTTCAAACACAAACAAATGAGCACTGTGTTAGGATAGGTTATAATGTTCATTCATTCACTCAATTACTCACTTCATTGTACAGGACCGCCTCCGTGGTGTAGTGGTTAGAGCGTCCGCCCGGAGAGCGGAAGGTCGCAGGTTTGATCCCCGACTTCGTCATACCAAAAGACGTTAAAATATGGTAATTGTTTGTCCCTGCCTGGCACTCAGCATTAAACTGTACAACAAGGACTGGTCGGCTTGGCTTCAGTATAATGTGTCTGAGTGGGATATTCATGCTTCTCTGCGGCATGGTATCTCAGTTGGCTAGCACTATAAAACCAGCTTCAGTCTAGGCTAGTACAAGCAGCTGCACATACACATACACACACATGCACGTCGTCATATGAGCGAAATATTCTCAAGCACGACATTAAACCCAATTACACATCACCTCACCTCATTGTACAGTGGTACATGATTACACAAGTCAGATGTTGATAAACCTGACTTGACCCTCTGTGCAGGACTGGCTGGCCCGAGACTGCCCAAACACTCGGCTGTTGACGGTGGAATATGACACACATGTCAGCGGTGGTATGTCCGCTGTCCTCACAACAGAGAGAGGTGAGACTTGTTTTGTCAGTTTGTCATTGCTTTGCAAAGATGTTTGCCCAAAATTCAACTGATCAGAATCTGTTTTTGATAATATCTGTGCCGAAATTACAATGTTCATGATACAAGATGCACTATTTTACCATTCTGCCATCTTCGTGTACACCACCCATTGTGCCTTCTGTTGATGGGGGAGTATGTATCAGGTCTTGGAGACAGCCCATAGATGACATCCTTACCTTGTAAGCTCTGACGGAGTTGCTGGTTCAGACTCAATTATTTACAGACCGCTAAACTCACTCACTCACTCAGTCTTAGGTCATGTGGGCAAGGTTTCCTGCTTCAGATCAGAATGTCGATGGTTCAAATCCCAGCACAGGACTCAGAAATTTTATGGCCGATGCACAGTAGAACGTGCAACAGCCAACAGGCATTGGATCATGTAAATAGTCGTCTTGCAGGTAGTCATTTCGCAGGAAGTTAATAAGCCATCAGTTTTCAATGGTAGAGTCTTCTCTCAGTGTTTTTCTCCAGCAAGCCAGATTACACAGTTCTGTTGTTGAGATATTCATCTCTAGGAAGTAATGGACGACAGTCAGTTTAAACTAATGTACAACACATATGTAAAAACTGTCTTAGGGGATTAAATTACTGTGTTTCAGTCGGACAGTTGAGATGCGTGGGCGGAGTCTGATGGAGAAGCTACACAAGGCTGGTGTGGGATCTCGGCCAGTCATCTGGGTGGGGCACTCCATGGGAGGTTAGCTCAACTCATTTTTATAGATGCCCAAGAAAGCAGAAATGTAAATGATAATGGCAGGGAAGATTTAAGTTTGGTGAACTCAAGAGCTGTTGTAAATGGTTATTCTCCTTTCTCTCAGGATATGTGGAACCAGATTTGCTGAGATTCAGAGTGTGTGTTTGTCTCCATAAGTTTGATGTGTTATATATGAACAAAATTCAAACTACTGTAAAAATGTAGTTATATTTTTCATAATTATCATTTTGATATTTGGTTTCAATGTCAACAGACCCGTGAAGAATCATTAGAACGACAGCATGCTTGTCGTAAGTGGCACTAACGGGATTGGGTGGTCAGACTAGCTGACTTGGTTGACACATGTCATCGTATCCCAGTTGTGTAGATTGATGCTAATGATGATGATCACTGGATTGTCTGGTCCAGAATTGACTATTTACAGATCGCAGTCATGTAGTAGAAATATTGCTGAATGTGGCATTACAAAACAAAGAAACATCAGCAAGTTTTGTTGATCACAGAGTTGGGTGAGCTTCAGTCCCTGCTGCTATTTTATGAATATTAAGATTTGACACATTACGTCTTATTTATCTTCCTCATATATGTGGGGCGGTGGGGTAGCCTAATGGTTAAAGCTTTGGCTCGTCACGCCGATGATCCGGGCTCGAATCACCACATGGGCACAATGTGTGAAGCCCATTTCTGGTGTCCCCCGCCGTGATGTTGCTGGAATATTGCTAAAAGCGGCGTAAAAACTAAACTCAGTCAGTCAGTCCTCATATATGTCCTTGTAAAAATGTTCATCCAAAACATGATGATTGATGAGATTGATAGTGCCCCTGTGCACAGGTCTCCTGGTGAAGCAGATGTTGACCATGGCCCAGGAAGACCCCAGGTTCCAGACGCTGGCCACTCAGACCCGAGGGTTGGTGTTCTACAGTGTCCCCCACCGGGGGTCCACCCTGGCAGACACCACGAGCCAGGCCTGGTACCTTATCTACCCCTCTGTAGAGGTGCAAGAACTCAGTGCAGGTGACTCATGTTACAGGTAGCCTCATCGCCATCAGTAGGCTGGGGCTTACACATCATCTGCATGTACAGCAACTCTTATGCTGATGATGCCTAAATTTTGTTCATCTAAACAGCGCTCCTTCAATCCGGGACCAAACAAGTTGTTTGTGCGATGCTCGGTTGTAGAGTCAGTCCACAGATGGCATCCTTACCTTGTCAGCTTGCTGATGGGGGTTAACCTCTTTGGTCATGTGGACAAGGCGTCCGACTGCGGATTAGAAGGTCTGTGGTTCGAATCCCAGCACAGGACTCGGATATGTTATGGCCGCTATATTGGCGCCCAACGTGGGGCTGAGCACGTTCATATCAAATTTGAGCAAATAAGTCTCAGTACCCAGCTATGCAACTCGGGACGTGCCTTCTGTTGACGGGGGAGTATGTAGCAGGGTGTGGAGTCATCCCACAGATGGCATCCTTACCTTGTCAGCTTGCTGATGGGGGTTAACCTCTTTGGTCATGTGGACAAGGCGTCCGACTTCAGATTAGAAGGTCCATGGTTCGAATCCCAGCACGGGACTCGGAAATTTTATGGCCGATACACTTGGTTGTAAAGTCAATCCACAGCTTGCATCCTTTTAGCTTGCTGATAAGGTTAATATATTTTGTCATATTTGGATACGCCATCTTATGGCCAGAAAATATGAGGTTCAAATCCTATCAGAATGCAGACCAATTTTAATAGCTGCTACATTATCAACCACTGATCAAATTATTGAAAAACTTGGCCCCCCTATGCCACCAAATTGTAATCTATCAATGTCTCATTGAACTGGCATACAAAGACATACAAAAAATACAGTATTAGGATTATTTCTGAAAATATACCCACAAATATTGAGAAAAGTGTTTTGATTGTGAACATGATTGTGAGAAACATTACGTACTCGACACCAAATAACTACCGACATTGCTCCTGATTGCAACATTGCCGCGCCGTATACTCCTTGTCCAATGTAGACAAGTTCTTTTGTTTGTCAGTTGTTTTCTTGTCTTGTACAATATCTGCTCTGCATATTTTTGTTCACCTTTTAATTATGATCTATTCAACCTAATGTTGAACATTCTCAAGACAAAACCCAGAGAGCTAGAGAACTTGATGGCACTTTCAGATTCTCCCCACCTGAAAGTCCTCCATGACAAGTTCCTGACCTTCATGAAGGACAACAGTGTGCCCTGCATCAGTTTTGGCGAAACCTCCAAGACATCCCTGGGGAAGAACCTCCCTAAAGTCCACATCGTCCCTCCAGAATCCAGCAGTGAGTACACACTTGGGAGACAAACACTTGGAACAGATGGTGGTTGTAAGATGTTTCCAATGTCATGATTTCTGGGCATAAGTGAGTGAGTCTGTTTAGATTTACGTGACATCAGCAGTATGTTATCCATATCATGACTATCAGGACATGAAGTACTGAATGACACATGCAAATCTGAAAACAACCTTTTTTGAAATTGTGAAACACAGGAGTTTTCAGTAATGTTCCCACAGACCTCTCAGTGTGACAAGGCGACACTCTGGAAAACTATAACATTATGATACTGTTTGTTGACGCTGGATGGAGAACTTAACTTGCTTGGTTAGAATAAAGTTGAGAAGCCACTAAATCACTGTTGTTCTGGTAGGTGTTGATAAACCATAATACATGTATATAATTGATGTTGTAACCATTTTACCAAGACTGATGTGACAGTTTTATTCAAATTTGGGACTGAAAAAAGAAAAGTAATCATACTAGATGAAAAGTATGAAAGATTTCCTTAGTTCGCTCATAAGCTTGCTGTGATTATTTGATGGATACATTAATCAATGTTTTGTACAAGGTTTAAAGCCCTGTTTAATACCAGAGGCCCAGATAAGCTGCGTATTTGGGTAAAATACGCACAGAAAATTTCCAATTACGCATTGAAAAATAATTGTTAGATGTTAGATACGGACAAAGTTTAAAACAGATGCGTACGGAATATGTCTATAAATATCACTTGCGTAATGAAAAAGACATCGATTGGTATCAAGTTGTATTGTTAGTATAGGACTAGTGTTGTACTGTCAGTATAGGATGAGTGATTTTTTTATGAAATCATTTCCATTATATTTAAGTTGGTTTTGATTAGGTATGACATAAGGCAGAACATACCTGCTTAGTAAACTTACTCAATGACATAATACTTAGGTGAGTAAAATCACTGAAATACCCACATATTTGAAAGCAGTGGGTAACGGAAAATGAAATACCCACTCAACATTCATAATACCCACTCCAATAAAATACAGTGGGTACAGTACCCACATGAGCTAAATCTTATCTGGAGCTCTGTAATACAATCAAATAAATCTATGTGAGGAACTTGTTACAACCCTTCATGCAAGGTTTTATGAAGATATCTATAATCCTGCTGAAAAAGTACGAGAGGACTTCTGTGTTTGAATGTTTTGCAGATCCTGACGTGGGAGAGTTCTACACGTTCAGTGAGAACCACATCAACATCTGTAAGCCTGCGGAGCCAACATCAGACCTGTATGTGTTGCTTCTGAAGCTGGTGCGTAACTGTGTCCTACAGAGCAAGGTGGAGGGTTTCCTCAAGGCCGGGATTTCCTTCAGCGAGATCAGAGACTAGCAGAAACCTTATAACCTTGTCTCTTGTTATTGAGAAGATGGAGTGTTTAACGAGGACGGGATTTCCTTCAGCAAGATCAGAGACTAGCAGAAACCTTATAACCTTGTCTCTTGTTATTGAGAAGATGGAGTGTTTAACGAGGCCGGGATTTCCTTCAGCGAGATCAGAGACTAGCAGAAACCTTAAAACCTTGTCTCTTGTTATTGAGAAGATGGAGTGTTTAACTAGGCTGGGATTTCCTTCAGCGAGATCAGAGACAAGCATCACAGCATTGTATGAGACTCATCTAAGAGTGACGATGGATGGATGGATGGATGGAGGGAGGGAGGGAGGGAGGGAGCATGGATGGATATTCCAACAATATCACATCAGGGGACAAATGAAATAGACTTCACACATAGTGACCATGTAGAATATTGAACCCAGGCCCTGGCATGAGGAGCAAACACATTGACCACTAGGCTACCCCTAGTCTCTCGTACAGACCCTGAAGCAAATATATCCAAGAAAGACCACACAAGTCTAGAAAATGTGGCAAGTCTAGATTTCCTCAGCTTCAGGTTAGTCTAGGCTACCCCCACTGACCGCTTATACATGTGAGAGTGAGTGAGTGTATAAATAGGGATTTACACCATTCACATTCAGCATTATCCGAGTATCAATCAAGAAAGTGTAAATCTGATGTCATCAGTAGCTCCAATGGCAAAGTGTTTATGTAAAATAACGGGATTTTGCAATATACCGTAGCCCCCTTTCTTAATTTCATTAGTCTCAGACCAATGGACCAGTGAACTTGTCTATTGAATGGACAATACTACAATCCAGAGAGGGGACCATGTACACTAAGCATTTCACCATAACAACACAGATTTTAAACGTAGAAAACTTTGAATCATTTGGTGTCTGCAGTGTCTTTGTTGTTGAGTTTGCTCCCTGATTTGGAGCAGGAAGAGTGGACGCAACTAGAAAACTGATGAGGTGGTGAGGTGGTATGCTTGACAGGTAGGGGATGACTCTCCCAATGTCCCCGTACATAGTTTTAAGATCTTCCAAGAAAAGACAAAATGCAAATACGCTATTTATTTTATTATAAAATGAACATGTTTACATGCCACAAACTTTGTTTATCATTCTTTTGTTGCAGCACTAATCTGTAGTTAAATTAAGAAAATAAATTGACCATATGTTTTAACACTAGTCCAAACATTCTGTAAACAACCAAAAGGTAAGCGAGGCCTAAATGCAGCTTCAAAGTAAGGTCATACAGAATGGGTCTGTGGAAATGTTTGGAGGTCTGCTTTGATAAATATCTTCAGGAGAATCCACTGATGGGAGGATGGGTATCACCTGATCTCTTTTGCTGCATAGGGTGTCAACTGAAGTTGTCACGTGGTGTAAAGTGCTCACTAAAGGGACATAACTCTGTATGTCTTGTGTGTAATGCAACACATACATTGCCAAGTCGTGGCTCATTATGAATGCTAAATGACTAAATATTTGTTTTCCTTTCAACATAATTGCATTAGAAGTTGTTTAGGGTGATTCAATGGCTGCCATAAATACTTTCCCCAACAATCACTCATCTCCATGAGTTTGGCTTACAACATGATTTTGTCAGTGAATACCAGTTTTCAAAATCCTGAGTTCACCACTAAGAATGTGATGATTCCAAATGTAGACACCTGATAAAGTATCGATGATGTACAGAATATATATTGTAGCTGTGAAAGATATGTTCATACTATAAAACAATGACCTGTCATCTGTTGTCGGATGAAGATATGTTCTCTCTGAACCAGAATATTTGGGTTTTTTCTGCTCACTGTTTTAAGCTTAGTCCTGTTACCCTCATCTGCCATTACCACAAATGTTTTACATCAAATATCTTTTATATTTTATTTTGATAAGTTGATATTGTGCTAGATGTTTTACTAACATTAAATCAATCCTCCATTATAATGTATTTGATGGGTTTGTTACATTAGGCAGAATAAAAACATAATCCCGATTTAGTTTAAGTATTTTGCAAAATATTTGGAGGAGGTTTTGCTGCAACTAATGTCCAGATCAAATATGTTTGATAACAGATAACAGATATAATACATGTCAAGAAGATACATATATTTTTATTTCCTTTTGTGATTTTTCATAATTTTAAAAAAGATTTTCAACGGGTGTTATTTGTAGTATATTAAGAAATATGTATTGCAGAATCATCAAGTTTATTTGAAGGCTTTACTTGTTTCTGTTTGAAGGAATAAAACAAATGCAGTTTTTTATTTCTGTTTCTTTTTTATTTTGATTTTTTTAATCGACAGTCATAAACCAAGTTTGAATATCCTCACGGTGTATATAGATTTGTTTCTTTTCAGATAAATAAATCCTTCTTAAAAGAAATTATCACTTTGCATTCTTTCATTAATAATTTATGTTATGCATATGCTCAACTAACACGCGTGTTGCTGACAGCAACTCATCCTCGTTTTATTTCCTTTCTATTGTTATATATACCCAGGATCTGTGAACTGCCATATCTCTGTTGAGCCCATTTCAGGTGGTTCAAAATGGCCATCAAATTACTCTCTTAAAGAAATGCTGTGTCAAAGTAGGTGTAATACAAGTGGTGACTATTTTAGGAATATCCCACATTGGCGAATCTGTCAAGGGCGATTATCAAAAAATACCCTTGATAACTGAGAATGACTACAGTGTAAAATGCCCTAAGATGCCACTCAAAATAGTTGATTCTGATTCTTTCATATTACTAAAGCTATAACAGATTAGTGTACACAGTAGAATCTGGTGTTCCTTTAATTCTTTTGAACAGTATATGTGTACACACTTGTATGTGAATGTGTATGTATAGACAGTGAATAAGATGTCAATACCAGTTTTGTGTTATGGTCTCAAAACTTTATTTGATGTAACACATGTTATATTTGGGATTACATTTTCTCAGTAAAGTACTGGTTCTAGTACTTTTGTTGGGTTGAGTCCCATCAGGGATTCGAACCCACACTCTCAGAGTTATGTACCTAATCACCAGAATATTGGAATTCATCCATACTTCCATCAATGTTCCTATAACTCGTTTTAACCTAAATGTTTGTTGCTTAAAGCAGCACACATCGATATTCCAGCTACTTGCTGCAATCTGCAAATAATCATGTCTTGACCAGACAATCCTGTGATTAAAACCAAAATACACTATGGCAGCAATGAAACCTACATTCCCATGAAGTAGTCTCAGAACCTGTCTGTAATATTCCAGCATTGTAACCGCAGTCTGTAAACAAGTATAAGTGAGTCTTGACCAGACAATCCAGTGATTGACACCATTAGCATCAAACCAAAATGTATAATGGCAGCATTGAAACCTACATTCCCTTGAACTTGTCTGAGAAGTAAAATACAGGGGCTTATTTTCTTACAATTGTCTCCAAGGAATGGTTGGTTCCATAATGGCCTGACTATTTAAGCACACAAAAGACCAATTACTAATCTTGTTAATAAGCACATTTCCTAAATTAGAGTGCTAAATTCTTTTATGATCCCGTTTGCTTCAAGGCTTTTCAATGACGTTCACACACAGTTTAGTGCTGTGAGGGAATTGTGTTACTGCTCTTAAGTAATTTGGTGTCCATTAAAGGTGTAATGTAATTCTAATACACTTCATCTAATTCAGTTGGTACTGAGTTAATTATTGTCGACAAGTAAAGCTGGCTGATAAGGCAAGGGAGATAACCTGGTTAGTCTCTTGTCTCAGCTTTTAAGGCTCTCTGTTGACAATATGTTGACACTCAGAGGAAAAGACCAGGTGTTAAAATGAGATGCTTTGTTACTAGTCTTGTCAAAATAGTCTGTACTGAATAGGTGTTTTAGTTGTCTTGGCACTTCAGCAGTGCTCTGTTGATTTATGCATATTGTCGAGTCTGGACTAAACAATCAGTGATCGATATTATGAGCACCGCCCCATGATGTCGATACGAGGTGCAATCAACACAGTTGCCCAGTCCAATCCATTTAATCACCTTTCATGCCTATGATATCCAGCAATATCAGGAGTGAGTGAGTGAGTTTAGTTTTAGCAATATTTCAGCACGGCCGGGGACACAAGAAAAAGACTTCAACACATTGTACCCATGTGGGGAAGCAAACCCGGGTATTCGGTGTGACGAGCGAACGTTTTAACCACTAGGCTACCCTACCTCCCCTCCAGCGATATTAGAGCAGGTTACACCAGCAATTGGCTTCACACAGTGCATCGTGTGAAAATCGACATGACGGGCCAAGCATTGATCCACAGGGCTACCGACCCAGGGTGTATTATATGTGCACAACCGCTGGTCTACATAAAATGAGAGGACCTGTGAAGATACGGGGTAGAATAGGTCTTCAGCAACCCATGCTCGCCACAAAAGGCGACTATGCTTGTCGTAAGAGGCGACTAACTGGATCAGGTGATCAGGCTCGCTGGCTTGATTGACACATGTCATCGGTTCCCAATTGTGCAGATCGATGCTCATGCTGTTGATCACTGGATTGTCTGGTCCAGACTCGATTATTTACAGACCACCGCCATATAGCTGGAATATTGCTGAGTGTGGCGTAAAACTAAACTCACTCACTCATAAAATGTGAGATTCCAGATTCACATGCATGTCTCATTGTACATGCAAAAATGTCCATACTGGATTAGTGAAGGATATTCTAGAAGATTCCTGATCACTCTCGACTAGCAGTCTAAAAAATACCAACCAGCACACAGCTGTCCTTTTCTAGGACAACGCAATACAATTTCAACACTTTTACTTTGAGATACTCTGCCAAGTAACACCTGCTAGGTACTCGGTGTCTCACCTTTGCGTTATCTGACAGTTGTTCCACAAAAACACGCCCCAACCTAGACAACAGCATTGTTTGTAGTTTAAGGCTGCACTTCAGCTATACGTAGGTGGTCTGTAAATAATCGAGTCCGGACCAGACAATCCAGTGATTGACATCATGAACGTCGATGTACGTCATTTGGATACGACGACGTGCGTCAACCAAGTCAGCGAGCCCAAAGCGCTTTGATTGGATAATTATGGTCACCCCGCGAGGATTGTCTTGGTGTTTCTCACATCTTCGACCCCACTGGCCCTCGTTTCCTCGAGACAAACAATGTCGACGTAGTAAAAGTTATGAAAAATTAAACTCGCGTGTTCTTAAAAAAAATAGTTCCAGGTGAACGTGACCTAGTGTCGCTAATCTGGTCAGCTTTGCACGTTGCACGTTAGTCGTACGAGTTTTGCTTGCACTCACTCACTCACTCACTCACTCACTCACTCACTCACTCACTCACTCACTCACTCACTCACTCACTCACTCACTCACTCACTCACTCTCACTCACTCACTCACTCACTCACTCACTCACTCACTCACTCACTCACTCACTCACTCACTCACTCACTCACTCACTCACTCACTCACTCACTCACTCACTCACTCACCACTCACCTCACTCACTCACCACTCACTCACTCACTCACTCACTCACTCACTCACTCACTCACTCCTCACTCACTCCACTCACCACCACCACCTCACTCACTCACTCACTCACTCACTCACTCACTCACTCACTCACCACCTCACTCACTCACTCACTCACTCACTCACTCACTCACTCACTCACTCACTCACTCACAGTGGGGAAAAAAATAATTAAACAGCAAGCTTCATACCCCACAATGACAGCATATGACAGAACACGACGAACCATGAGAGAATAGTGTAACTGTTGCCATTTCAAGACAGGTCAGTTGAATATGCATAATCTTTATACCGTTTCTATCAAAATTATATATTTTCAGAGACTTAGCGTTAGTCAGGTCAAGGTTCTACGGGGTGGGTTACTTTAGAACCTACGGTACGAGGAATATATTGTCGCTTGTTGACCGTTTATGACTAGCGAATAGCGGAGATGTCATACACGAAAGCACCTGCAACAGGTTACTATAAAAGCACCTGTATGTATAGGTGCTATACTTAATGACCAGCGTGAGGTCGTCGGATGGGGGTCGGTATATTAGCCTAGTGGTTAAAGTGTTCGCTCGTCACGCGGAAGACCCGGGTTCGATTCCCCACAAAGGTACACTATTGGTAATTCCAGGATATTGCTGGAGGCGGTGATTAAACTATGATCAGTCACTCATGTTTCATCGTTGATGTCACGGTGAAGCTGGGTTGATGGTGCGGGGTGGCATCCTGGCCAAACAAAGGTCTCTACTAATCAAAACACAATACATTCTCTTTGAAAACGGCATCTTCAGCAGAGTAACACCCATTAATTCCACGGTCCGGTCGCCCATATATAACGCCACAAAAAGACAACCATATTCGGTTGATGCATTAGCGGAATCAAACCAAACTGCTACATTACATTCCTGCGTTGAAATCCGTTCGTGGCTGAACCGGTTTCAAGAGCACAATATCCGACCCCGACGTCCAGTGTATAAGCCGGATTTTGCTTCCTTTAATGAATATTTTAACTATTCAGCAAACATATGCCGTAAATTATTCTGATCTAACTTAGCCTCAAAACTAGGATCTTGGAGCCGGTATAAGCCATATTAGTCCTAGGCCAAATGTTAGAAAAGTGCCTATCTTTTAGGATCTCTCAGCAGCAGTAAAATTAAGCGTTATCCAGTAATTGGTATGACAACTCCCACGCTCCAGAGAGTCTTGTCAATGTGGAACTAGACACAGAATGTATCAGGTTGCTGAAAACAAACAAGGTTTACCCCACTGTTGAAACAGTGTCCACATGTTCATAGACCAACTGCATGAGTATTAACCGTATGGTTTAATGGACGGTGACAAGCACTGGTGTTCAACATGATCAGGATATGCAGTATGGGTGATAAGGTCTGGTGTATCATATTACCTGATAATGATGTTATCTCTACATTTGGCCTAGGAGTAATATGACTATCTCTTTGTCTCTCTAACCCGTGGACATCCGGGTTAGATTGGTCTTCAGCAACCCATGCTTGTCGTAAGAGGTGACTAACGGGGTCGGGTGGTCCAGATCACTGTGTTGGTTGATACATGTCACTATATCCAAATCGATACATCGTATACATATCGATGCCCATGATGTTGATCACTGGATTTTCTGGCCCAGATTTGATTATTTACAGACCGCGGCCATATAACAGGAATATTGCGGCGTTAAGCTACAAACAAATCTGTGTCTCTCTCCCAGACCCGTGTAAATATATTGGAAAGTTCTCCCAACTCAAGTCTAGAATAATATGGAAAGTCTTGCCCCAGTTTTAGAAAATTAATGTTCTTGCCTCTATTTTAATTTTACTTCTTACTCAGCGAGTTATATATTTGTAATTGAGAAACGTTTCTCCCACAACACGAACTAGCAGAAAAAAGTTACTTCTCCTACTGAGCAAGTTCATTTTCATGAATCGAAGAACTAACTTTTTTATCGTAATGAGAAGTCAGTTATAGACTTAAAATAACATTTACTGCCCGGAGGAACGTTTACTGTCTGGGTACATACGCAGTGTGATGTCATCGTATCATCCCCGGCATCAGCTGATGTTGGCAAACCATCTCTCCTTACCTCATACATATTCCCCAGATTATGTAATCTACCCATCAATTGTTATTATTAGGAGCCCCCATCTCACGGAACCCTTCAGCTTCAGTCAGAGCGCGATCGGACACAAGAATCAATATACGAGTTCCCCACCGAAACGCCAGAGTCGGGGCAGAGAATGGAGAAAACGGGCTCGGGTTTCTAGTGGGTGAGACGCCTGTCTGTCATAACGCTTTGCTGCTTGACTCATTGTAGGATACACGCTTTCGGGTCATTCCGGTAACTGTTCAAAAACGGTTCCTACGTCAGCTCTTTGAAAAAACGGTTCACAGGGCATCAAAGGCACGCGCCCCTTCGCGGACTTACTCCAACTGTGCCTGATACCACTTCGGACAGTCGCTGCTGATATCACTTCGGACAGTTCCTGCTGTTACCACTTCGGACAGTCCTCCACTCGGGCGAGTCGGCAAAGCTGGTGATTTATTATTAGCAGGCTCCAAGTACTAGCGGGCAAGGAATTCCCCTGCGCTTGCTATAACAAGCTAACCCATTTAGGACCACCGTGCCCTGGTTCAAGTTCGTGGACTTTTAATCAACAGGCTACTACGAAAAGTAAGTTGATTTAGAGCTACTCATTCTACCAATTCGAACATCAGTCGAATGCTGCGCCAGTTCCAAACTCGCCTTAGCCCTATTCGCTAATACATGTCGACTTGTACAACATCTCTGCCTGGGCGTTGACTCGTGCCTGTCGAGCATACAAACAAAACTATAGGTCAGTAAACAAACTGTGTCATATGTTAATAAGTAGCTAGGATATGAATATTTATTGTATGTTTATATGTGGGCAAGTTTGCAAGAGGAACACCATCACGTGTGTGTTTCGCGTGCTGTACAAGCACGTGAACGTGTAGGTTCTCACGACCGTCAACAAATGACCTTTATAATTGTAACGTACTATTATGATTGATACTCATTCAGGAAGACAAACAGCCCGCCGAGGAAATCCGTCTAATGGAAATATATTATCGGTCGGTGACCCAATATATGACTAGGAATAATTTTGGACACATGAACTATTATATATTGATGCAAACGGAACTGCGGCCAAGACTCGTTGAACAGCTAATATTCTCTGAGTAGTAGACTAACGCTTAGTCCCTGGATGTGTATAATTTTGATAGTAATAAATATACCCATTAATATTGAAAAGGAGCCCCAGTAAATTGCAAATGTGATCGAGACTTGCTTCATTTAGAGCTTTAGCGTTGCGGGTGGGGTGGGGTGGGGGGGGGGCTAGGCAGTAGGGAAAATAATGTGGTTCAGGGACTGTGAGACTGACTACATTGCAGGGAGGGCTAGGCAGTAGGGGAAATAATGTGGTTCAGGGTCTGTGAGACTGACTATCTGGGTAGGTGCAGGTGTGACGAGCATGTACTAAAAGTAGGAAACCGGCGGTATAAGATACTATGTAGTTCAGTCTTTGTTCAGGTTGTGACGTAATCTATGCATCCATCTTCAGTTCTCCAGGGTATATTATCCCTATACATCATGATAAATACTCGCCATGCATTCGGTACTGTAGCTTCGCATTGGACGGTCCACATAATTACTGTCATGAGCGAGAGACAGCAAAGGAAGATATAAGCAATGAAGACTGTTACTTACCATGATGATTATATATTGAGTTTAAACTGGAACCTTATTTACTCCACTCGATGCTCATGATGCCAATCACTGGATTGTCTGGTCTAGATTCGATTAGTTACAGACCGTCATCATATTGCTGGAATGTTTGTTTGTTTGTTGTTGTTTTTTGTTGTTGTTTTTGGGGTTTTTTTATTCCACTTTTTTTGTTGTACAGCAAATCATACATGTCATACATAATATGTCATTTAACATATGCTTCATTGAAAACAGACTGTTTATGGTAACACGAGCAATGTCATCTATCGAGAAGCAGTTTCATCACAAAGTAACTGGATAAAATGGTTCAAACAACCTGCTTATGGCAACTGGACCAATGCTGGAATGTTGATGAGCGCGGCGTTTAACAACAAACATTTCTGAAAATATAGAAATACTCAAGGGACATAGAACCCTTTCGCGCCTTCCCATAGCAGCAACAATAGCTGGTCCGGAAATATCCGGAAATATCCCCAGTTGTCACGAATGCCCATGATGTATCTACCTCCATGTCGGAGTACTCTGGTGCAAATATCAAAAAGTATGTGAAAGTCTGAATTACTAAGTTCTTGCCCCCTCTTCCACCTCTCTGTCCGGCTTACAGCAGGTGTCCGTCACAGTCAATTTGACGCTGATCTGTGTTGACCAGATGGTAGATTTTTCAAAGGAATACAATATGATAGCGACGGAAATTTCGGTTCATCTTATACTGGCTGGACACCTGAGTCCGGTTGTAAAAATCACTCTTAGCGCTAAGACTAAGTCTATATTAAGGTATAGGAATTACGATCATCTTAGCACTGCGACCCCTTGTACAACGGCACCCTGATATATTTGTTAATAGTTGGAATACACCTCCTTGTGCCAAGGTGTCAGTGGGCGAGGTACTCGTTCATGTCCGCTGACCACTCGTCACTGGCCGGCTGACAGTTTCATTACAAGAATATTGGTGCTTCTACATAGGTACAGATTCTGCGAATCGCACGGGAATAGCATCCTGTGCAATGGCGGCTGTTTCAGCCAGGTCGGTAAGCAAGTAATGTTGCGATGCGTTTACCCCGACACGTGGTTCTCGGTACAGGTTAATTGTTTCAGTTCCGACTATCTCTGGAACCATCTGTTCCCGAGACTCTGTCTGATAAAGCTGCACCTCGTTGTCAGCCTTATCTTCAAGGTGGAGCACGAGGCCGATCTGATTCTGTCTGCCGTCACTTTCACTGGTTACGTATCTCTCATTAAGTTCCAGGTAATGGTCGTTCGGACATCCGTGTGGTAGAGTTTTGTCAATGCATCTAAAAGTGCCATCCATGACGTCGTAGAGAGATGTTGTTTTTTCGAGTTGTTGGTTGTTGCGTTCAGGATCATTCAAACTGGTACGCTGTGGCTGTGGCTGTGGCTGTGTCTATGACTGTGGCTATGACTGTAACTGTGGCTGTGTCTATGACTGTGACTGTAACTGTGGCTATGACTGTGGCTGTAACTGTGTGACTGTGTCTGTCTATGACTGTGGCTGGCTGTGGCTGTGACTGTGACTGTGGCTATGACTGTAACTGTGGCTACTGTAACTGTGGCTGTGGCTCCATGACTGTGGCTATGACTGTCTGTGACTGTGACTGTGGCTGACTGTGGCTGTGTCTGTGACTGTGGCTGTGTCTGACTGTGGCTGTGACCTATGTGGCTGTGTTCATGACTGTGGCTGTGACTGTGGCTGTGTCTATGACTGTGGCTGTGTAACTGTGGCTATGACTGTGGCTGTGACTGTGGCTGTGACTGTGGCTATGACTGTGACTGTGGCTGTGACTGTGGCTGTGTCTATGACTGTGTGCTGTAGTACTGTGACTGTAACTGTGGCTGTGGCTGTGGCTGTGACTGTGGCTGTGTCTGTGACTGTGACTGTAACTGTGACTGTGGCTGTGACTGTGTTTATGACTGTGGCTGTGGCTGTGTGACTGTGGCTGTGACTATGACTGTGGCTGTGACTGTAACTGTGGCTATGACTGTGACTGTGGCTATGACTGTGGCTGTGTATGACTGTGACTGCTGTGGCTGTGACTGTGACTGTGGCTGTGTCTATGACTGTGGCTGTGACTGTGACTGGCGTCTATGACTGTGGCTGTAACTGTGGCTCTATGACTGTGGCTGACTGACTGTGACTGTGGCTATGGCTGTGTCTGTGACTGTGACTGTGACTGTGGCTCCGACTGTGACTGTGTCTATGACTGTGGCTGTGACTGTAACTGTGGCTGTGAAACTGACTGTGGCTGTGGCTGTGTGGCTGTGACTGTGACTGTGGCTGTGACTGTGTCTGTGGCTGTGGCTGTGGCTGTGACTGTGTCTATGACTGTAACTGTGGCTGTGGCTGTGTCTATGACTGTGGCTGTGTCTATGACTGTGGCTATGACTGTAACTGTGGCTGTGGCTGTGTCTATGACTGTGGCTGTGACTGTGACTGACTGTGACTGTGACTGTGACTGTGGCTGTGACTGTGACTGTGGCTATGACTGTGGCTGTGGCTATGACTGTGGCTGTGGCTATGACTGTGTCTACTGTGGACTGTGACTGTGGCTATGACTGTGGCTATGACTGTGACTGTGGCTGTGACTGTGGCTGTGTCTATGACTGTGGCTATGACTGTGACTGTGGCTATGACTGTGGCTGTGTCTATGACTGTGGCTGTGACTGTGGCTGTGACTGTGGCTGTGACTGTGGCTGTGACTGTGGCTGTGTCTACCCAAGTGACTGTGGGCTATGACTGTGGCTGTGACTGTGGCTGTGACTGTGTGTGACTGTGGCTGTGTCTATGACTGTGGCTATGACTGTGGCTGTGGCTATGACTGTGGCTGTCTGTGTGGCTGTGACTGTAACTGTGGCTGTGGCTGTGACTGTGGCTATGACTGTGACTGTGGCTGTGGCTGTGACTGTGGCTGTGGCTGTGACTGTGACTGTGACTGTAACTGTGGCTGTGTCTATGACTGTGGCTATGACTGTAACTGTGGCTATGACTGTGGCTGTGACTATGACTGTGGCTGTGACTGTGGCTGTGGCTGTGACTATGACTGTGACTGTGACTGTGGCTGTGTCTATGACTGTGGCTATGACTGTGGCTGTGACTGTGGCTGTGACTGTGGCTGTGGCTGTGACTGTGACTGTGGCTGTGGCTGTGACTGTGACTGTGACTGTATGACTGTGGCTGTGTCTATGACTGTGACTGTGACTGTGGCTGTGACTGTGGCTGTGTGACTGTGGCTGTGACTGTAACCGGCTGTGACTGTGACTGTGGCTGTAACTGTGACTGTGGCTGACTGTGGCTGTGACTGTGACTGTAAATGACTGTGACTGTGGCTGTGGCTGTAACTCTCCATGACTGTGACTGTGTTCTGACTGACTATGACTGTGGCTGTGTGGACTGTGGCTGTGTCTGTGGCTGTGGCTGTAACTCCGGCTGTGTCTGTGGCTGTGACTGTGACTCCGGCTGTGGCTGTGTCTATGACTGTGGCTGTTAGTGACCGAGTCTGGAACACAACCCAGTGATTGATATTATGAGCAACTGTCGGGATACGATGACATGAAATCGATCAGGGCGCTGATCTTAGCAGAGTCCAAGCAGATTGTCGAGAACCACATCTATCTAGGAATCCTGAAGGGTTCAGGGGCTGCGCACGTACAACAAATTCTGTATTGGTTCAGAGCCCCCAGCCCCCACCCCAATTCTCATATGGTCTGTGGGTTGCATTTGGTTTCCCGTAATCTGCTTGGGTTGGACCCAGATCTGTATGATCCATGCAGGTCAAGTGTGTGACCCACACGGCTCCATAATGCACCAAAACAAGCAAAACAATACATAAATATATCGACGAGGCAGCTACTAAATAATACATAATACAGGGACTACACTGCTTCGTCAGGTTCATGTTGATCCTCAAGACCCTCCATGTCCTAGAACCGAGCTACATACATGTATATATGTCTGTAGATATCAGCTATGTAACATGACGCCCTAACACAGGTGGTTAGGGTTACGTCATTGATAACATCTTCACATGCATATATCTATATTATCTCTGGAAATATCGCATGGTGCATGCTCTGACCTTGTGGGTATTATTCGGCAGCTATCTTGAACAGTTAATTTGTATAAAATGTGACTCGCTGCAATCATCTGCACGGCGTGGTATCAGGCGTACAGCTGTACGCAGAAGCGTCTCGGGCAGACTCGGGCAGACTCCATCCCATCGTATCCTCCATGCTTACGTGCACTTGCCTTCGTAGTGGTGGGGAAGAACACCTGCAGCTTTCTAGCACTGTTCACGCATGTTTTAACAGTGGTCTATGAGACTTTTATATATGGTCCAATCAGGTCCTTAAACCCAGGTCTCTATGATCCAATCAGCTCTTTAAAACCAAGGTCTATAATGACAGCACCTTAAGCCCAGGTCTACATGATTCACGCATCTCCTTAACACCTAGGTCTACACATGGTCAATAGGCTTCTTAATTCCAAGTCTTTATGATCCACGCAGCCCCTTAAAACCAAGGTTGTAATGACAAATCCTTAAACTTAGGTCTTTATGATTCGGCATCTCCTTAAAACCCGAGTCTGTTTATGATTCACACAGCTCCTACACCCAGGTCTGTTTATGATCCATCCAGCTCGTACACCTAGGTCTGTATATGATCCATCCAGCTCCAACACCCAGGTCTGTTAAGATCCATCCAGCTCCTACACTCAGGTCTGTTTATGATCCACACAGCTCCTACACCCAGGTCTGTTGATGATCCTCAGCTCGTAAACCCAGGTCTGCTTATGATCCTCCAGCTCCTACACCCAGGTCTGTTTATGATCCATCCAGCTCCGACACCCAGGTCTGTTTCTGATCCATCCGGCTCCTACACCCAGGTCTGTGTATTATCCTCAAGCTCCTACACCCAGGTCTGTTTATTAGCCTCCAGTTCCTACACCCAGGTCCTACACCAGCTCCTACAGGTCTGTTTATTATCCTCCAGCTCCTACACCCAGGTCTGTTTATTATCCTCCAGCTCCTACACACAGGTCTGTTTATTAACCTCCAGCTCCTACACACAGGTCTGTTTATTATCCTCCAGCTCCTACACCCAGGTCTGTTTATTATCCTCCAGCTCCTACACCCAGGTCTGTTTATTATCCTCCAGCTCCTACACACCAGGTCTGTTTATTAACCTCCAGCTCCTACACACAGGTCTGTATATTATCCTCCAGCTCCTACACCCAGGTCTGTTTATTAACCTCCAGCTCCTACACCCAGGTCTGTTTATTAACCTCCAGCTCCTACACACAGGTCTGTGTATTATCCTCCAGCTCCTACACCCAGGTCTGTTTATTAACCTCCAGCTCCTACACCCAGGTCTGTTTATTAACCTCCAGCTCCTACACACAGGTCTGTTTATTATCCTCCAGCTCCTACACCCAGGTCTGTTTATTATCCTCCAGCTCCTACACCCAGGTCTGTTTATTAACCTCCAGCTCCTACACCCAGGTCTGTTTATTATCCTCCAGCTCCTACACCCAGGTCTGTTTATTATCCTCCAGCTCCTACACCCAGGTCTGTTTATTAACCTCCAGCTCCTACACCCAGGTCTGTTTATTATCCTCCAGCTCCTACACCCAGGTCTGTTTATTAACCTCCAGCTCCTACACCCAGGTCTGTTTATTAACCTCCAGCTCCTACACCCAGGTCTGTTTATTATCCTCCAGCTCCTACACCCAGGTCTGTTTATTATCCTCCAGCTCCTACACCCAGGTCTGTTTATTATCCTCCAGCTCCTACACCCAGGTCTGTTTATTATCCTCCAGCTCCTACACCCAGGTCTGTTTATTATCCTCCAGCTCCTACACCCAGGTCTGTTTATTATCCTCCAGCTCCTACACCCAGGTCTGTTTATTATCCTCCAGCTCCTACACAGCTCCTACACACAGGTCTGTGTATTATCCTCCAGCTCCTACACCCAGGTCTGTTTATTATCCTCCAGCTCCTACACACCAGGTCTGTTTATTATCCTCCAGCTCCTACACCCAGGTCTGTTTATTAACCTCCTCCAGCTCCTACACCCAGGTCTGTTTATTATCCTCCAGCTCCTACACACAGGTCTGTGTTATTATCCTCCAGCTCCTACACCCAGGTCTGTTTATTAACCTCCAGCTCCTACACCCAGGTCTGTTTATTATCCTCCAGCTCCTACACCCAGGTCTGTTTGTATTATCCTCCAGCTCCTACACCCAGGTCTGTTTATTAACCTCCAGCTCCTACACCCAGGTCTGTGTATTATCCTCCAGCTCCTACACCCAGGTCTGTTTATTATCCTCCAGCTCCTACACCCAGGTCTGTTTATTATCCTCCAGCTCCTACACCACAGGTCTGTGTATTATCCTCCAGCTCCTACACCCAGGTCTGTTTATTATCCTCCAGCTCCTACACCCAGGTCTGTTTATTATCCTCCAGCTCCTACACACAGGTCTGTTTATTATCCTCCAGCTCCTACACCCAGGTCTGTTTATTATCCTCCAGCTCCTACACCCAGGTCTGTTTATTATCCTCCAGCTCCTACACCCAGGTCTGTTTATTATCCTCCAGCTCCTACACCCAGGTCTGTTTATTATCCTCCAGCTCCTACACCCAGGTCTGTTTATTATCCTCCAGCTCCTACACACAGGTCTGTGTATTATCCTCCAGCTCCTACACCCAGGTCTGTTTATTAACCTCCAGCTCCTACACACAGGTCTGTATATTATCTTCCAGCTCCTACACCCAGGTCTGTTTATTATCCTCCAGCTCCTACACACCAGGTCTGTTGGTCATTCTTAATCTCCAGCTCCTACACACCCAGGTCTGTGTATTATTCCTCCAGCACCTACACACAGCCCAGGTCTGTTTATTATTCCTACACCCTAGGTCCAGCTCCTACACCCAGGTCTGTTAAGATCCATCCAGCTCCTCTGTTGTTTATGATCCACCAGCTCCTACACCAAGGTCTGTTGATGATCCTCCAGCTCCTACACCCAGGTCTGTTTATGATCCTCCAGCTCCTACACCCAGGTCTGTTTATTATCCTCCAGCTCCTACACCCAGGTCTGTTTATGATCCATCCGGCTCCTACACCCAGGTCTGTGTATTATCCTCAAGCTCCCTACACCCAGGTCTGTTTATTAGCCTCCAGCTCCTACACCCAGGTCTGTTTATTATCCTCCAGCTCCTACACCCAGGTCTGTTTATTAGCCTCCAGCTCCTACACACAGGTCTGTTTATTATCCTCCAGCTCCTACACCCAGGTCTGTTTATTAACCTCCAGCTCCTACACCCAGGTCTGTTTATTATCCTCCAGCTCCTACACCCAGGTCTGTTTATTATCCTCCAGCTCCTACACCCAGGTCTGTTTATTATCCTCCAGCTCCTACACCCAGGTCTGTTTATTATCCTCCAGCTCCTACACCCAGGTCTGTTTGTTATCCTCCAGCTCCAGCTCCTACACCCAGGTCTGTTTATTATCCTCCAGCTCCTACATCCAGGTCTGTTTATTATCCTCCAGCTCCTACACCCAGGTCTGTGTATTATCCTCCAGCTCCTACATCCAGGTCTGTTTTATTAGCCTCCAGCTCCTACACCCAGGTCTGTTTTTATTATCCTCCAGCTCCTACACCCAGGTCTGTTTATTAACCTCCAGCTCCTACACCCAGGTCTGTTTATTAACCTCCAGCTCCTACACACAGGTCTGTTTATTATCCTCCAGCTCCTACACCCAGGTCTGTGTATTATCTTCCAGCTCCTACACCCAGGTCTGTGTATTATCCTCCAGCTCCTACACCCAGGTCTGTTTATTAACCTCCAGCTCCTACACCCAGGTCTGTTTATTAACCTCCAGCTCCTACACCCCCAGGTCTGTGTATTATCTTCCAGCTCCTACACCCAGGTCTGTGTATTATCTTCCAGCTCCTACACCCAGGTCTGTTTATTAACCTCCAGCTCCTACACACAGGTCTGTGTATTATCCTCCAGCTCCTACACCCAGGTCTGTTTATTAACCTCCAGCTCCTACATGCAGGTCTGTTTAACCTCCAGCTCCTACACACAGGTCTGTTTATTATCCTCCAGCTCCTACTCCCAGGTCTGTTTATTATCCTCCAGCTCCTACACCCAGGTCTGTTTATTAACCTAAGCTCCACACACAGGTCTCTTCCAGCTCCTACCCAGGTCTGTTTATTAACCTCCAGCTCCTACACCCAGGTCTGTTTATTATCCTCCAGCTCCTACACCCAGGTCTGTGTATTATCTTCCAGCTCCTACACCCAGGTCTGTGTATTATCTTCCAGCTCCTACACCCAGGTCTGTGTATTATCCTCCAGCTCCTACACCCAGGTCTGTGTATTATCTTCCAGCTCCTTCACCCAGGTCTGTTTATTAACCTCCAGCTCCTACACCCAGGTCTGTGTATTATCTTCCAGCTCCTTCACCCAGGTCTGAGTATTAACCTCCAGCTCCTACACACAGGTCTGTGTATTATCTTCCAGCTCCTACACCCAGGTCTGTTTCTGATCCTCCAGTTCCTTTATAAACTCAGGTCTGTCTGATCCCTAAAAGACAGGATCGGTTCAACAGCGTAATCGTAGCGCTACGGGTCTTAAGTCTATGTTAAAGGAGGAGAGTTACGATCACCTAAGCGCTGCGGACGCTTTGTGCAAACGAGCCCTGTCCCTTAACGAACTGGGTTCAGTTCCGAGAGTATGTGAAAGCACAATCGTGATGCCCGTTATCGCGACACAGCTGGAATATTTAGACAGGCGTTTTCTGTAAATTCAATATTTTTTCAAAAAGGAAGGACACAATTACCCCAGTTGTTTACACAGATCCTCAATTAAAAAAAGTCGGAAATTTGGTTTCTTAAAGATACTTGACCTCACTAAATCTTGGCAAGGCTGTAAAAGTCCTTACCTTATGCCTCATCTATATCTATATGTCTATAACTTGACGCAGGAGATAGCGCAACGACCCTTGGATCCATTTTATGCCTCCAGACGAGGTACTGCATCTTATCTCTGCTGAGCCCATCTCATATAAGTATTCAACCGTGAGTCCACCCACTCGATTCCATGTTACTCAACTTGCTGACGTGCTCGTGTTGAGTGGAACAAGATCGTCTGCTGTTTTAACATCCTAAGACTACGTGTATACATAGATGCCACTTCGGAAACACGGCAAGCTTATGTACTTAAACCCCTTGTTAATTTCCTGCGCGCGACTTTGCTCGTGCCAAGTGGTTTCTTTGAAGGGGATTTTCCGTTTGTCTGGTTTCCCATTCAGAATGCGCAACCACCTGGCCCGACGTGCACATTTTAAAACCGAGGGTCTATATAAGACATATATAGAGCGCATCCCATTGTATGTTAATCATGATTTGTACTGATTTTTACAGTATAACAGCGGGGTGAAGGGAATATATCATTTGTATGGATGTACCGCTGTAAGGGGCCTGTCTGTAATGGAGCCACGACTGTTTGTGTGGCCCGGATGTTGCAAGGGCATGTGGATCTCATTTCATACATCAAACACGCCGCTCTGCGTGTACACACTTCCGAAACATGTCGTGTAACATTTCAAAACTAGCTCGGGTTGGATTCAACGTGGCCCTGTCAGATAGAAACAGCAGTGTTTGTCATGTAACAGTGGCACATATTATCTTCACCATACATTACGTCTTACTAAGGTAACCTAAAATGTTATCTAATGGTGGCCATATTGAAACAGTTGTAAACGATTAATCTTAGTGGTCGATATTTGATATTGAGTCAGATATGTTTACACTTGTAAGACAAAGCTGGTCCAGATGCGTCTGTTGTCTCTTACTCATTATACAGTGACGCATGCGCAATCGTAAAGATACATTTCGAGCTGCTGATGCATTGTTTTAAGAAGCAATCGTAAAATTCAGAACGCGAGCCAGAGCGCAGTACGGAGTAAAATAGCTCCACAGCAACCTGTATTTATCGTTAACCAGTAGGATACTTCACCCTGCCTTCCACCCATACTCTTCAACACACGTCCACAAATAAACAGTTGCAACATTAAACACTAAATTTGCAATAAAGAAGACCTCTCTCTCTCTCACACACACACACACACACACACATTCTCTCTCTCTCTCTCTCTCTGTCTCTCTCTCTCTCTCTCTCTCTCTCTCTCTCTCTCTCTCTCTCTCTCTCTCTCTCTCTCTCTCTCACGCACACGCACGAACACACACACGTGGAATGCAAGAGCTGAACCATGAATATATTTAAATTGCCCATAAAAGCTACTTCCCACTGTCTCTTTGTCTCTGTCTCTCTCTGTGTCTCTTTCTCTCTCTCTCTCTCTCTCTCTCTCTCTCTCTCTCTCTCTCTCTCTCTCTCTCTCTCTCTCTCTCTCTCTCTCACGCACACGCACGAACACACACACGTGGAATGCAAGAGCTGAACCATGAATATCTTTAAATTGCCCATAAAAGCTACTTCCCACTGACACGGACATCGACACGCCACCACTTCCAATATGTCACATTGGACGTAGTGGTAACATCTATTTATATGTAGTTTTACTCGGTCCCCTGACCAGCATAACCTTTAACCCATCTGACCCCTCTGAACTCTCATGTCGGTCATGTGTCGTTAAGGTGGACATTCCTCTCCCGAAGATATTATCACGATTTCACCATTTTGAGAATATCCGAAGTATTGCTAGCCCACTGAGATACCGTTCTACTTTACCTCGTGTAGACACAGAATACTGTCTCCAAGCCGACCACAAGGCAGCGTATCAATAAGTACCATACCTTAACGTATTTCACGAAACGCCGCCGGAAGTCGTGATCGACCTTCGACTCTCACTCACTCACTCACTCACAGAAGTCGGTGTTAGATCGACGAGATTAAGACTTAGTATAAAAATTCTGATGCAAACAAATAATGTCACATTAATTGCAAATGAACCCCAGTGAACTGGGCGATTCAGAACCCGGGAAAATCTAGACTTTCTTCATTCAGAGCTCTTGCATTACAGAAAGGGTTGTGCGGGAGGGGGATTATTGTGGTTCAGGGACTGTGATAGTCTGTCATACAGACCCTGACACAAATATACCCAAGAAAGCCCACACAAGTCTAGAAAATGTGGCAAGTCTAAAATGAAGAAAGTCTAAGGGATCTTTTTCATTATATTTTATCTTTTTCACTATGAGCTTATTTTCTGTAAAATATGTTCATTTCAGAGACTAACTGTTAGTCTAGGACTGTGAGACAGGCTATAGTCGGCCAAGTCCTTCCACGCCTGTTTTTACAATAAACATGATAAATTGATGCGGATGGGGCATCAGTTTTCACAGCCTCTACAGATAACGCCGATGATGTTTTGTTGTTTTATCAGACTCTGCCCCCGCGGGGGTAGGGTGTCGGGGAGATACAGTTATATTAGTGGCCACCAATTCCCGAACCAAATACTCTGATGCTGACATATATACACTTGTTACATGTCGTACATGGCGTGTATTTTGGGCTGTGGTGCTTTGATAAGGTTCCAGGGAGGGCGTGGGTGTCTTTGGGGATAGAATTGTCAAGATTTAATGTTATCATGCTGCTTCAGTTGTGTGAATTTAAATGGCCTCAGGACAAGAAAACTGTGTCACATTTTTGTTTGTTGTTTAACCCTGCGGCAACTTTGTTTACATGGCAGCGGTCCGTAAATAACGGAGTCTGGACCAGACAACAGCATGAGCATCGATCTACGCAATTGGGATACGATGACACGTGTCAACCAAGTTGGCGAGCCTGACCACCCGATCCCGTTAGTCGCATGGGTTGCTGAAGACCAATTCTAACCCAGGTCTTTACGGGTCTCAGATCTCACTTCAAAGCATAGAAACGGCAGTCATCGAAGTAGTTGTTTTGGTTATAGCAGTGACTGTAACGGTCTGTTAGTAAAGCTAATGGAGTGAGTAGTATTTTCGACTTACGAGTCTCTGAAATATGTAATGGCAACTGGAAACTCCGTTTAAAAGGATCTAGACTTGCTTCACGCAGAAGCCCTATATGGAGCAAGTCTTGATTTTCCCTGCAAAATCGTTATCACTGGCTACCCTTTTCATAGTAAATTGTTGTGTTTCTGACAGAATTGTGTATTTAGAGACTGGCTGTTGGTCGATGGGCTAGCACAGTAAACCGGCTTTAAACTAATACAAACACCCATATCAGACGCGCCACACATGCATATTGCAACAAACGTGATTACGATGTTTAAAGCTCAACAACGTATGGTATGGATTTAGAACTTCTTTAATATTACAACACGACGTTTCTGGGCTACTTCTTGCCCCTTCATCTTGATTCACCTGATGAAGTGGCAAGAAGTAGCCCAGAAACGTCGTGTTGAAATATTAAAGAAGTTGTAAATCCATACCATACGTTGTTGTGTTACCTCCCAACTTCTAAATGCCCATCAAGCATCTGATGTTTAAAGCTATTCCATCTCACTATCAAACGAGAAAAGCACCGTCACTGCATGTCATAACTCCCACAAACAAGTTGTGCCGCTATTAACAATATCCCAGCAATATTACGGCAGGGGACACCAGAAATGGGCTTCACACATTGTACCCATGTTGGGAATCGAATCCGGGTCTTCGTTGTGATGAGCGATCGCTTTAACCCTAGGCTACCCCACCGCCCCCACGAAGAAATATCTTCGGGGGGGTTCCCGTTTTGCCGGACAATTTTGTTCTAGATAAAAATTCACTGATGCGCGATAATCCTTAAACAATAGGGGATTAACTTATAGTCTTTTTCGGTTATATGTACACACTATAACTTCATCTCGATGTTTTCATTTCAGCAATTCAACATTATTTGTGTATTTTCTCTTCATGATAAAATTAATAAATACACATTTCGTACATTTTCAGAAAATGAGAAAATGGTAACTGAAGACATATAAATAAATATGCATAAATATTTTTCCATAAATATACATAAAGATTTTTGTTCATAAATATACATAAATAATAATTATTCCAACACAGGGACACCAACTAGGTCTGAGACAAGATCCCCTAGAATTTGGAATGAACTGAATTTTTCAATGAGGGAACCATGTCTACATTCTTTATATACAGGCACAATGGCAGAAATAATCATTTGAATAAGTTTCACTCAATTTAGCTGATATAATTCGAGTTCACTCAAATTAGTTACTAGAAATCGAGTTCACCCAAAACAAATTAGTGCCTTGTAATTATTGAGTTCGAACTCTGCCAAACGCCCATGTCCCCCAAAAGAGACTATGGGTGACAACTACCCACTGAAAACACACTATAGCCAGCAAACTATCGGACCGTTACTCTTAATCCGTGATCCTCACATCAGCTGTCCGGCAAAGTGGGGTATGACCATATCTTCTTACAATAACTAAACAACAACACAGCATCATTCTTGGAATGGTTCGCCCTCTGTTTGAACTATTGCCTGTAATTGCCTGTGTATATTATCGAGGTCAATATTTGGTAGGTATTCCGAGGCAGAGTTCACATCAGTTATAAGCCACACACCTGCTGTGATGACAATTTAACGCAAACCAAACACAGTGTAAGGCTCATTTCCTTCTCTAGTACGGCATATCTAAAATACCAGGTACAATTATTGGTAATTAGACCAGTGTTTGTTCAACTAATACATACCTTCACACAGGTGTATTTGAACATTAACTCTCTATATGCCAGAAGCTTCCCGTGCACCTGGGTGAATTTACCTTTAAACTTCAATGTTGACGTGTCACAATGCTTCGTGTCAGGTGTATTATACACGCCAGTTAATACCCTCGATGGGATCGTATTATTTCGGCTTATCCGAAGTTCGACACAACCGGGGCGGCGGGGAAGCCTAGGGGTTAAAGCGTTCGATCGTCACACCGAAGACCCGGGTTCAATTCCAGACATGGTTCCAATGTATGTAGCCCATTTCTGGTGTCCCCCGCCGTGATATTGCAGGAATATTGCTAAGAGCGGCGTAAAACCAGATTCACTCACTCGACACAACCGAAAACTGTTATGATGAAATATTACAAAAGGTCCGAGACAACCCGACTCAAAGTTTGACACAACGTTGTTTGTTGTTTCTGGAATAATAGATACAGGGTTGTAACCTCGATTAACCGTTGAAATATCGTTTCTGTTGTAAATATCGTGAACATATTCGCTACCATAGCTTGTCGTCATAGATCGACTTTCACGATGCTTCAGACAGCTATTGGAACGGAAGAATGTGCAACACCATTACATACGGCAACAGCTTGCCCAGCTTTAAATAACTCATTTTGTGATCAGTTCGTTTGTAGTGTTATTATTTATAACCATATATTTTGATAGTTTAGGTATAATGTTATAACGCGTTTCAGTCTGGTCCAGATGTTCATGATATTAATCATGAATGATTAGAGGCCGCACTTGCTGCCGTGTGCAGCGTTAAACAATAAACAAAACAATCTGAAGGTCACATGACGCTCGGGCTTCAAGCATTTACCTAAATCATATACTATGAGGTTGACTTACATCTAGTCTCTTAAATGAACACATTTTACAGAAAAGAACAGTTCCTAACTTTTATTCATAAAAAAATTAAAAAGTGCCCAGAGACTGAAACTGTTATAATTAAAGGGCCTATTCGATTATGCTAAACCGGTTTTGGTTTCTGGAAAACCATGCACTCGATTATGTCGAAACCTAAAACTGGGTTCTGAAACTTCGAAACCATCTCCGAGGCAGGTTTCGCAGTTTCGGTTTCGCGTTCCCTCACAACAAACAAGGCGGAAACGAAGTTCAGCTGATCTTGGTGGCAAAATAGAGCAGCAGTTTCTGTAACCAAAACAATGATAAAAATCATTATTTAAAACCCCAGTCTATTGAACATGACTATTTTATGTTACTTGTATACATATAATTACTTGTTACAGTATAATTACATATACGCAAATATTTACCTCCAAAAGCATCTCATCTCTTATTATTTGTTCAATCCCTGATAAAATGACAAAAAATATTACCTTCGGCAATGCTGTCATCCAATTCCTTCCACATATATAGTAGCTGAGACATTTTTTTGTATTCATTTTGAAACCGGATGGTGAAACCATCCACTCGTTTATAAAACTAGAAACTGGTTTCACTTTGAAACGATGTATCCGAAACTGGACACTCGTTTATAACAAGAGAAACCAGTTTCAGAAACCCAAACCAGTTTTGCAATAATCGAACAGGCCCTTAGACTTGCCACATATTCTAGCCTTACATGGGCTTTATTATATATTTGTTTCAGGGTCTGTATGGCAGACGAACTCAGAAGGTAATGGTTAGAGTCAGGGCGAAAGCGTGATGAACATGCATCTTCAAATAAGGCAGGGTGATTATTGGGTGTCAAGTTGTTGTCACGGCTCGTCGGGAAGAATACCCTCAATCGATGCACCATCGGGGAACAAATTAGCTCATTAGTGCCCCTGCCTCTGAAGATACTGGGCTAGAATTAGTCTTCAGCAGCCCATGCTTGTCGTACGAGGCGACTTACGGGATAGGGTGGTTAGGGCGGCGTGCAGATCCGGGTTATAATAGCCACTTAGCAGCCCATGCTTGTAACATGCGACTAACGGGATCAGGTGGTCAGGCTCGTTGACTTGGTTGTCACATGTCATCGTGTCCCAATGATGTGTTCATGATGTCAATCACTGGATTGTCTGGTTCAGACTCGATTATTTACAGACCACCATCATATAGCTGGAATATTGCTGAGCGCGGCGTTAAACAACAAACTAACAAATGTTACCCTCCCTGCGGGCAATCGTCAATACGGGACAAGTAAACATAAAATCGCACCCACTCACTCTTTAATAACCTGTGTCACTCTTGTACAAACAAACAAACCGACTGTTGCAAAACATAAAGAAAATCTTAAACTTGAGTTGGTTCAATTCCCTTCGCTCCATTTCCTAGTGCCTTTAGAAAGTACATCGATTTTACAATTTTCCGGAACGCTCGACCGAGACTGATTCATATAAATATAATAGAGAGTGTGAAATACACGTGCTGCTTGCTTTTGTAATGATTTTCCACCGCGGCTGTCGATAGAGGTCAGAGCAGTGCTAGTTATGCATACGCTGGGACGATTCTATCAATGACAGTGACACAACTCGCTCGCTGCTTTGAAAATACAGTGATGTGAGCTGTAACTTCTGAAGCATTTGTGAGGTAGGGATGCTTATCTCTAATGATTTTTTGTTACAGGTTTTCTTTGTTATAAACAACGCGATTGCTAGATTGAGAACGAATGTTATTGCAGCTCAATAGTACTCTAAACGTACGATCGCCTCACATCGTCCCATAAACAGATACAGAAACTTATCTCGTGTGTGTGTGAGAGAGAGAGAGAGAGAGTGTGTGTGTGTGTGTGTGTGTGTGTGTGTGTGTGTGAGAGAGAGAGACAGAGATAGAGAGATTGTATGTGGAGCTGAAATGCTGAAAGTCAAAACACCATGTCGTCATACAAACTCGCTCTCTGTCAGACTCGGTTTCAAATACGCGTTTCCTTTGTGCTTCTGCAGACCCTTCCCTCGTAACGCTTGTGCTCTCTTGCCATGGGGGCTGACGTATATCAACAATATTCAGACTTCAGCCTGAATATCTGTGTGTATCTTGTACTGTAGTATCGAGCCGCGATCCCTGTACTATATACAGAAGCGTTCAATACCACTGGTGTACACTGTTTGATCTGGGCGCTAGAAACGGCCGCCGTTGTTATTGTTTTCCGTCTCTCTGAGGGATGACTCAATTACTCTAGGGCTGTTTATAGCTGGAATGTGCCATTTAGCGGTCTCTGGGTGGATCATTCAAAGTGCAGCTGTAGACATCATTTAGCGCAAGCAGATATGGCTGCATGTTGGCCTACACACCTCTATGACGGGCACCACACTGACGTATAGCAGTACGCATCACCCTGACGTATAGCAGTACGCATCACCCTGGCGTATAGCAGTACGCATCACCCTGACGTATAGCAGTACGCATCACCCTGGCGTATAGCAGTACGCATCACCCTGGCGTTTAGCAGTACGCATCACCCTGACGTATAGCAGTACGCATCACCCTGGCGTATAGCAGTACGCATCACCCTGACGTATAGCAGTACGCATCACCCTGACGTATAGCAGTACGCATCACCCTGACGTATAGCAGTACGCATCACCCTGGCGTATAGCAGTACGCATCACCCTGGCGTATAGCAGTACGAATCACCCTGACGTATAGCAGTACGCATCACCCTGACGTATAGCAGTACGCATCACCCTGGCGTATAGCAGTACGCATCACCCTGGCGTATAGCAGTACGCATCACCCTGACGTATAGCAGTACGCATCACCCTGACGTATAGCAGTACGAATCACCCTGACGTATAGCAGTACGCATCACCTTGACGTATAGCAGTACGCATCACCCTGACGTATAGCAGTACGCATCACCCTGGCGTATAGCAGTACGCATCACCCTGACGTACGTATAGCAGTACGCATCACCCTGACGTATAGCAGTACGCATCACCCTGGCGTATAACAGTACGCATCACCCTGACGTATAGCAGTACAAACTGGTGTTGGTGGTACAGTACACGATATATAGAGTCGATATATAATATTAACACGGAAAAATTGGACAAAGGTTTACCAATATTTTATACCGATATGTGTTATTGAATACTGGGAATATTACAGACTGCCTGAACACGTTCCTCAATCTTAAACCTGCCAAGGGTCAGCCATCATGGATCCGCGGTACCGGTTGTTTCCGTACCGCAATTTACTCATCACTCGTAACGCACTGTATGATGTCATTTTTGTTTATTGAAATTTCGGGACGAAATATTAAAAGAACAGGGGGATACTATTAACACGGAAAAATTGGACAAAGGTTTACCAATATTTTATACCGATATGTGTTTTTGAATACTGGGAATATTACAGACTGCCTGAACACATTCCTCAAACTTAAACCTGCCAAGGCTCACATTGATAACGAGCATTGGACTTAATCCGGGACCAGTATCTCTAAAGCTAACAGAACCAAGGTGCGTTACGTTTATCTGTCTTAAAGGCTGTTTGTATTCCACGTTGGTCAAATCATGTGCGTGCCACATATACCTTCGTGGCATACTCGCGACTGGCCATCGATGCTTCGGTCCAACTAAATGACATAATCTCATGTTCACAATAACAACGTTATCGTAAGTTTTTTCTGTAAACGCGATTATCTGCGATAGCTAGAATAGATATATATTAGGATGACAGTCACAAATCAGGGGGTGGCTGTCTAGTAAATTCACTCAGGTAAGAAACTTTACTTCCTTCTACTTTGACAAACTATTGTTATTCTATGTTAACTTTAACCTATTGTAAATACCTTAACTATATGTTACCACCCTTGGCAGTACCTTCAGGTCTATGTGGAACGAGGCATCCCTTAGTATGTGTCTCATATCTTCTGTATTACAGTTTAGGATTGTTTATTTAATACTGATTGGCACTACACTGTTATGTGACTATTATAGAATGTAGAGTGTGTCGGATATTTTAACTATTGTATTACGTTGTGAACACTATGCTGTTTGGGACCGTTACAGAATGTAGATTGTATGAACGCCTACTGGGATGATGTGTAGAGTATTGAACCATTGTTGTGTACATTGGAATATGTGTCCTGATGAATCTAGTATGTGTCGTGTGTAACGAATCTCCATGTATTTTGATATCTGATTGCATTGTGAACATGTTCTAATAATTAATTGTAAACCATACTGTTATTACCTGATTATACCAAATCGTTCAGTGACTGCTGTGTAATAAACCCCTTGTTTATTTACTCAGGGGTTGTGTTGTGTGTGGGTTGGTATGGTCAGACCTCTTGCCAAGCGAGCTGATTCCCCAAAACTCGCTGATTCCCCAAAACTCGCTGATTCCTGAAAACTCGCTGATTCCCCAAAACTCGCTGATTCCCCAAAACTAGCTGATTCCCCAAAACTCGCGTTTTAATAATAAGGTAATAATCAATAATTTGAATGGTAATTTATAGAAGAAATTATAAATAAGAAGAACACATTGTACCTCTAACAGGCTTAGACTATCTAGACGTGCCTCTTTAACGGATGCTATACATCCATGGGTTTAGCATTCAGTACAGCTTGGAGCAAGGCTATTCACAATGTAGTCTGTCTCACAGTTCCTAGACTAGCATCTACTTTCTGAAATGAACATAATTTACAGAAAAAAACAGTTCCTAAATAATAATCATACAATATAATAAAGAGGAGCCCAGAGACTTTCTTCATTTCCTGAAACTGTGGAAGTTTAGACTTGCCACATAATCTAGACTTGCCACATAATCTAGACTTGCCACATAATCTAGACTTGCAAGGGCTTTCTTGGATATGTTTCTTTAGGGTCTGTATGACCGACTAACAGTTCTGAACGTGTTTTCCCTTCCACCGAGCCTTTTCTGCAATGCTAAAACTCTATATGAAGCAAGTCTAGATGTAGGTGCAGCCACAATCTCCCAGCTAACCGGAGCTCCTTCTCAATTTAAATGGAGTCAGCTGTTTTTATCAAAACTATATATTCAGATACGATGGTATCGATGGATCAGTTTATTCACAAGTAATGAAAATCCGACGAAAAGCATGGTAAACGACCTGTGAACTGTGACAACGAACTCCTGATAGTGTCACTTTGCTCGAGACTGCATCATGTACGCACCAGGCTGTGTTTGGAATTGTCCACACACCCCCACGCGGTGGGACGGGGATTTCCAACAGAAAAACACTACGCTATGTACGACAGTGTCACTATAGATTGCTCTAGACTGTATCCTGTGCACAACTGTCCGTGCTTGGAATCACCCACAGAACTCTTCGTTATTCGTGACAGTGTCACTGGCATTTGCTCTGGACTGTATCCTGTGCCCACCTGGTCATGCTTGAAATTACCAAATTACCCACTCAGCTCCCGCGGCCCACCATAGTGTCACTTGTCTTTGCTCTAGACACTATCCTGTGCCCACCTGGTCATGCTTGAAATTACCAAATTACCCACTCAGCTCCCGCGGCCCACCATAGTGTCACTTGCCTTTGCTCTAGACTGTATCATGTGCCCACCTGGCCATGCCAGGGTTGTTCAAGCTGCAGAAACGTTGCTGTTGTCGGAATGCAGGTATTTAGCAGAAACTGATACCATAGGAACGCGGAGTAGGTCCCCTAGGCCTTCACAGTCACGTAATGAATATACAATATGCTCGTCTTTCCCTGCTGCCCTTGATGGGGTAGTCAGAACATAGGTGCGTGGGGGAGGAGTAGTGTACATGCTCTCAAGGAGCATGTAGAAACAAAGTACATGCTGCCGTTTCATGTAGAGAAAGCCAGACTAGCTCATATCACACGTGTGAAAGTTTGTGCCGACATGAAATCGCACTCGTGTAGTTTATTATAATAGATGCAACACTAGATGAGTATTTAAGAGCAAACTGAATGTCAAAACGTGTTACATTTTTTTTTGTTCAAAGCCGCACTCAGCAATATTACAACGCGCGGCAGTCTGTAAATACTCGAGTCTGGGCCAGACAATCCAGTGATCAGCATCATGAGCATCAATCTTTGCAATAGAAATATGATGACATCTGTTGACCAAATCAGCGAGCCTGACCACCCGATCCCGTTAGTGGCCTCTCACGACAAGCATGGGTTGCTGAAGATCAATTCTAACCGGATCTTCAAGGGTCGAGTGAACACTAATCCTATATTGTCATACGTCAGTTTATACTCAAAATGCTTTTTTCATATCTAAATGATAAACATATCAAATTAACCCTGGGATGCCATAGGATCGAATCGATCCCGAAGTCTCTAAATGAAAAGCGAGATGGTTGTGCTGTTTATTGCGTTCATCTCTCTGCTTTCATTAATTAGGATTGCGATGAAAAGTAAAAGGTTTATCCAGTACTAAATATAGAGTACGAAAAGGCAGTTATTATAAATTGTTAAATTTCGTGAACCGGAAGCGTAAATAACAAGAAAAGAGCAAAAATTGCTTGGCACTAATACCCCCGCTAAGCACATGTAGTGGTAGAAACTTAAGACGGAAGGTACAATAAGTTCAATTATGTAAATATATGCACAGCTTAGGGTACACATCATCTATGTCGATACATGTACTGTTAACGGTAAAGACTGTACACATCATCTATGTCGACACATCTACTGTTAACGGTAAATATTGTACACATCATCTATGTCGATACATGTACTGTTAACGGTAAATATTGTACACATCATCTATGTCGACACATCTACTGTTAACGGTAAATATTGTACACATCATCTATGTCGATACATGTACTGTTAACGGTAAATATTGTACACATCATCTATGTCGACACATGTACTGTTAACGGTAAAGACTGTACACATCATCTATGTCGATACATGTACTGTTAACGGTAAATATTGTACACATCATCTATGTCGACACATGTACTGTTAACGGTAAAGACTGTACACATCATCTATGTCGATACATGTACTGTTAACGGTAAAGACTGCGCACGTCGTTGTTGTTGTCAGCGTTGGTTTTGTTACTCACATGCATCAAGCATGATACATGTTGTATCAACACAATCCGGTATAAACATAGGATTGATGCCTGAAGATCATATGAGAGCTGAACAGTCGGAATCAAGGAAGAGTCATCGTATTGATCATCTTCAAGTGATCGCGCCAACAGTAAACCGTAGTAAAACCATTGTTCCTGTGGTCGAGCTAATAGTTCACTTTACTGATGATCTTCCAATGGAAAAGCCGATAGCTCACCTACTGCTGATCTTCCTGTGGTCGAGACAATAACTAATCGTAATTTATAATATTGAGACTCATTTTTATGAAAATGAAATATACATCTATTTATCAGCAGTATTCCAGCTAAATCATTACGACCAAGAAATAATTAAATTCGGACCCATTAAAGCTTTCCACCAGTATGGAGAGCCGAAATCAGAAAGTGGGAAATATGGGATGACACAGTTGTAGCTGGGTTAGTTGAGGTAAGACCCACAATGCTGACATTTAGTGCCTGTCCGCTGTTCGTGACGAGATTAATTGATGTCACTAATTCGGCTTCGTGTTCAGAGAGAAGTGGTTAGTCCGGTAGTCCGTACTCTTCCACTTTTCGGACGATCTTTGTATACTGTTCCATACTGCTGGCATTTCTAGTCAATGTGTCCTTAAACCAAAGACAGAAAATTATTACGGCTATACAAGACTAGTCATCATTATCTGGGTCCAGATCCACAAAGAGTCCGTAACGTTACGACCTGTCGTAACTCAATAGTTTATCATAGACTTGCGAATGTCTTAACGACACGAACACTTTGTGGATCTGGATCCTGGTCAAGCGATCGGACCTGGCGTGTCATTCGGCGTCTCTGAGTTCTACAGTATTAAACTGCACTCGTCTCTTTGATAAAGTAGCTTCTCTTAATGTCTTTGTAACAGACAAAGTCGATATCTAGATGTTCCTTTTCAGTTACATATGACGCTTATCAGAACTTCAAAAGAATGAAAACATTTCAGCTTTCTAGCGACGATGTAACAAGGACTTAGGATTAACGAACAGAGGAGTGAAACTGTTTCCCTGTGGCTGAGCTATTGCTAATATGTTACTACACGGATAAACAGAGTGTGCCTTAAACCCCTTGAGATGTTATACACCTAGTTTGCCGTGCCTTGTATCCGCTCTCAACCCTTCTTGAAGGCGACAATTCTACTCGATGGCAGCCGCTACCAGAAAGTTTCTCCAATGGTGCTGTTTTGTCCGGTAATTAACGACGTGTGGTTGTGATATTAACTGACTTAGTCTGTTAGGTCAAGTGGTCCTACACGGACCTTGATGAACTGAGACCGCCTGTTGAAATTCTCAACAATGCTACACGGAAGCCAGGGTCATTTCCGTCCACCTGGTCGCGGCCGCCATCTTGACCCACGTGTGCTACACATCGGATGTGATGGCCTTGTTTCTCGACATTCATGATATTCACTGAATAATTGACACGAATATGCCAGTAATGCATTATACATAACACGTATTGTTCCCACTCATTGTACTGAAGCTATGGACAACTATTACCGACATGGACAAAGGAATGTGTGAAAACATAATGAAAGCGATTTCACGATCCCCTTGCACAGAGCGTTCATGGGGTCACGACAGAATTAAATCCCATTCAGAATTCAATCAATCATTATTTCTTAGCACTGAGAAGGTCGTGGGCCCAGAGTACGTGTATACGCAGTAACTGAATGTATATTTGTACAGACAAATGTACATAAAACTCTACGGTAGCCGTTAAATTAATACAAATCGTGAAGGAAGTACGTGCTTTCTAAGATTTACACAATGGAAAATAAGATTGACAATTCTTTAATTGTGACAGTATTTTTAGACACCGTCAGTTACATTAATACAGGTGAGGATCCTAGAAATCATTATTAATGAATCAGTTTCTCATATCGACATAAAATAGACCAAGTGAAAGGCGACATTCATCTTGTATTACTTTAACTACCCAGTGGGGTGACGTGACCGAGAGAGTGAGTACAGTCTAACCCTGCTGTTGGCGTTACTCCCGTAACATCACGTCAGGTGTCTAATGCCTGACACGGTGACAAATCAGTTACCTATTACAAACTCCAGTACATTTCTTCCGGTGTGAAATAACTGAGAAAAAAGTTATTTCAAACTGAAATAGTTATCCGGTGAGATATGATACGGGTATCACCGTTTAGTTTTAGATCTTACGTTTACAGCAATTTTACAGGAATTATTTTCATCCCAGTAACTTTTTGATAACGTTTTGGGGTAAAGTTCAATTTATGTTAAGCACATTTTCTTTTACCCACACCTTTAATAATCATTAAACGTTATGTACTCTGCACCACCATGTAGATAACGTGTAATGAAAGCAGATAAACTTATGGCGGCAATCGGATTATTTGTTTACCAAGAAAAAACCACTGCGTTAGGGAGTTTCCAGTATAATGTTCCACAAAATATCGGAATAATAAGCAGAATATAACACGGTGTGTATGTAAGTAGTGTAAACATACAGACTAAACTCAAGGACGAGCCCCGTTATCATCAACATGTTCACGGCGACTAGCTGACTGACCGTGGTTGTATGTAACATGGTACCAAAATACGTCAAATGTTCACCTATAATTTTGTTGATATTTTTTATCTTTAAATTAGGGACCGTTCATAATTTTTGGCTAGGGGGTGATGATGATTTTTATGGAGAAGCATGTACAAAATCAATTACCCCCCCCCCCCTTCCCATTATTCTAAGCATAGTTTTAAACATAATTTTATGTACAAAATTGGTGCCCCACCCCACACCACCCACCCCACCCACCCCCAACCCCTAAAATCACCATCACCCCCAAGCCATAAATTATGAACGGTCCCTTATTAAGTAATATCTATCTAACAATATAGGTTGATCCAGAAATTTTCAGGGTGGGGGTGTGGGGGGTGTTCAGGGTGTTCCACCCCATCTTGGCTCCGCCATTGCAGAACATTAACTTCAAAGTGGCCTTTAGTCATTTTCAAAGGGGTGGGGGGTGTTCAAACCCCTAATATGTTGTAAAGTCAAAATTATCAACAAAATAATAGGAGAAAATATGACTTATCTAAAGCAAAATATGAATCTATCACAGTCGGTGTTTATATACCCCTAGCATTGTGTGTTAGTTGTTGGCGTTATGTGTTAAGTGTTAACGGGAATGTTTGGTCCCGAGAGAGAAACAAACTATACTCATGTTATCCTCACATAACGCAAACAGGCAGTTCGCAGACGCCTTAAAACAACAATATTTAAAATTTACGGTTCAATGAACAGATTAGCTACTACCTGTTACCTACACATTATAATGGAATAGTCCAAATAAAAACACAAGAAAAAACTGAAGCTATATTATTTACTTTGAAAAATGGCACCGCCTCCACCGTGTAGTGGTTAGAGCGTCCGCCCGGAGAGCGGAAGGTTGCGGGTTCCATCCCCGACCGCGTCATACCAAAAGACGTTAAAATATGGTACTTGTTGGTCCCTGCCTGGCGCTCGGCATTAATGGGTACAACAAGGACTGGTCGGCTCGGAGTCAGTATAATGTGTCTGAGTGGGGTATTCATGCTTCACTGCGGCATGGTATCTCAGTGGGCTAGCACTATAAAACCAGCTTCAGTCTGGGTTAGTACAAGCAGCCGCCCATACACATACACACGCATGCACGTCGTCATATGAGCGAAATATTCTCAAACACGACGTTAAACCCAATTTCACCTCATCTCATCTGAAAAAAATGGCCGAAAAGACATTAATTTGAATTTTTATTACTGCAATATAAAACCAGTTGATTTTCATAACCATTTCGTCTAACGGGGGTTGGCATCATATTGAAAACATTGTAAACAATACATCTAAATTGATTGTTCCTACTAAGTAGAACAACATTAGCGAAAATATACACTGTATTGATGGGCCGCATGTTGTGTACGCATGCGAGGGATGGGTGGATGTTTGATTGAACAAGCCAATAGATTAGAAAAACTCCAACTTGAAGCAGCACGGATAGTCATTGGTCTTCCAAGATATGCATCTTTCGGTTCCTTGTATTTTGAAACGTTATGGGATTTATTTTCTACTCACTTGACAGTGGACTGTTCCATTATACCAGTAGGTGTTACCCTAATTAACCTTCTAGCTCAGTGTCTGTCAATCGACTGTGTGTCAATTGGGACATAACCCTATTTATTGATAACGTGCTCTCCGACAAAACTAATTAATTATTTTATGTAATATCATTCTTTATAAAAAACTTCGAGATAATCTCTACATTGAGCTTGCCAGCACGATAACATCAACTCACTATGCATTGTTTAATTAAGGGATAAGTGAACAAGCGATAGCACCAAGACCTCTAAGAGCATCGATAGTATAGGTAACGGCTTATATTCGGGGCACCTCACAGATGAGTTACGCTTAATACTGAATGGCCGCTAACAGAGGCTTCTCTTGATTATTTAAGGTAAGACATGTGCACTTCACATATTTTGTTCTTAAATTATATCCCTTGTGCATTATGTGTTGTAAACCTGTGGAGATCCGGGTTAGAATTGGTCTTCAGCTTGTCGTAAGAGGGATACAAATGCTTTTCTTAATGTGCTAATTCCCCGACAACCGACTGTCGGTCTTATAATTAGCCCAGCCAAAATGGTCCGAATGTTTATTATAGTTGTACTCTCAACATTCACTCATACCCAGTGAATACCAGGTCTCGTATGTATGTACATTCAACATTAGGGGAGGTGGGGCAGCCTAGTCGCTAGTCACACCGAAGACCCGGGTTCGATTCCCCACATGGGTACAATGTGTGAAGTCCATTTGTAGTGTCCCCCGCCGTGATATTGCTGAAATATTGCTAAAAGTGTCGTAAAACTAAGCTTACTCACATTCAACATTCACTCATACCCAGTAAATATCAGGTCTCGTTTGTATGTACATTCAACATTCACAACAGGTCTCTTTTGTATGTACATTCAACATTCACAATGGGTCTCTTGTATGTACATTCAACATTCACAACAGGTCTCTTTTGTATGTACATTCAACATTCACAACAGGTCTCTTTTGTATGTATATTCAACATTCACAACATGTCTCTTTTGTATGTATATTCAACATCCACAACAGGTCTATTTTGTATGTACATTCAACATTCACAACGGGTCTCTTGTATGTACATTCAACATTCACAACAGGTCTCTTTTGTATGTATATTCAACATTCACAACATGTCTCTTTTGTATGTATATTCAACATCCACAACAGGTCTATTTTGTATGTACATTCAACATTCAGACCAGGTCTCTTGTATTTACATTCAACATTCCCACATTCCCAATGAATGCTTGGTCTACCTCAATATGCAGTCACAATATACACCACCCATATTTCAGATATTGATTCTACGTATCAAGTTTATTTTCATTCGTTCGTCTGACTGATATTGTGCGACACTGGGGTCGTGCAAGAAGAATTTAATCTTCGGAACCTTGGATTCCCTTGCCTTTTTTTGTGCTCGTAAGAATTTTCATGTACCACTTCTCGGCAACCCCCCAAGAAGTAGATGCTCTTGTCATCTAGATGCTTCATGACGCCATGATTAAATATTATTTTTGTTTTATCATAAAAGTTTACCGAACAGATATCAAGAATAGACTGACTGCGTCGTGTTAACGTAAAGTACGGATAAAACGACTTACTGATGGGATCTGTTCCATTAAGCAATTTTATATGATTAAGCGCTACGATTATGGAAAGTGGGTTAAAGTTTGCGTGTTACGATCACCTAAGCGCCAAGATCGCTTTGTTGAACGGGACCCAATATTCTTGCACTGTTATTTACCTACCTGTTATTTACCATCGAATATAGTCTTTTGAAATGGGCATTCTGTTGGAAAGAGTCTAACGTCACATTCAAGATTATTTCATTTCCATGGCAACGTGTGCATGTGTGTGTGTGTGTGTGTGTGTGTGTGTGCCAGAGAGATTAATGTGGCTTCTTCTGTAATTCTAGCCCACTGAGATAGACTGCAACAGTTTACTATGCACACTGAGCGCCGAGCCCACTGAGATAGACTGCATCAGTTTACTATGCACACTAAGCGCCGAGCATACTGAGATAGACTGCATCAGTTTACACTGGGCTCCAAGCCGACTGAGATAGACTGCATCAGTTTACTATGCACACTGAGCGCCGAGCCCACTGAGATAGACTGCATCAGTTTACTATGCACACTGAGCGCCGAGCCCACTGAGATAGACTGCATCAGTTTACTATGCACACTGATCGCCGAGCCCACTGGGATAGACTGCATCAGTTTACTATGCACACTGAGCGCCGAGCCCACTGAGATAGACTGCATCAGTTTACTATGCACACTGAGCGCCGAGCCCACTGAGATAGACTGCATCAGTTTACTATGCACACTGATCGCCGAGCCCACTGAGATAGACTGCATTAGTTTACTATGCACACTGAGCGCCGAGCCCACTGAGATAGACTGCATCAGTTTACTATGCACACTGAGCGCCGAGCCCACTGAGATAGACTGCATCAGTTTACTATGCACACTGAGCGCCGAGCCCACTGAGATAGACTGCATCAGTTAACCATGCACAATGGGCTCCGAGCATACTGAGATAGACTGCATCAGTTTACTATGCACACTGATCGCCGAGCCCATTGAGATAGACTGCATCAGTTTACACTGAGCGCCGAGCCCACTGAGATAGACTGCATCAGTTTACACACGGCTCCAAGCATACTGAGATAGACTGCATCAGTTTACTATGCACACTGAGCGCCGAGCCCACTGAGATAGACTGCATCAGTTTACTATGCACACTGAGCGCCGAGCCCACTGAGATAGACTGCATCAGTTTACTATGCACACTGAGCGCCGAGCCCACTGAGATAGACTGCATCAGTTTATTATGCACACTGAGCGCCGAGCCCACTGAGATAGACTGCATCAGTTAACCATGCACAATGGGCTCCGAGCATACTGAGATAGACTGCATCAGTTTACAGTGTGTTCCGAGCACACTGAGATAGACTGCATCAGTTTACACTGGGCTCCGAGCCAACTAAGATAGACTACATCACTGGGCTACTAAGATATACTACAGTGGGCTCCGAGCCGACCATCCTTGTTTTAATTCCGAAATGCAGGTTAACAATAAGTACCATCTTGTGATGCATATTTTGGCGAGGGGGTCGAACCTCGACCCTTTACTCTCTGGGCAGACACTCTATCCACTAGACCGCGGTGCAGCTTGTATCCTTATAACCAGTATGTGTGTCAGTATGTCGAGATAATTGCGAATTGCCTTGGATTCCTTTATTGACAAGACAATTACTCACACATACAGTCATAAATGGTGTCACACATACAGTCATAAATGGTGTCAATGTAATATGATCACATGGAACCACACACGGTACTTTGTATCAGAACAGTAGACACCGATAGTGGCTGCACACATTTTAGTCATGTAATGAATCAAACCCGGACCATCAACGTAGATGAAACACCTGAACCACTGGGCTAATGCACCGTCAAAAAGGTCATTTAGATTTCAACTTACAAAGTATCTACAAGAATAAAGCCTTGCTCCAAGGCTGTACTGAATGACAACTCTATGGATCTATTCTACCTTAATAATGCCTTAGATAAGCGGACAGAGCGCCAGTCGTTTACAAGGACAGTGTGTTCTTACTATTTATAGAATCAAAAAATTGTGCTATAAAATAATAATGTATTGCCTTAGAGAGTTCTTCAAGTCTAACAAGACTATTACAATGCACGTCAAGAAGCATTTTGCATTAATTGAAAATAATTTTTCTATTATTTTCAATAAAAACAATATGAATGTCAAAAGCGTTATTACTGTATGACTTTCTACAAAATTGCATCGCATTAGTTTGATGAAAAGTAGAACCGACATGATTTCTTCAGATACCTGCGCGTTCCTATAAAATTCTTCTATTTCTATCGCATGGTCCCCCACTGATAAAAAGGGCAATGTGTTCAAAACAATCAATTCAACTCGCAAATTACACCGGGAAACAATGTCAAAAGTGTAATTCTCATGGGTGTAATATATGACCGAAATTGCCCAAATGTCCGATGTGAAATCCTCCACTTATAGCCCTGTGATGTATAACGCGTCCAATTGCTCCCTCCCCACGGTCGTTGGTATGTGGGGATAAATGGTTAATGAGGGGAGCATCCTCCGTTTGTAGGACAAGTCTATTGTCGGCTGATTGATCGCTCGCTCGGCGGCGTGTGACGGGAGGAAGGATGGGTACAATGTGAGACCCTACAGTTGAGGGGCAACTCCTGTAGGTAAGTCCTCCAACATATCAACCTCTGTAGTCGCTTTCTGATAGTTGTTGTAGTCCGGTAGTCGTCTGTACACAAAAACAACCACCTTAATCCGACCTTGATAGAGCTGGTGTGTGACCTCATGCATTGAGCCACGGTCACAAAACAGCTGAAGGAAAGCAACATTGGTCACGGAGAGTCCCTTGGTGGCAACATGACTCGTGAGAGTTTGTAGGATTTGGTCCTCGAACCTCCAGTTACCCCGTCGGCCATAAATGTAAACGACTTGCTCTTCAGCTGTCTGGAAGCTGACCTGTCCAGCTGACCGGGTCTGCGCCAATGCCACACACATCAGTGGTCTTATATAACCCAAGGGATATAAAATAATAGGTCTGACTTGAAGCTGTTTAAGTCATTAAGATTGATGAAAAATGTATACAGCGTCTTTCAGATAACTGACATTTTTACTCTGGTGAACTCCCCAAATCCACCGTGCATTGGTTCGTTTGTTTTTCAATCCAACGTTTATATCTCCATTTGTACCAGGCTATAGGCTTACGCGTATCAATTATCCTGTATATCATATCTCATTCTGTATCTGAAGTGTGAATTCCTTCAGGTTTTTTGGCCAAAGAAAAACACTCCACAACAGATTGCATCGCTACTTTCAAGCTGTAACGTTTAGTTAAACCCGGGATTTGACGCAGGTTATTCAGAATACACCTACCTCACAAATAAACCAGATAAGTGGGAGATTACTGCTGTGTTATCAAACTGCTTGCTGAGTGAATCGCCATAGCTCCAACATTGTTGATATGGAACCCAGAGCTGAGACAGCAACAGGTATTCTACATCTTATGTCTGAAAGGTACTGTACTCGGTTCGGAGTTGAACACATTTCACGAGTTGCAGCTGAATCACCACGTCTTCATCTTCCAGAAACGACCTCCTCAGTGAAAACAATGCGCTAGGTTGATGCGCTAGGTAGGATGCTTCACTCTTCACCGAGGACGTTGATAAGGTGGTTTTAGTAGCTGTTCCTGTCCCTTAACCGTACCAGGATCCGCTGATCGTGGGTTCGAACCTTATATTATCGTATTGGTTTGTCTGCACCTGGTCCTAGCGCGGGGAGTTTTTATCAAAAAGGCCAACATCTAAAATGAAATCATCCCACATGAAACTGAAACACAGAAACAGAACTTAAATATTGTTAAAAGCAATGACACACCGCATTCACCTTAATCACTTAAAACCTGTGTTTTATCATTTACAACAGGGTATCGTCCTGCAGTCTACACAACACTTGCCCTAACTATGATATTGACGATCTTGTTAAAATTAGCCAAAGTCTCGATGTTGTCAACCAAGAGCGAACCCCCACCCCACGCCAAAAGCTTAAGCTTTTACAGAATCAAGTTGAGATTTTCCTTATTAGGTTCCGTTCTAAATCTTTCAATACTGGGCCATCCTTTTCAAAAATATATTGAATTGTCTGTTTCTATCTAAAGCATACATTTTCGGGGTTGAAGTACAGTCTACTCTGGCTCTTTTTTGTCAAAACATCATTATTTTTTTCTTTCAGTGGCATTTAGAAGTTGTACATTGATGTCCAAGATATTTTTATGGATTAAACTTCTTTTTATTTTCTCACGACGTTTCGAGACCATTCCAGGTGATGAAGGGACCTGGAATGGTCTCGAAACGTCGTGAGAGAAATAAAAAGAAGTTTAATCCATAAAAATATCTTGGACATCATTATTTTTATCTCAACTTGTGATATGTTACATTGCCAGTAGATATACACACTCGATACAAAGAATCCCGCCGAAAGCAAAATTTGGTCCGACCGGAAGCGTTTTTTATATCTTCAACATCATCATTAAGTATCTTCATTAAACATCGGAACCCGTGAAGATCCGGATTAGAATTCGTCTTCGGCAGCCCATGCTTGTCGCAAGAGGCGACTAACGGTATCGGATGGTCAGGCTCGCTGACTTGGTTGACACATGTCATCGTATCCAACTGCGTAGATCGATGCTTTTGTTGATCACTGGATTATCTGGTCCAGACTCGATTATTTACAGACCGCAGTCATACAGCTGGAATATTGCTGAGTGCGGCGTAAACAACACACAATCAAATCATTGAACGTCAGTCGTCAAAGGGTAAATAGGCAAGTTCTCGCAGTGCAAAATTGACGCAGTAGTGCCACAGATTTCATTATCGTGTGCTTTCAACCACTACACCACAAAAAAGGAATTTAAATAGCAATGTTTCCTAGCCGCCGTAGAGAAACTCCATCTTAAATTACCCTGGTGTTTATTCGTATAGGCGTAGCTCCTGGTGTGATATCCTATGGCAGTATTTAGACTTACCAGCACAGAATCCACATATCGAGATGACCCTTGTCTTAACCTACGATCTGAATATGATTTATTTATTTTCCATGAAGGTGTTGCCAATTTTTGTTTTTCAGCTTTGCATATCAAAATACGAGCTTAAAAGCATGTCAAGGATATCATTGTGTCACACGGTGGGTCAAATTGTCAGCTACAAATATGGGTCATACAAAATAATAACCCGGGCTAGGGTTGTGTTTTATTTGTCTTATATGTTTGTTTTTTTAAACATTTGTAGATCCGGGTTGGTCTTCAGCAATCCATGCTTGTCGTAAGAGGCGACTAACGGGATCAGGTTTTCAGGCTCGCTGACTTGGTTGACACATGTCATCTGCCTTAGTTGGGTAGATCAGCGCTCATGATGTCAATCACTTATTTGTTTGGTCCAGATTAGGTTATTAGTCCGTCATACAGCTACAATATTAGTATACAAGCTTATATTGTAATTACAAACCATTGGTATAGAGGTGACCGAGTCATACGAGACTCGCAACAAACGTATACTGCAGGTGTCCGTATTCTTAAGGTTCTACAGTACACCGGTTTGGAATTTTTTCAGAACTTGGCACTGGCACCTTCCTCTGATATTGTTTGGAAATGGTTCCCACCGTCCAGGAACAGTGCTTTGAATTGAAACACATTAAATATTGGCTGCTCTATATGCCAGAACAATGATTACTAGGCAACGCCTTTCACATATTATGTAATGCCGAACTGGCAGGTAGACAGATTATGTCTAGCAACGTCAAATAATTGCTTGGTAGTTTCTTTAAGCAACGATCTTGGAAACACTGTCTGTATCGTGTTATTTATTATCTTATTTACAAAATGAAATTAGGAATGTGTGCCAAAGGTGATCTAGGGAGCTCTGATTTGTAATGGGCGGTGGGGTAGCCCAGTGGTTAAAGCATGCGCTCGTCACGCCGAAGACCCGGGTTCGATTTCCCACATGGATACAATTTGTGAAGCCCATTTCGAAAAAAACATTTTTTTAGTGTCTCCCGCCGTGATATTGCTGGAATATTACTAAAAGCGGCGTGAAACTTAACTCACTCACTCTGATTCTCTACTATACTTATGAAGAAGGACAAATGCTAAACGAAATGCGAGAAGGCTAAAGGCTAGAAATGAAACAAGTATTGGAAATAAAACTATCATACATAATATCATATATGTCTGACATCCGATATTTATTTCCTACATTTGGAAGGTTTGACACCAGATATGATCGATATTATATATAGATATGATCGATATTATATATAGGTATGATCGGTATTATATATAGATATGATCGATATTATATATAGACATGATCGGTATTATATATAGATATGATCGATATTATATATAGATATGATCGGTATTATATATTATATATAGATATGATCGATATTATATATAGATATGATCGGTATTATATATAGATATGATCGATATTATATATAGATATGATCGGTATTATATATAGATATGATCGGTATTATATATAGATATGATCGGTATTATATATAGATATGATCGATATTATATATAGATATGATCGGTATTATATATAGATATGATCGATATTATATATAGATATGATCGGTATTATATATAGATATGATCGATATTATATATAGATATGGCAAAATGACGGGGTTTCCAATTTATGTAGGAGGAGCAGGTCCACGACAGTCCAAATATTGTAATATTTGTTTACCGTATTGAACTCACTTTGGAAACTCTGAATGAAATACTACCGAATGTTCAAGCAGAAGAAACGTGGCTCATGGAAATCTTCTCGGCACATTTTACAATAGCCATGCATATCTATTTTTAGTTTTGTTAAAGTTCTAAACGTGCATTTGTTCAAATGGACAAATCTAATTTTCATCCAGTATGACATAACATCACAACTTTTATGATGACTTTGTAAAGGGGTTTAATGCCTTTCTTCATAAAAGGGTCCTTCATAGCATTCTAGGTCCGTGAAAGTCATTGTAGCGCAGTTGTATCTACGAACCCGTAAAGCGTCCCAGCGTTGACCCTGGGAGAGACGGTCAATTCTGATGACACTATCAGTTAGCCCAAGGACCCAGCTTCATGTCGATGTGAGGCATGTGCATGGGCGGTATATATTCAACGTCTGAACGACGTTTTAACGACGACACCCAATGTATTTGACGCCTGTATGAATCAACAGAATTGACTTTCTGTTAACCATAGCGGCTACCATACTTAACATAGACAAGAAAGTCGTAGCGGTAAGACCGTTTACTGGTACAACTGAAAGCACATCAACATTGAGAACCAGTGTTTTAGTTCCCCCTGCCCTCTTACAAAGACCATTGGCATCAGTTTTTTTACCTGATCTGGGTTCCAAGATATCAAGAGTAGGTTTCTAATTAGACGTATTTCGGTCATCTTACGGATTAAGCTATGTTACTTGACGACCTGAAGAGTGTCATGGCGGATTTACCGTTATCACACAGCCGGATCCAATGTCGCTGTCAAGTAGGACCAACTTACTTGACGAGAAAAACAGTATTGATTATGTTGTAGAAGCTGTATCAATAAATATTCAGTTAAAGTTAAAGTTAAAATTGGTTAAAAAGAAAGTACCCATAAACTACGTGACATTGTTTTTCGGGTTACTATTTTGATGATAAGCGCTTTTGAAATTGACAAATGACGCTCTTTTAAAATATCTTAAACAGAAGTTTCACTTGTCATAGGTCGAACAAAGTTTGTTCAACCCATCCTACCCACTTTGTAGTTAAATCCACTTTGAAACCCCGATCCAATCAACTGTGAAAACACTTCCTCATATTTGTCCATATGCCTCTCAGTCCATACTGTGGTCTGTACATCACTTGCGCGATAACGGTGTTGGAACCTATACAGAAACGTCGCTCCTGTTGTAACATAGAAGTTGTTCCATATATTCTTACCCTTCCTTATTTCAAACATCGTTGAAACATTTTCGATGATAGTTACAAGGCAGATAACTTGAACACCCGTTCTGACCTGCTGTTAGCTGTGATAAGTATTCACAAAATAAATATGTTCTAACATACAAACTTTCGCTTTTTAACGGGAGCCCATTTATCGATTACATACATATCGATCTATAAGTTGGTCAGTGGGCGTTTCTTTCACTTAATACAGTAGATACAAATGTATCTCTATTTTGGTCCATACAATACAAGCTGGTACAAACCAGGGCGTCTATTTACGAGTATGTTTGTTTGTGTTCATGTTTATTCAAAACCCCCTCCTCAGATTATTTGTTTTCGTGTTTCCATAGCATCAAGACGAAGTTATTCTATTGGCTGATGGCATCTGAGGCCCGCCCGGGGGAGCAGGAAGGGGGAGGCGAGGCCGCGCGCACTACATGAGGCGGCGTTCCAAAGAAAGGAGAGGAGGAGGGAGAGAGGAAGTGTATGGAACGAGTGAAGAAGAAAAGGAGTGTATTGTTTTTAAGGGGTGAGTAGTCATATTAACTTCAACCAAACCTGTCAGAACTGATCAGTTGAAACCTTTGATGTAAATCGTTGCATTATGTTTCAATAAGACCGAAGTCAAAACTTTGTTATAATTTCAGTATGTTAATATATGTCGTTACAAAATTCATAACAAGCGTAGACGGTGATCTGAAATTAGACAGCCGTTTTGCAGGACGCAAATGCATGTCTATGAACATTAACTTACACTGCATTCGCTGTTAGAGCATTGTATACCCTCACACCTTACCAATACCGGTGTGTGTGTGTACACGAAAACACGACGCGATGCTTATGGCTTACCGATTCGTTCCCTAAATAACCCGGAGATGGAATACCACATCGGCTGGGTCGGAGTACCTCTCTCTAAGCCTAATTGTTATGGCATTTATTTCATAATACGTTGGAAATAATTGTTATCAAACATGCCATCGTTTATTTGTATCACAGACGAGGGAAACGTGTTTGACGTTTTGGCAAGTGAATGTCAGACACACTGCCGGCAGAAAATCAATTCATGTGATAAAATTTCATGTAAACTTTACAGAACTCCCTGTATTAGCATATCGCTTCCTCCTCTGTTAAGTAAAGCATAGTGCGTCTACACAACCTTCTACTAGCATAGTGGGTCTACACAGCCTTCTACTACTAGCATTGCGCGTCTACAGCCTTCTACTACTACCATAGTGCGTCTACAGCCTTCTACTACTAGCATAGTGCGTCTACAGCCTTCTACTACTAGCATAGTGCGTCTACAACCTTCTACTACTAGCATAGTGGGTCTACAGCCTTCTACTACTACCATAGTGCGTCTACAGCCTTCTACTACTAGCATAGTGTGTCTAGAGCCTTCTACTACTAGCTACTAGCATAGTGGGTCTACAGCCTTCTACTACTAGCATAGTGCGTCTACAGCCTTCTACTACTAGCATAGTGCGTCTACAGCCTTCTACTACTAGCATAGTGGGTCTACAGCCTTCTACTACTAACATAGTGGGTCTACACAGCCTTCTACTACTAGCATAGCGGGTCTACAGCCTTCTACTACTAACATAGTGCGTCTGCACAGCCTTCTACTACTAGCATTGTGCGTCTACAGCCTTCTACTACTAGCATTGTGCGTCTACAGCCTTCTACTACTAGGATTGTGCGTCTACAGCCTTCTACTACTAGGATTGTGCGTCTACAACCTTCTACTACTAGCATTGTGCGTCTACAACCTTCTACTACTAGCATTGTGCGTCTAGAGCCTTCTACTACTAGCATAGTGGGTCTACAGCCTTCTACTACTAACATAGTGCGTCTACAGCCTTCTACTACTAGCATTGTGCGTCTAGAGCCTTCTACTACTAGCATTGTGCGTCTACAACCTTCTACTACTAGCATTGTGCGTCTACAACCTTCTACTACTAGCATTGTGCGTCTACAACCTTCTACTACTAGCATAGTGGGTCTACAGCCTTCTACTACTAGCATTGTGCGTCTACAGCCTTCTACTACTAGCATAGTGGGTCTACAGCCTTCTACTACTAGCATTGTGCGTCTACAGCCTTCTACTACTAGCATAGTGCGTCTACAGCCTTCTACTACTAGCATTGTGCGTCTAGAGCCTTCTACTACTAGCATAGTGGGTCTACAGCCTTCTACTACTAACATAGTGCGTCTACAGCCTTCTACTACTAGCATAGTGCGTCTACAGCCTTCTACTACTAGCATAGCGGGTCTACAGCCTTCTACTACTAGCATTGTGCGTCTACAGCCTTCTACTACTAGCATTGTGCGTCTAGAGCCTTCTACTACTAGCATAGTGGGTCTACAGCCTTCTACTACTAACATAGTGCGTCTACAGCCTTCTACTACTAGCATAGTGCGTCTACAGCCTTCTACTACTAGCATAGTGGGTCTACAGCCTTCTACTACTAGCATTGTGCGTCTACAGCCTTCTACTACTAGCATTGTGCGTCTAGAGCCTTCTACTACTAGCATAGTGGGTCTACAGCCTTCTACTACTAACATAGTGCGTCTACAGCCTTCTACTACTAGCATAGCGGGTCTACAGCCTTCTACTACTAGCATTGTGCGTCTACAGCCTTCTACTACTAGCATAGTGGGTCTACAGCCTTCTACTACTAACATAGTGCGTCTACAGCCTTCTACTACTAGCATAGCGGGTCTACAGCCTTCTACTACTAGCATAGTGGGTCTACAGCCTTCTACTACTAACATAGTGCGTCTACAGCCTTCTACTACTAGCATTGTGCGTCTACAGCCTTCTACTACTAGCATAGCGGGTCAACAGCCTTCTACTACTAGCATTGTGGGTCTACACAGCCTTCTACTACTAACATAGTGCGTCTGCACAGCCTTCTACTACTAACATAGTGCGTCTGCACAGCCTTCTACTACTAGCATTGTGCGTCTACAGCCTTCTACTACTAGCATAGTGGGTCTACACAGCCTTCTTCTACTAGCATTGTGGGTCTACACAGCCTTCTACTACTAACATAGTGCGTCTGCACAGCCTTCTACTACTACCATAGTGCGTCTACAGCCTTCTACTACTAGCATTGTGCGTCTACAGCCTTCTACTACTAGCATAGCGGGTCTACAGCCTTCTACTGCTAGCATTGCGCGTCTACAGCCTTCTACTACTAGCATTGTGGGTCTACACAGCCTTCTACTACTAGGATAGTGGGTCTACACAGCCTTCTACTACTAACATAGTGCGTCTACAGCCTTCTTCTACTAGGATAGTGCGTCTACAGCCTTCTACTACTAGCATAGTGGGTCTACACAGCCTTCTACTACTAACATAGTGCGTCTGCACAGCCTTCTACTACTAGGATAGTGCGTCTACAGCCTTCTACTACTAGCATAGTGGGTCTAGAGCCTTCTACTACTACCATAGTGCGTCTAACGCCTTCTACTACTAGCATTGTGCGTCTACAGCCTTCTACTACTAGCATAGTGCGTCTGCACAGCCTTCTACTACTAGCATTGTGCGTCTACAGCCTTCTACTACTAGCATAGCGGGTCTACAGCCTTCTACTACTAACATAGTGCGTCTGCACAGCCTTCTACTACTAGGATAGTGCGTCTAACGCCTTCTACTACTAGCATTGTGCGTCTACAGCCTTCTACTACTAGCATAGCATAGTGCGTCTGCACAGCCTTCTACTACTAGCATTGTGCGTCTACAGCCTTCTACTACTAGCATTGTGGGTCTACAGCCTTCTACTACTGGCATAGTGTGTCTCTAGAGCCTTCTTCTACTAGCATAGTGCGTCTACAGCCTTCTACTACTAGCATAGCATGCGTCTGCACAGCCTTCTACTGTCTACAGCCTTCTACTACTAGCATAGTGCGTCTACAGCCTTCTACTACTAGCATAGTGTAGTCTAGGCCTTCTTCTACTAGCATAGTGCGTCTACAGCCTTCTACTACTAGCATAGTGGGTCTACAGCCTTCTACTACTAACATAGTGCGTCTACTACTACCATAGTGCGTCTACAGCCTTCTACTACTAGCATTGTGCGTCTACAGCCTTCTACTACTAGCATAGTGCGTCTACAGCCTTCTACTACTAGCATTGTGGGTCTACACAGCCTTCTTCTACTACTAGCATTGTGGGTCTACACAGCCTTCTACTACTAACATAGCGGGTCAACAGCCTTCTACTACTAGCATTGTGCGTCTACAGCCTTCTACTACTAGCATAGTGGGTCTACACAGCCTTCTTCTACTAGCATTGTGGGTCTACACAGCCTTCTACTACTAACATAGTGCGTCTGCACAGCCTTCTACTACTAGCATTGTGCGTCTACAGCCTTCTACTACTAGCATAGCGGGTCTACAGCCTTCTACTGCTAGCATTGCGCGTCTACAGCCTTCTACTACTAGCATTGTGGGTCTACACAGCCTTCTACTACTAGGATAGTGGGTCTACACAGCCTTCTACTACTAACATAGTGCGTCTACAGCCTTCTTCTACTAGGATAGTGCGTCTACAGCCTTCTACTACTAGCATAGTGGGTCTACAGCCTTCTACTACTAGCATAGTGCGTCTGCACAGCCTTCTACTACTAGCATAGTGGGTCTACAGCCTTCTACTACTAGCATAGTGGGTCTGCACAGCCTTCTACTACTAGGATAGTGCGTCTACAGCCTTCTACTACTAGCATAGTGGGTCTAGAGCCTTCTACTACTACCATAGTGCGTCTGCACAGCCTTCTACTACTAGCATAGTGTGTCTACAGCCTTCTACTACTAGCATAGTGCGTCTGCAGCCTTCTACTACTAGCATAGTGGGTCTGCACAGCCTTCTACTACTAGGATAGTGCGTCTACAGCCTTCTACTACTAGCATAGTGGGTCTACAGCCTTCTACTACTAGGATGGTGGGTCTACAGCCTTCTACTACTAGGGCATAGTGCGTCTACAGCCTTCTACTACTAGCATAGTGGGTCTGCACAGCCTTCTACTACTAGCATAGTGGGTCTACAGCCTTCTACTACTAGGATAGTGGGTCTACAGCCTTCTACTACTAGCATAGTGGGTCTACAGCCTTCTACTACTAGCATAGTGCGTCTACAGCCTTCTACTACTAGCATAGTGGGTCTGCACAGCCTTCTACTACTAGGATAGTGCGTCTACAGCCTTCTACTACTAGCATAGTGGGTCTGCACAGCCTTCTACTACTAGGATAGTGCGTCTACAGCCTTCTACTACTAGCATAGTGCGTCTACAGCCTTCTACTACTAGCATAGTGCGTCTGCACAGCCTTCTACTACTAGGATAGTGCGTCTACAGCCTTCTACTACTAGCATAGTGGGTCTACAGCCTTCTACTACTAGGATAGTGGGTCTACAGCCTTCTCTACTACTAGGATAGTGGGTCTACAGCCTTCTACTACTAGCATAGTGGGTCTGCACAGCCTTCTACTACTAGCATAGTGGGTCTACAGCCTTCTACTACTAGCATAGTGGGTCTACACAGCCTTCTACTACTAGGATAGTGCGTCTGCAGCCTCTACTACTAGCCTTCTACTACTAGGATAGTGCGTCTACAGCCTTCTACTACTAGCATAGTGGGTCTGCACAGCCTTCTACTACTAGCATAGTGTGTCTACAGCCTTCTACTACTAGCATAGTGCGTCTGCAGCCTTCTACTACTAGCATAGTGGGTCTGCACAGCCTTCTACTACTAGCATAGTGGGTCTGCACAGCCTTCTACTACTAGGATAGTGCGTCTACAGCCTTCTACTACTAGCATAGTGGGTCTAGAGCCTTCTACTACTAGCATAGTGCGTCTACAGCCTTCTACTACTAGCATAGCGGGTCTACAGCCTTCTACTACTAGCATAGTGCGTCTGCACAGCCTTCTACTACTAGCATAGTGCGTCTACAGCCTTCTACTACTAGCATAGTGCGTCTGCACAGCCTTCTACTACTAGCATTGTGCGTCTACAGCCTTCTACTACTAGCATTGTGCGTCTACAGCCTTCTACTACTAGCATAGTGCGTCTACAGCCTTCTACTACTAGCATAGCGGGTCTACAGCCTTCTACTACTAGCATAGTGCGTCTGCACAGCCTTCTACTACTAGCATAGTGCGTCTGCACAGCCTTCTACTACTAGCATAGTGCGTCTGCACAGCCTTCTACTACTAGCATTGTGCGTCTACAGCCTTCTACTACTAACATAGTGCGTCTACAGCCTTCTACTACTAACATAGTGCGTCTGCACAGCCTTCTACTACTAGCATAGTGGGTCTACACAGCCTTCTACTACTAACATAGTGCGTCTGCACAGCCTTCTACTACTAGGATAGTGCGTCTACAGCCTTCTACTACTAGCATAGTGGGTCTAGAGCCTTCTACTACTAGCATAGCGGGTCTAGAGCCTTCTACTACTAGCATTGTGCGTCTACAGCCTTCTACTACTAGCATAGCGGGTCTACAGCCTTCTACTACTAGCATAGTGCGTCTGCACAGCCTTCTACTACTAGGATAGTGCGTCTAACGCCTTCTACTACTAGCATTGTGCGTCTACAGCCTTCTACTACTAGCATAGTGCGTCTGCACAGCCTTCTACTACTAGCATTGTGCGTCTACAGCCTTCTACTACTAGCATTGTGCGTCTAGAGCCTTCTACTCCTAGCATAGTGGGTCTACAGCCTTCTACTACTAGCATAGTGTGTCTAGAGCCTTCTTCTACTAGGATAGTGCGTCTACAGCCTTCTACTACTAGCATAGTGGGTCTAAACAGCCTTCTACTACTAGGATAGTGCGTCTACAGCCTTCTTCTACTAGCATTGTGCGTCTACAGCCTTCTACTACTAGCATAGTGGGTCTACAGCCTTCTTCTACTAGGATAGTGCGTCTACAGCCTTCTACTACTAGCATAGTGCGTCTACAGCCTTCTACTACTAGCATAGTGCGTCTACAGCCTTCTACTACTAGCATAGTGCGTCTACAGCCTTCTACTACTAGCATAGTGCGTCTACAGCCTTCTACTACTAGCATTGTGCGTCTAGAGCCTTCTACTACTAGCATAGTGTGTCTAGAGCCTTCTTCTACTAGCATAGTGTGTCTACAGCCTTCTACTACTAGCATAGTGCGTCTAGAGCCTTCTACTACTAGCATAGTGTGTCTAGAGCCTTCTTCTACTAGCATAGTGTGTCTACAGCCTTCTTCTACTAGCATAGTGCGTCTAGAGCCTTCTACTACTAGCATAGTGCGTCTACAGCCTTCTACTACTAGCATAGTGTGTCTAGAGCCTTCTTCTACTAGCATAGTGGGTCTACAGCCTTCTTCTACTAGCATAGTGCGTCTAGAGCCTTCTACTACTAGCATAGTGCGTCTACAGCCTTCTACTACTAGCATAGTGTGTCTAGAGCCTTCTTCTACTAGCATAGTGGGTCTACAGCCTTCTTCTACTAGCATAGTGCGTCTAGAGCCTTCTACTACTAGCATAGTGCGTCTACAGCCTTCTACTACTAGCATAGTGCGTCTACAGCCTTCTACTACTAGCATAGTGTGTCTAGAGCCTTCTTCTACTAGCATAGTGCGTCTACAGCCTTCTACTACTAGCATAGTGTGTCTAGAGCCTTCTTCTACTAGCATAGTGGGTCTACAGCCTTCTTCTACTAGCATAGTGCGTCTAGAGCCTTCTACTACTAGCATAGTGCGTCTACAGCCTTCTACTACTAGCATAGTGTGTCTAGAGCCTTCTTCTACTAGCATAGTGGGTCTACAGCCTTCTTCTACTAGCATAGTGCGTCTAGAGCCTTCTACTACTAGCATAGTGCGTCTACAGCCTTCTTCTACTAGCATAGTGCGTCTACAGCCTTCTACTACTAGCATAGTGGGTCTACAGCCTTCTTCTACTACTAGCATTGTGCGTCTAGAGCCTTCTACTACTAGCATAGTGGGTCTAGAGCCTTCTTCTACTACTAGCATTGTGCGTCTAGAGCCTTCTACTACTAGCATTGTGCGTCTACAGCCTTCTACTACTAGCATAGTGGGTCTAAACAGCCTTCTTCTACTAGCATAGTGGGTCCACAGCCTTCTACTACTAACATAGTGCGTCTACAGCCTTCTTCTACTAGGATAGTGCGTCTAGAGCCTTCTACTACTAGCATAGTGGGTCTACAGCCTTCTACTACTAACATAGTGCGTCTACAGCTTTCTACTACTAGGATAGTGCTTTTACAGCCTTCTACTACTAGCATAGTGGGTCTACAGCCTTCTACTACTAGCATAGTGCGTCTAGAGCCTTCTACTACTAGCATAGTGCGTCTAGAGCCTTCTACTACTAACAGTGCGTCTAGAGCCTTTTTCTACTAGGAAAGTGCGTCTAGAGCCTTCTGCTACTAACATAGTGCGTCTACAGCCTTCTACTACTAGCATAGTGCGTCTACAGCCTTCTACTACTAGCATAGTGCGTCTACAGCCTTCTACTACTAGCATAGTGCGTCTATTTCTACACAACATGGGTAGGCTTAGTGTTACTTACATGAGCGTCATTCTGGGAATGATGTATTTAATGTGTCACCATCGCATATTTTATTGCTATTGAGAGTTGTGTTTACACTGTTATACCAACATTGTAAGGCCAACGCTAACCATTTGCCAACCGCTCCAACCGTACGCCAAAGTTGGTCTTTTGTTACCATGTTATGTGGAAGCACTTACAAATTCGGTTAGTTGTCGATGGAATTTCAGTGTACTAACAAGTAAACAACAGAGATAAACATTTAAAAATCAAATCTTTAATAAATTTCCCCATCTGTCCAGTACAGATGTGCGAAACTAGATTTATGAGGTGTTATACAGTGTCAGTTTTGAACTGTATAAATTCTTTCGAGGAATGGCCGGCGTGGTGATATTGAGATCTTTGTTACTGTGCTGTATTAAGTCGTGGGGATTTTGAGTCCACATTAGTATACAGGATAAACCCATGCTATGAGGTAGCTTTGCCACATGCAGTTATGACACCCCGCCCTTCTCGTATCTCAGTCCGCGCCTCATCTGCGTCCTTCATTCACAGTTTAAATCTATTATTTTTTGTTCCCAAATATCATGACAAATATTCATTTACTGTTGTGTTTTTATCGCCCGTCTCCGGTTCTCAGAGGGAACAAGGGTGAAATTATATTGTGTTTTTTGCTTCCCATGGTGTACGTGAAGCCTCAGTGGCTGAATTGTTTCTCAAGTTACTCCCCGCGGCGGGTGTTATGAAGTGTTAATTGCCACAGACTGGGGATCAGGAATGTTTATGTGTAATACAGATATCTGTTGTGCTGTTCTGAAGATGAAATAAACCCTGTTTCTTCTCACACAAAAAGTGATGTTTTTAGTGAAATGAGTGTGTTATCTCCACTTATAGCTGACAATGTAGTGTATTTCTTATTACACCCTCCCCTCCACCTAATGCGCTCACCAGAGGGTGTAATAAGAAATATTGCGATCAATATTGTTTGTTTAACGCCGCACTCAGCAATATTCCAGTTATATGGCGGCGGTCTGTAAATAATCGAGTCTGGATCAGACAATCCAGTGACCAACCGATCCCGTTAGTCGCCTCTTATGTCAATCATGGTTTACTAAAGACTAATCATCACGGGTTGCGATCAAAAAGGAGAGTTAAGTTATACGCCGCATCGACATTATTTAAGCCATATATCGACGAGACCAAATCTGCATACGTATACATATTAAGCACATAGTTTAGGGTGTGTTAAGGCGCGATCAGTGAGAGAAATACATCTACAGTGCAAACAACAGGTGTACCTGTCCGTAGTGGCGAACTATCCCTTTATATACCTAACACGTGTACCTATCCGTATTGATGAGGTGTCTGTATTGGTGAGGTATCGCTTTATACATCTACACCACTAACACGTGTACCTGTCCGTATTGGTGAGGTATCACTCTGTACACCTACACCACTAACACGTGCACCTGTCCGTATTGATGAGATACCATTCTGTACACCTACAGCACCAACACGTGTACCTGTCCGTATTGGTGAGGTACCACTCTGTACACCTACAGCACTAACACCTGCACCTGTCTGTATTGCTGAGCTATCGCTCTGTACACCTACAGCACTAACACGTGCACCTGTCCGAAGTGGTGAGGTACCACTTTGTAAACCTACAGCACTAACACATGTACCTGTCCGTATTGATGAGGTACCAGTCTGTACACCTACAGCACCAACACGTGTACCTGTCCGTATTGGTGAGGTACCAGTCTGTACACCTACAGCACCAACACGTGTACCTGTCCGTATTGGTGAGGTACCAGTCTGTACACCTACACCACCAACACGTGTACCTGCCCCTAGAAGACGAGAGTTTCAAGTGTTCAGTGATAGACACAACATTATTTATCAGTCGTTTGTCTGCCGCGATACTTGTTCCAGCCGACCACGGGTTTCTACACATCTGCAGTAATGAGTGACACATATACGTGGTGGATATGTCGGTTAATTGCCGAACTGTGGGCGAACGCAGTGATGCGATCATGCTTCGCCGGTGATCGGGGAAGATCGGAAGGTTAGTTTCGTGGCCTGCTCTCTGCCATCACATATCTGATAGTGGAGTCATAAACTAGATACGCGATTTCAAGTGACATCAGTTTTCCAAAGATTTCACGTTTTATGAGTTTCCTCGAAGCGGTGGTCCGCCAGAAATATGAAATCATATTAACAGAATAAGTACTAGCAGTAGTAGTAGTAGTGATAGTAGTAGTAGTAGTAGTAGTAATGGTAGCAGTAACAGAAGTGGCAGTAGTAGTACTAGCAGCAGCAGTAGTGGTAGTAGTAACAGTAGTGGTAGTGGTAGTGGTAGTAGCAGTAGTAGTAGTGGTGGTGGTGGCGGCAGTAACAGAAGTGGCAGTAGTAGTACTAGCAGTGATAGTAGTAACAGGAGTGGTAGCGGTAGTAGTAGTAGTAGTAGTAGTAGTAGCAGCAGCAGCAGCAGCAGCAGCAGCAGCAGCAGCAGCAGCAGCAGCAGCTGTACTAGTAACACGACAGGTCGTCCCAGGTTGTAACGTCCAAAAGTAGCGCGCAGAAACATTAAAACGTGTCCGAGCTATGTAAGCATTACTATACATCACCTTCTACAATTGTTCAGTACTTACCATGTCATTATATTCACACGGGTTCAAAAGACATAATAGACCATTTATGAAATCATCTTCTGGAAGCTCTATTATGAACCGAGACTGTAATACTTGTTTTGTGAATCATGTCTCACTACTGACTCATTATCTGATTTCAAGATGTGGACTTGTAGGACCAAACACGCTGACGTGCTTGTTATAGCGTGTATTATTTGCCAGCTCATCCAACACAAACTCTGCTCGCTGCGCCAGGGTCGCATTACCCTGAAAATAGCTTGAATTGTTACTACAACTGCCTAGTCAGTCACTGTATGGAGATCTGTGATGAGGGAGTGGGTTGGGTTTAACGCAGCTTTGAACACTGTTTCAGTTACGAAATTGCGTTTCAGTGGGGTGACACTAGCCTGAGGCGATCCAGGTTTCACACATTAACTATCCTGCTGACACGGACGGTCAAATCTAGAAACATACTCAGGCCGTATTTGGGATTAGAACCCGGAATCACCGATTTCTGGAACGGGTAAGGGACGCAACTCGGTACTGTGAATTGCTGCACCTTAGATCACCGGGTCAGTTGTAACTATCCTGCTTCATCACAAAGGTCTGTACCCTGAAGATACAGGTTAGAATTTCTTTCAGAGATTTGCATAATCGGATGGTCAGGATCACTGACTTGGTGACACTGACACATGTCATCGTATCCCCATTGCGTAGACGATGTTCATGGTGATCACTGGATAGTCTGGTCCAGACTCCTTTATTTATAGATCTCTGCAATTTAGCTGGAATATTGCTGTGTTAAACAACAAACAAACAAGCACGGGGTCTGTAAACTACTCAAAGAAAAATATTCAATGGCACCAACAGCAAAAACATGCATGCTGAGCCACCATCAGTCTAATGGCTCCCACGCGACAGTATCCACAGGCCTCATGCATCCAGGCCATTAGACCCTGGAATTCAACAAACCAACAGTGGAACTCATGGTTTTGGAAGTCGACGATACGCCACCACAGAAAGGTGGCGATAATCAGTAGGTGTTTGAAGATCCGTGCTGGTTGAGTCGATGGCGGTGGTTCGTCAGACTGGGTGACGTGGTTGATAGAGTACCATGGTAACCCGGCACCCATGCAGCATACTTACGACATCAGTCCCTTGACTCTGTTACTTGCAAACCTGTTCCAGCGCCACACCAATGTCTCTCCTGTTGCTTACAAGCGTGTTCCAGCGCCACACCAATGTCTCTCCTGTTGCTTACAAGCGTGTTCCAGCGCCACACCAATGTCTCTCCTGTTGCTTACAAGCCTGTTCCAGCGCCACAGCAATGTCTCTCCTGTTGCTTACAAGCGTGTTCCAGCGCCACACCAATGTCTATCCTGTTGCTTACAAGCCTGTTCCAGCGCCACACCAATGTCTCTCCTGTTGCTTACAAGCCTGTTCCAGCACCACGCCAATGTCTCTCCTGTTGCTTACAAGCCTGTTCCAGCGCCACAGTCTTCAGCAGCCTTTTTACAAGCATGGTGTTATTGAAGTTCTAATTACCCTGGATATATCAACGGAGCACCGACTCTTCACACGTGCAGGTTTCAAGGTCGATTCGGTGCACAACAAAACACTGAGCTGGACGTTATTCCTTCAGTTTAAGGAATCAATACCCTACGTTTTCACTATAAACTCCCACACGTGGCTGTAATTACATTAAATCGTAGGCAATGTGTTTGTGTTTGGTGCCATTTTCAAAACCAATCAATAAGACAGGGTAAAAGTCGTATTGGTCATTGATTTGATGAATAGGAATGTCCATTAAGGATAATTAGGTCATAACTCAATAGTTTTATGATGAAACCACAACAAAATTGGGTAATTATTTATATCCTCCTAGCTTGATGGATTCAGGGTAGGCAGCTGGGCCGACTTGCACGAAGCGATCTTAGCCCTACTACTATCTTAGGTCTGTGTTCGGATATGGGAGTTACGGTTGTTGAATCCTATAGTGGACATTTGATAACTATCTCAATGACATTTATTGCTGATAGTTGTGTGAAACAAACATATACTCACTTACTTTGTCCATCCAGCATTGAATGGGTACCCGGTAATGTAACCGTTAACTTCCTCGCGGCTAACAGGCAGCTTGAGCTGTGCATTCACCAGGGACCCGAGAATAAATGTGGTAATTTTCTATGCGCTTTCAATAATTCCATTATGGAAATTGCCATTCAAATGGACTTTCATTTTGAAAATATCATAATATGTACAAACATGAATTTGTTTCGCAACCAGCTTCACGAGTATGATAATTTGCCCGGGGCATGTTGATCTCTGTTAGTGTAGGGTGCATATTGACGGTGCGCACTGCATATCGACTTTCTAATGATATCTCACGTATTCATTTGAAGGTGGAAACTGTTTCCATCATGACATTTCAGTTTTGGCAACACTTTTGGTACACGTCCTCGACATTAAAAAGGACGTGCAGACTCAAAAGAATACACGTTATAACTCATCTTGTTTTATCCAGGTAAAGTCTAAGTAGTTAAATACATCTTCGCTTGGCACGTCCACACGTGTCCTTCTGTTGTCCTTGCATTGGTTCCACAGGTCCAAGATACGTGTTTCCCAAAGGATTCAATAAGCGGAGTTGCGTCCCTTAGGCGGACGAAAAGCCTGGGAACAATGGTTCGAATGCTGATTGTCCTTGATAATGTTTCATTGTAAATATGCACCATCTCAAAGGTCGCTGGGTTCGTTGTGGTAAATGTCTAAGACCGGTATCTGCATCCCCGACATTGAGCTGTTGTAATTTAAATTGTTATCAAAGCGGCCTTAAACAAAATTCACTCACTCACTGACAAACCATTTGAATGTCTTTCCAGCACAATGGGGGAAGGCTTGGTGTCGACGGAGAAGCAGGTGATGGTGTCATCTCGACTGTGGAAATGTCTTCGCGTGCTGCTCGTCCTGCTTGCTATCATCGCCATCCTGCTCGCCATCGCACTCGTCATCGTCATCATCAAGCGGTCAGAGAAGCCCTTCTGTGCAGGTGGCAAGACGGTCATCCCACGTAACCTGGGCAAGCCGGGCATATTCGAGGACCTAACTCCTAATGAAATGAAGATTGTCAGAGACTATATGCAATCTCAGAAAGGTCTCAGTCTTAGGCCCTACAGCAAAGCCATCTTAAACAGCAGCTATATATATTTGATAGATCTGCATCTTCCTATTAAAGCCGGAGTGTTAAAGTATTTAGACGGGGGCCACCGTGAACCTGAGCGAGCTGCCAAGGTGGTGCTGTATCGGGGGGACATGAATCCCCCGCGAGTTGAGGAGTACCACGTGGGTCCTCTACCCCGCCCCCGGTACCACAGGCTCGTAGCTAACCCTATCTATAGACGGATACCAATCCCCTTTACCAGTCGACCAGTGGATCAAGTAGAATATAACCACTTGTACGCAATGATCAGTGATATATCTAAAACGCTATACCCTGTTTTGATGGACAGTTACCGCTTGAGCTACCACAACTGCACCAAGGGTGTGGACTGTATGTTATTTTACGACGTGGCACCGAGAGGCATCAAAAGTAATGAACGGAAGACTTGGTTCTGGGCTTTTAGAGGAGTAGAAGGATTCTATTTACATCCTCTTGGATTTGAAATTCAGATTAATCACGAGTCTGTGAACGTTAGCGACTGGTCCGTAACGAAGCTGGTTTATAACGGACAGATGTTTTACAGCGTTAATGCTTTCGATGACTCTTACAGAAGGAATCGTTTGAAGAAAGTTCAACTGTTCATGGACAAATACGACAGCGTATACTCCTCGTACAATCGCCGTGGACTAAATGATTATGACGTGCCAGTTCGTGGACCGCGATTGGTCGAGCCAGACGGGAGGAGGTATAGCATAGACGGCCAACACGTTCAGTACTTCGGCTGGAACTTTAACTTCAGAGCTAGGACTTCAACTGGCCTTCAGCTGTTTGATATCCGATTCCAAGGCGAAAGAATAGCTTATGAAATAAGCCTTCAGGACGCCATAGTGTATTACACAGGGTATGGACCCGTGGCGGGTTCAACAAATTATTTTGACACCTCTTGGCTCCTTGGGGCTTCGTCTTTCGAACTGATGCCAGGGGTTGACTGTCCCGCCACTGCTACCTTCCACGATGCCTACCATTTTGCCGGATCTGGGGAACCATTGCATTACAAGAATTCTATCTGTATATTCGAGCAGAATTCAGGTCTACCTTTGCGTCGACATTACGCTAACGATTTCATGGGAGGTTATGGCTTTTATGGTGGACTTGTTGACAACTACCTCGTTATAAGGACAATAGCAAACATATGGAACTATGATTACATATTTGATTACATTTTCCATTTAAATGGCGTCGTGGAGATCAAAGTATCTCTGACGGGCTACGTACAATCTACGTATGGACTGCCACAGGAACGGGCCTACGGCAACTTCATCCACTCAGACGTCATCGCCACCCTCCATCAACACCTGTTCCATTATAAAGTAGACATGGATATTGTAGGAACCAAAAACAGATTCGCCAAAGTGGATATCTCAACAGAGACCATCTCCCATCCATGGTATCCGGGTCGGAATAAAACGCAAATGAAGTTCACGAAGAGAGACAAACAAACTGAAAAGGATGCCATTCTAGAATACGACTTCGACAAGCCAGGATACAGTATCATCTACAATGCTAAGTCTGAAAATAACTGGGGCGTGCAGCGAGGATACAGAATTCAACACAAGGCCATGAGCAAGTTCGTCCTTGATGGCGTTGACGTCACTCAGGCAGCAGGCTGGTCCAAATACCAGTTAGCGGTGACCAGATTCCAGGACGTTGAGGAGACAAGCTCCTCCATCTACGCACAAAACGACCCCTTCGACCCCGTCGTAGACTTTAGAAGGTTCTTAGACAACGATGAACCTATTGTCGACGAGGATCTTGTCCTCTGGCTAACGGCTGGCGTGCATCACATACCGCACGCCGAGGATGTTCCGTCGACTACGACAACCGGAAACCAGTATAACATATTTTTACGACCTTACAACTACTTCGACGAGTGCCCGAGTACGACTGTTTCCGACGCAGTCCATGTCCAACCAAGTGCTCATTATGAAGAAATCAAAATCGACACATTTGGTGTCGCGGAAGGTTCGAACTGTTTCGCTAACGAGATCCCCTACAGCGTGTTCAATGGCTCAAGATCCCCTGCTTAAAACCCTTGCTCAATGAATATAATAATTGTTGTGTTATTTTCTATCATGTTCAAGTTTAGATGTTTTACTGTTAAGGAATGGAATATAACTGAATGTTTAATTTTGTAATTTCTTTCCATATATTGTCGAAAAACGTCTCTATTTAATCCAAGTTTATTTTGGCAGTGGCCAGGCTGTAGTCTCAGATCCTAGAGAATATACCAAGAAACCAATCTATCGCTTAGTGTGAATGATTTGGCATGTCTGAATTGTATTAACCATTGTTCAGGGCTCAGATTTTATTCATTAGGGGTCCATGCATAAAGGGCAGGAGACCTATTGTAATCGTTCGATTTATTTTTTTAATTATTTTATATTTGTTGACATATTATTTGAAACAGGATCAATTTAGTTCTGAGACTACATATTGTCAAACATGCTGATGTATGTTTTAGTAATGTAATATGTAATATACAAAACGTAATAATCAGTAATATGTAACGAAATCATTATCAAAATATAGAACAAACTTTATGGGTAACAACTTCTTTTTATTCGTGACTGCGACGTTTCGATACAGATTCTTGTACCGTTGTCAAGAATCTGTATCGAAACGTCGCACTTACGAATAAAAAGAAGTTGTTATCCATAAAGTTTGTTCTATATTGTACTTCCCAACTTCTAAAATGCCACTCAAAGAAGTTATCATTATCAAAAGACTTCGTCTTGAGTTTCCAATGTTTATGATAAACCAGTCAACGCGCTATCATATTTTAGTCATAGTTTTTATGGAACCAAATTATCTTTATTGCAGGGAATGCAAATATATGCACACACAAAGTACACGCATTGACATATACCAGCCGATTGTTTCATATTGCTATAGCTTGTCCTATATATTATGGTAACTGGAATAATAGGAACTATTCGGGCGGACCTTAACAACATGTATATAATCCTCATGTCTCCATCATTATATGTAAGGCAAGTCGTTGACTGCGCTGTCCTTTCTAAATTCCCTTTTCTATAGTTGACACATTAAAGGGTTATATCCCCCTGCCAGACACCTGGGTTCGATTCCCAACACTTGTACATTGTGTGGTGACAGTGTTTTGATGATATTGATGGAGTATTGTAAAAGCTGTCCATTCAACCTCGATTATCCAGACTGCGCTTCCGTGTATGGGAGTTTTTACATTTCTGTGTAACAGAGTTCCATAAGATCATTCTGCGAATGAGTTCCAAGGTTAACGGTCTTTGTTTTCAAGAACGACGGGAACAATTTCTCATGGTGAAATTTTCATGGACTTCATTATGTAACTAATGTCTCTACTTGTATGTATGTACCAGTCATAATGTCAGCGATCTAACATGTCCATCACATAATCAGAGGATGTCTTCTCATTCATATAAAATGTATTTCCTTCAGTTTGTGTCATAATATTGTCACAATGGTAAATAAAATCATTTGTCAATCTCTTCTCATTTCACTCAATTAGTGTGGAGTAACCTACATACTACTAGTATTCATCTATTCAGTCGTTTCCTCAATGGGCAAGGATTTCACTGTTATGAAGCTACCATTTAGTCACACAGGCCCTAATCTGCAAGCTACAGCCACTGCACGGCGTTGGATGATTGAGTCTGGGCCAGCCACACCAGTGAGTGAGTGAGTATGGTTTTACGCTGCCTTAGCAATATTCCAGCAATATCACGGAGGAGGACACCTGCAATGGACGTCACACATTGCACCTATGTGGGGAATCGAACTGGGGTCTTCTGCGTGACGAGCGAACGCTTTAAACACCAGACTACCTATCGCCCCAGCCACACTAGTGGCCGATAGTGAGTGAGTTTAGTTTACGCCGCACTCAGGTATATGGCGGCAGTCTGAAACAGACAATCCATTGATCAACAGCATGAGCATCGATCTGCGCAATTGGGAACACAAGTATAGGTACACGAAAACACTGTAATCTACCAACCCTTGTCTCACCACAAGTACAGGTACACGAAAAGACTGTAATCAACCAACCCTTGTCTCACCACAAGTACAGGTACACGAAAACACTGTAATCTACCAACCCTTGTCTCACCACTAGTACAGGTAAACGAAAACACTGTTATCCACAAACCCTTGTCTCACCACAAGTATAGGTACACGAAAACACTGTAATCAACCAACCCTTCTCTCACCACAAGTACAGGTACACGAAAACACTGTAATCCAACAACCCTTGTCTCACCACAAGTACAGGTACACGAAAACACTGTAATCCATCAACCCTTGTCTCACCACAAGTACAGGTACACGAAAACACTGTAATCCATCAACCCTTGTCTCACCACAAGTACAGGTACACGAAAACACTGTAATCCACCAACCCTTGTCTCACCACAAGTACAGGTACACGAAAACACTGTAATCCATCAACCCTTGTCTCACCACAAGTACAGGTACACGAAAACACTGTAATCTACCAACCCTTGTCTCACCACAAGTACAGGTACACGGTACACGAAAACACTGTAATCTACCAACCCTTGTCTCACCACTAAGTACAGGTACACGAAAAACACTGTAATCCACAAACCCTTGTCTCACCACCACAAGTACAGGTACACGAAAACACTGTAATCCACCAACCCTTGTCTCACCACAAGTACAGGTACACGAAAACACTGTAATCCATCAACCCTTGTCTCACCACAAGTACAGGTACACGAAAACACTGTAATCCACCAACCCTTGTCTCACCACAAGTACAGGTACACGAAAACACTGTAATCTACCAACCCTTGTCTCACCACAAGTACAGGTACACGAAAACACTGTAATCCATCAACCCTTGTCTCACCACAAGTACAGGTACACGAAAACACTGTAATCCATCAACCCTTGTCTCACCACAAGTACAGGTACACGAAAACACTGTAATCTACCAACCCTTGTCTCACCACAAGTACAGGTACACGAAAACACTGTAATCCATCAACCCTTGTCTCACCACAAGTACAGGTACACGAAAACACTGTAATCCACCAGCCCTTGTCTCACCACAAGTACAGGTACACGAAAACACTGTAATCTACCAGCCCTTGTCTCACCACAAGTACAGGTACACGAAAACACTGTAATCTACCAGCCCTTGTCTCACCACAAGTACAGGTACACGAAAACACTGTAATCTACCAACCCTTGTCTCACCACAAGTACAGGTACACGAAAACACTGTAATCTACCAACCCTTGTCTCACCACAAGTACAGGTACACGAAAACACTGTAATCCACCAACCCTTGTCTCACCACAAGTACAGGTACACGAAAACACTGTAATCTACCAACCCTTGTCTCACCACAAGTACAGGTACACGAAAACACTGTAATCTACCAACCCTTGTCTCACCACAAGTACAGGTACACGAAAACACTGTAATCTACCAACCCTTGTCTCACCACAAGTACAGGTACACGAAAACACTGTAATCCATCAACCCTTGTCTCACCACAAGTACAGGTACACGAAAACACTGTAATCCAACAACCCTTGTCTCACCACAAGTACAGGTACACGAAAACACTGTAATCTACCAACCCTTGTCTCCCCACAAGTACAGGTACACGAAAACACTGTAATCCATCAACCCTTGTCTCACCACAAGTACAGGTACACGAAAACACTGTAATCTACCAGCCCTTGTCTCACCACAAGTACAGGTACACGAAAACACTGTAATCTACCAACCCTTGTCTCACCACAAGTACAGGTACACGAAAACACTGTAATCTACCATCCCTTGTCTCACCACAAGTACAGGTACACGAAAACACTAGGCAGCAAGGTTACACATGTTGCATGAGCGGAGAGCCCTATAATTTACACCGTCACTGAAACAAAGGACAATGTTCTGTCAAGTTGGTGTTTAATCAAATCTGCATCATTTAGTGAATCAACATAAATTCAAACGAAGAAAAATAGAAATATTTAAGTTGGCCTATTTTCAGACATGTCAGTTTGAAACACCCGAAGCTATTGGCACAACATATACATACATACAACAAGTGGTGTATGCTGAAGAAAATACCTTATTTCCTTGATTAATACACAGGACTATTTTTCTTTCACTCTTTACAATCTATATATGCATTTTCCATCTAATGATTCACTCAGATCCATCGACGGTAACGTAGTCGAGTTCACGAAATGTTTCTGTTCAGCAGGGACACTGAATCGTACGCATACTGTAGTCGAAATACAATACGTACATATACTATGTCCGGCGTTAAGTTAAGGCCAGGTGTTAAATGGAGGTCCGGTATTTATCTGTTTCAGATACCACAACGTTTACTACAGGCTCAGTATTTAATCAAGGAAATACGGTGATGATAGAGGGTCGCGGGATCACAGTTAGGGTTACACATTTCATTATCACCTACCTGGGGAGAACACTACTCAAGCCAGGGTTCGAAATACCCCATATATTAGTGTGCCATGGCACGGTAATTATTGAAATGGCACGGCTAAAATATGTTCTCGGTGCCCTTTTGACACGCCTGATTTTTCAGAGACATAACTCACATTTAGTCATTTAATCCCCAAAACATTTTTTTTTTTTAAATCAAATAATACCATGAATGCTCACAAACCCATTTTTATATTTAACATTAAATTTCAAATGATCATCATCATTGTCATTTATTCTAAAAACATGTGGGCATACTCAATTTCTGAAAGGCACACCTAAAATATTTGTCCGGTGCCCTAAGGCACACTTAGAAAAAAAAGTATTTCTATCCCTGCAAGCTGAAAGGTCTTGCTTTAACATTAATCTCATCCAACAGGTATCCACTCGCAGCAGAGTGTACATAGTTATATTTCGAACAAAGTCAGATTTTAAAACACTGATTCATACCGGGACGTGGCCGAAATCCATGTGACTGTCGAGAGAGTAACCTCATTTGTGTTAAGCACACAACATGGAACAACCAACATAAAATCCGCTTCGGTTGTTTTCAAGCTTGAAAAAAAGCTTTATATTTTCTAAAAGGAAATGACTTCTTAAAGCAGGGTTAAGTGTACGGTTCCGATTATATTCAGAGCTGGGGCGGTATTCAAAAAGCTTTATGAATACCGCCCCTGATGTTTATAAATCCTGCACTTTGTAACAGTGATGACATCAGGTGGAATGGGTGACCGTATCCTGCCTATGGGTGGCACACTGTCACAAACCAATGCAAAGGCACGTTAGCTCTTCACTCGACAAAACATGGACACGTATTTTACAGGGAGTTGCATCGGTCGTACTTTTGTCAGTAATGCTGGAAAAGTTGAAAATATCACCCACATGTCCACAGGTTCTTGAATGTCATTTAAAGAGAGTTTAGTTTTACGCCACTTTTATAGCAATATTCCAGCAATATCACGGCGGGGGACATCAGAAATGGGCTTCACACATTGTATCCATGTGGGGAATCGAACCCGGGTCTTGGGCGTGACGAGCGAACGCTTTTATACCCACCGCCCCGAATGGCATTTAGAAGTCATACACGCAAAGGAGAGAGTTTTATGGGTGCAATTTCTTTATTATGAGGAACACAACGTTTTGGAGTATATACTTACTCCTTCATCATTTCACACGATGGAGCAACTATATACTCCAAAACGTTTTGTTCCTCATAATAAAGAAATTGCACCCATAAAACTCTCTTCCTCACATGTCCACAATAAAAACTTGATAAAAACAAAACAAATTTTAAGTAGGAGTCGTATGACGCTCTAAAGATCTTCCTATGAAGAGCATGCTCGTTTGTACCTCAAACGGTGTAAAATGTACCCGCCACAGCAACACATACGACCTACGTGAGCTCCACAAAACTTTCCCTTTGGCACTGGACGCAGTTTCATACAAATCTGATCCGTGGATTCTCAAGACGAGCAAGGAATCTCAGCTGTCAAATACTCAAGGAGGTGTTTACATAAACTATAAATAAAATCATAGCTTACACCAGGGGATTTAACACTTGTTTTCATAACGCTTGCGTGTTCTTAAATTGCATAAACAACCTCTTAATATATTTCCAAATACATTTTACAGATATTTCTTTAGTTAAAGAAATTTATCAATTTCAAGTTTGACAATGTTTACATATTAAACAAAACTGACACTTGACTGAGTGCTTATATTTTTACATTTTTCTTGTTGTGTTGAATGATTTTGTTTCTCGTCACTAACCTACTCAAAAATCGTCCCCATCCTAAATATTTGAGAATGTAAAATTTAGTTATGGATCTGCATCTTTAAAGGTATCTACCATTCTTAAGTAACGCATTTTGATGTAACCGGCATGACGACCACTAAATATATATTTTCTAACAAATGCCACATAAAGATGCTGTACTCAAGACAAACATCTATGTCCTTTCAGTGTTGCCGATTATATTTGGTATTTGAAGCAGTTGGATCCAACCTCATTATCCCGTATATTCGATTATTACAAACACCACACAATTTGTAATATGAGAAAAATTATACACATAAAGAGTAGAGAAAAGTCCGCATATTCCGAGATACAATCCCATTCAACAAGGATTGTTAAACAGTCTCATCCCAGCATTTTTACGTAAAACAATGGTGAATTGGGGTTTTAGTGTTTGCAGAATCGAAAAAAATATAATACATGAATTTGATGCATTTCTCTAGCTTTAAAAAAAAGTGAAAAGAACGAACAAAAATCTTATGTGATCATACGTAGCAAAACACAATGGAAACACAGCATCCAGTGTCTAGCCAAGCTTGTTCAAAACGAAAACTCTGCATGGTAAATTAGGAAAACTATCTTCCCGTTCATAACCAGCGCAATCCTTCTGTAAGTCAAGTATTTGCCAATTATCGTATTGATCAAAGCCCCAAAACCAAGATCAGACTCACTCAAAGCGATGCTAATTGGACGCGACACCTGGCCGCGACTTTGAGGGTACTCCATTTTATTTCCGTCTTTTGTCTAGATTTGGGAGGATTAGTGGAATGCCTGATAACACACTGACAAGGAAATACTACCCCAAAGCGGCTTCGCTTCATTCTCGTGGCCGGATTCTTAACAGTGAGTTGCATTAAGGATTTCGTTCACGAGGTCGTTCAAAGCAAGAAAATGTTATTTCGGAAAATTCTTTATTACAGACCACGAGTGACAGTAAATGTGTTTGGCATCTCTGATTCCATAAATAATATTTGCTTTCATCTAAAAATGCAATTATTTCAATGGGAGTCATTCAATCCCAACATCACAGTCTAACGATGAAAGAGGTGTTCCATGCACTATGTTGTCATTAAACAATGTAAATGTATTACATGGACAGGATTAGGCGGTCAGTATTTCATTCTGTGTGTCGCAATTTAGCTCGGTCCGAAATTACCACCCCGCCCAAATACACACAACGTTATGTGCGGATACCGGGTGTTATTTTAAAACATATCCTCCCTGTGGTTTTATCATAAAAATATGCGATGAAGTGGAATAACTCTGCCAATAGCTGTTATTTCATCGTTTCTTTGGTTGTTTTTTCCATCTCCCAGCATTTAATAAGTTATACTCTCAGCCAAGGGACCTTTTTACGCCAAATATACATTTTTGTTGGAAAACCCTCCGTCTAAGGCTGTGCACGTGGATGAGGAGCATACGACATGGTATTGATAACACTATCACCGTGAAATGTACATGTGCAGTCACAGACGCATTGACACGGTTGTGAAGACCATTTCTAACCCGGATCTTCACGGGTAGCCCGGATCTTCACGGGTAGACGCTCACAGGACTTGCAACGTAACACACCAGCATCACAGTATATATTGGCGCTGCCGGGAGTTACTGCAATAACAATATATACCTTGGTGCTACCTTTATCTTTTTTCATCTGCGAAGTGATATAAAATCGATTGCTTTCCGATGTTTGTCACAGCGTTCGGAAACTATGCTGCGTTAAAGTACAAACAAACCAACATGGGAGTTCCATGCGTGGACATGAACAGACGCCGAGCACAATCTTTGGAAAGCTTGAAAGTAAACAGGAGCATGTTTGTTCCGACTATATATCATTTGGTACAGGGAATTCCAAATAGAAAGTTGTTAGCATAGTAGTCTTGTATCATTTCCTCGTGTCCTGTGGGTACATGTATACGGGTAGTGAGAAAGACTCACTTCCAGACTAATATATAAGCTAAGGCTTTAACAAACTCACGGTGGTAACAATCTAGTACATACAGTATTACAGCATAATTGGCAACTAGTGCGTCTCTACGTCGTGAGAAAGGCGTGAATACATGTACCCCTGTTCCTTTTAATCCATACCACCCCGTGAAGATCCGCGTAAGAACTGATCTCCAGTAACACAAGCTTGTCGTTAGACTGACTGGCTGAGTTTGGTTTTACGCCGCTTTTAGCAATATTCCAGCAACATCGCGGCGGGGGACACCAGAAATGGGCTTCACACATTGTACCCATGTGGGGATTCGAACCCCCGTGACGAGCCAACGCTTTAACCACTAGGCTACCCCACCGCCCCCTTGTCGTAAGAAGCGACTAACGTGATCGGGTGGTCAGACTCGCTGACTTGGTTGACACGTCATCGTTTCCCAATTGCGTAGATCGATGCTCATGATGGTAATCACTGGATTACTTGGTCCAGACTCGATTATTGACAGACCGCCGTCATACAGCTGGAATATTGCTGAGTGCGGCGTAAAACTAAACTCACTTACTCACTTTAATCCATACCTACAGAGAGACTCTGCTTTTCATATTATGTCGAATGTCTCAAATGTGTGTGATAAAATACTTTGTTGAATATAATACTAGGGTTACCAACGAAAACAACCCAGCAGGGTTTGCTTGACCCTCTAGTAACTTGTCATCTCCGCTACTTGTATACATAAATAATGGTGTTTTTTATTCAGCTAGATTACTGTTGAAATGACAAAATTACTGAGAGCTATACATGTTTGGTGATTTGCACCATTCCCCGTAAACTTGCACAAGTCTCTAAGGTAATAAGTTACAGTTTAAATGATAATTCTAAACAAAAATATAAATATTCCTCTTAACAGACTTGTGTCTTTGTACTGTACGCTTGTATAGACTTGCCTCCCTGAAGGGTGAGTGGGTTTAGTTTTACGCCGCTTTTAGCAATATTCCAGTAATATCACGGCGGGGGTACACCAGAAATGGGTTTCACACATTGTACTCATGTGGAAAATAAAACCCGGGTCTTCGGCGTGACGAGCGAATGCTTTAACCACTAGGCTACCCCACCGCCCCGCCTCTCTGAAGGATTGAATTGCTATAAGTACATCCATGTGCTCAGCATAAGTACAGCCTTGGAGCAAGGCTACATTCCCACACATTTATGTTCTCTGTCGAAACTCAGTTGGATTTTAACTATCGCATAAATGGCTGAGTACTTTTTCAAATGTAAATCGTGCGATTGGTTCTTAGTAGAAGTTTGACCTACAAGTCAAAATGTACGCATTTGTCTCTCAAATTACGCTGTGAAAATATGTAACTATTAAAACATCTCAGAATATTTCAGTTCAGCTCAAGTTCAGTTCGTAAGCAAGCTGCCCTTTACAGTATAAATAAACCTTTCAAGTGTTAACACACAGTAGCATCTGAAGACAGTGAAAATATTATTGAGACACTGAATATTTTTAAAACAGATTATATTTCATTTCTAAGCTCCCGAACAGTTTTTAAGATTATGTGCGCAATTACCACTAATCATCTTTTTCTGTTTATCGGCATTGTTGATTTGTCCATGCACTAGCAGTTTTGGTTTCACATTCAGCGCGTAACGATTTCTTCCAGATCACACCCATCCCTGGTGTCCCCCGCCAAAATGTTGCTTGAATAGTGCTAAAAGCGGCGTAAAAATAAACTCACTCTCTCGCTATTCCAGATCATAACATGTCCAATACAGATATCGAGAGAGGTGTCGTAAAATCACCCAAAGTCATCAGTATAACTTCGAGCAGACGACAGGTTGTTTAAGAAATTCCTAACTTTAGAGCAGAATTTTACCATGTCAGTGTTAATTTCGCCAATCTACCGTTAAGGTAGCAAATATAAATTCTTACTTCACCAGTAATGACCCCTCATGAAAGATTCTCAGTAACGGCTTTCATCTGACAGCAATGGAGTCAAACGGCAATCTGACTGTTTTGATGAATGGCGCGCACCTGCACATGTTCATGCCCCACGAGAGTCACGTGCTGCACGTGCTTAAACCTTTGTCGGTGACATTGTATCTTAATAAGGCCTAAACAAATGCACCTTTTCCTAACAATGAGAGACGATAGGTAAGATTTCGTCTAGGAACTATTGTGATAAAAATTATATAATTAATAAATAATATAATATTATGTTGATAAAAAGTAAGAAATAGGTTTTTTTGTAGGTTAAACAATTCATTGGAAATCTCTCTCATTGATCGTAAAGATTTAAAAGCTGAGTACGGGCCTGGATTTTCTTTTCGATGGGTCTTCGCGGATGATGCGCGTCATCGGTTGATGCGTGCCATCATATCCTAATAACCTAGCTCGCTACGCACGATGTCAATCGATTGATTTTCAATCCAGACTCCATTATTTACAGGCTATCGTCATATGTAGGTTAATATTTGCAAAGTGCGACATTAAACCAAAAAGAGACCAAGATAAAGGCTATTTTTAGCAACGAAAGCGAATAACTATGTTCTGCTCCACTGTCACAGTCTGCCTATTGTTAAATGGGAATACGTGATAATATATAACTTCTACTGAGGACAAAGTAACAAGAATGCGGAGACCTTTTTCCGTAGCTTTGATTAAAAAAAAGTTTTAGCTTTGATGTAGTTTAAAAACTGAAATAATGAATTTAAAGTCGAGTGTACGCCTCAGACGCAAGGTATGAATTTGGGTTGAAACATACAATATAGAACAAGAGATGAAAAATAACATGATCAGTTCGAGTTTCGGATGTTGTGCACAGTCGTCTAAGAAGCTGTTATTAATATACGATATTTTGTTACTGTGATTTGTGCCGTTTTGTTTTTTGATCGAAAAGATTTGGGCCGGGTAAAAATGGATCATAATTTGTTGGCAGAAACCGAAGATATGTTAAAATTACATTGCACAACAAACAACTAAATGGATGGATTTATCGTAGTCTATTGTATAAAATTGTGAAAACCATTTCTGGTGTCCCCGCCGTGACATTGCTTTAATATTGCTAAACGCCATGTAAACTAGCTAGACTAACGTCTAGTCTCTGAAATGAACATATTTTAAAGAAAAAACGGTTCCAGAATTATAATCATGAAATATAATGAAAAGAAGCCAAGAGACTTTCTTCATTTTCAGACTTGCAACATAATCTAGACTTGCTTTGGCTTTATTGGCTATATTTCTTTCAGGGTCTGTATGACATATATGAACCTATAAGAATCACTCTTAGATTAATTTACAACGTATCATACAGATAGCGCATCATTGCACACAGACACCTTTGCATTTAGAATAATAAATTGACAGTTTCCAACAGATCAGAATTTAAAGCGCTTAATACGTAGGTAAACGGGAGATGGTGCTTGTGGTATTCAAATGAAAGAGGAAGTTAGAGTTACCTCCCTTCGCGTCAAAACCAAAACAAAAAGTTGCTGTGCAGGTATTTCGACTAAGTCAAGTAGTGTGCTACATGCGTGGCGTTTTAATGGCTACTCTGTCTAGATTTCGTGGTAGTTTAGTGGGGGCAGTTCTGGGAGACTGCATTGGAGCTATATACGAGTGTGAAGGGAATGTCAAACTGAAAGACGTGCTGAAGACGGTGAAGGATATTGAAACGAGTTGGTGCATTTACCTTTTACCTTTATAGTATATTATTTATTGAGACCACGTCAGTGACAGTATATACCTTGATGTCATTTTTTTGTGTTACAGTCACCTTTGGCTGTTCTTAATACGTATTAGATGTACATAAGTCTATTCTGTGGTACTTCACACTTGCTTGATAAAGGTATAAGGATCTCTACTCAAACGGGTGTTTAGTTTTTTGTCATTATAGAGATAAGTTGTCATCCACAAAGTATCTTGCCCCTTAATGTCATTTACCTCGGGTAAAACCACTACAACATCATGTCTCTAATATGATTGTGTACTTGTGCATTGCAAAATGAATGTCAGTCACTAAATGAAGTAAATCATAATGCATTAGGACAGATATATTTCTATTTTGTTACGAACCTAAGAAGCAGTACTGTCAGTCTTGGTACTCTTACTCTGTTCTTTCTCTTCAGGATATAAAGAATTGGAAGATGGCAAGAAATTGGAGCTTCTACCTTTCACAGATGACACAGCCATGGCTAGAAGTGTGGCTGCATCTCTCATCGCCAAGAAAGGATTCGATGTCAAGGATATGGCAAAACGGTCCGTCTATCATCATCATTAAAGTTTTGCAAGTTCTTGTAAAAATAGACGGTATTATGTTTTCAAATGAGTTACCATAACAACAATTGTCATTAAAGAAGTTAAGAGATAAGGTAAATGATGTGTTCAAAGTTGGGAGAAAATAATTAATCCTTGAAGTTTTCTGACATAGTCCCCAAGCCCCCTAAGATCGAGTTTAGTGGTACATTTATCTTTTTGTCACTCGTTTTCATGTTTTGGCCAACCTTTTCTGAGCATTTATCAGCTATTTTACTGGGCTTTGATAATGATTTACAGGATTTTGTAAGATAAAATCTAGGATTCTACTGCATTTCATGTACATGTTAGGTCCTTTACTGTCTATAGATACAGACTATAATGATTCACCAGTAGTCCACCGGTGAAGGTCCAGGTTAGAATGAACCTTCAGTAACCCATCCTTGTTGTAAGAGGCGACTAACGGGATCGGGGGGTCAGACTCGCTGGCTTGGTTGACTCTTCATTGGTTCCCAATTGCGCAGATCAATGCTCATGCTGTGGATCACTGGATTGTCTGGTCCAGACTTGATTATTTACAGACCGCTGCCATATAGCTGGAATATTGCTGAGTGTAGTGTAAAACTAAACTGACTTACTCACCACTACTCCCCATGACTACAAAACCCTACCTGGTTGTAAGACGAAATGAATTGTGTCCCAGTACACATGGCACAAGGACCACGATACACCACTGCTTGGTTTACAACCAATGTATTGCAATATATACCATTCATTACATGTTACAATTACAGTATGAACGTGTGAATAATAGCAATAATAAATTGTTCAACATCCAGCTCAGATTCAGTTGGCTATGAATAACTGCATTCACAGCCTATACATTTCTGCCCAACAATATCACGTCTTTGATCTCTGAAATTTACAAGCCTGTGATTAAATTGGAAAAGGAAACAATATCAACATATGAATGAAAAGAACTGTATCTGGAAATGGATCATATCACATCCTAGTAGTGGAATACATATTACAGGTTTCTTCACATGTCTATTAAATATATAGTCATTATCAAAACACATTCTCCGTTGGACGGGCAGCATCACCCCAATGTGTGTTGATGTCGTGTATACAACACAAATAATAAACATTGTTGTGGGTTAATGGTCATGAGCGTGATGGTTTTTGGAGGGGCCCTTACTTAATAACTATGACAGAGAGTTAAATCGGGCGACTTCTGAGTAGACACCAGCAGCAGGATAAAGTGTTGGCAAATGAAGTTGCAGCAGCAGCAAAATGATAGGTAAAGATATACGTCCGCTGAGAAGCAGGAATTTATTTATATGCCAAAATAGTCCCCACCAATGAGAAGTGGAGGGAAAATAAGATCCAACTGAAAAGTAGGACCCCTAAATTTAGAACATTGTTATAATATGTTTAAGCCTCCCAAAATCCTGCCACACCAATAGCATTTTTATTCAAGAGTATTTACAGAGGGATTAAAATGTTTAAGAATTTATAAGTAAAAATATATGATGACGACAAGGCAAGCTAGGGTGGGAAGGGTGGGGATTTTACAGAATGATGTTTACAGCACGATGAGATCGGCGCGAATGACATCCAGAAAGTGACGTGATCGGCACGCATATAATACATGACGTCATCGGTAACGACGTGACATAATTATGGCGGCAGATAACAGAATGCGGAACCAAACGCGAGAACGCGGAAGTAGATGCGAAGGAAGCAAGAGAATGGTTTTCATAACCGCATTTAGTGTCAATCACTAAATGTAATTATATAGCCAATCCATCACTCACTGAAGAAGATAAGCCCAACATATCACAAACAACTCAAACCCTATCCATTTGAAATATGAAAACAGATGTTATAGTCAAGTGCAGTTTGTTCAGGGGAGTGGCATATTTTTTCAACAGCTGAATATATACTACTCAAAAAAGTTAGGGACCTCTACATTACTATTATTAATCTGTGATGAATTGTGTGGTCCTTAACTTTCTGTGAGTAGTATACTATCAGATCCTTATGGTCATTCTAACTTTCCTACAGGTTTGCAGACGAGTTCCGCCATGAACCAGACCGTGGTTATGGAGGGAGTGTAGGTGCCGTCTTCATTGCTTTGAGGCTCAATAACCCCGAAGATGTCTTTGAGCCTGCAAGGAAGCAGTTTGATGGTCAAGGTTCCTTTGGCAACGGTGGCGCCATGAGGATAGCTCCTGCAGCATTAGGCTGCATGAAAGATGGGTTTGAGAAGCTCAAGGTGATTACTATGGCATTTCACTTTAAGTTATTATAAACATGTTATGGAATAGATAACATCTTGGGTCAAATTTGTGTTATTTAAGGGAGCATTTCAGTTGTAACTTGCATTTTTAAAATTTATGAAATTTAGTTAGATTTTGATGGAGTGAGGTAATGAATTGTATTTAAGGATCCCTTTAATGAGATGCTGTAACTTGTTTGCCAGTATTTGTGGTATGATCGTGTTATGGGTTTTCAGATGGTTAAGAACACATGTTGTTGTCTCAATTAGCATATGAACAACTGTAAAATATGTCAGTAACTCTTTTTAGACAACAACTTTATCTTAAACACTGGTCATCAGTGTTTATACTGTGTGCGTGACGCAACCTGTCACGTTATCGTGAGAGTCAGCACTGCCTTCCGAAACATGTGACGTCCTAGGATAAAATGATAGTCACATTTCTATTTTCCAGACTGTTACCGTTGATACCAGCCAGATCACACATTCCCACCCCCAGGCAATACAGGGGGCAGTGTTACAGAGTAGTGCTGTGGATCTGGCTCTCAGGGAGGACCAATCAAAACAGTTGGACAGGGAACGGTTCCTGGACAGGCTCATTGAGAGAATTAAGCCTATGGAGGAGGAACAACTGGAGAAATCCAAGAAGGAAGAGAAAGTGTCGGGTTCACCGAAACGTAAAGCTAAGAGGTAGAGCCATGTCGTACAGATGTATGCTGAAAGGAGAACACTGATGCCAGGTTTAAATTTATGGATGTGTTCTGGTATATTTTCGTGTTCTAAGGTCAACTTCACTGTCATGTACATGGTGTATCTGACATCTTGTGTCAGTCTGTCATGGACATGGTGTATCTGACGTCTTGTGTCAGTCTGTCATGTACATGGTGTATCTGACGTCTTGTGTCAGTCTGTCATCAGTATTCGGTCCCTGGCCATGTGATACCAAAAGACATTAAAATATGGTACTTTTTGGTCCCTGCCTGGCGCGACATTAATGGATACAACAAGGACTGGTCGGCTCGGAGTCAGTGCAATGTGTCTGAGTGGGGTATTCATGCTTAACTGCGGCATGGCATCTCAGTGAGCTAGCACTATAAAACCAGCTTCAGTCTAGGCTAGTACAAGCAGCCACACATACACACGCATGCATGTCATTATGTGAGCGAAATCACTGCAATATGAAAATTCTGCATGGTTTTATATATACTACCCATCAAAAGTTTAGACTCACTAGTGTAAATGTAGCCACTTACTTAATTCAGTCACCTGTTCTAAACTAGATTTTGCAAAATATTCCCTACTGTTTAAAGGTACTGTTTACACATGAACTGATGTATTGTAAAACAAATTCGTAATGTTGAAAAGATTATTGTCATGAGTTCAATAAATGATGAAACTCAGTGAAAATTGGCGAATTCTTAACAAAACTTTACACCAAAATGCAGCTGTTCACATGCACGTTATTTGCACATGCTTTTCAGCAATTTGATGCATGATCCTCATGCAATTCATCTGCATAAGGTTTGCAGTTGGTTCCCCCAAGTTAGGGGAGAATTCATCTTCGATGTAACCACATACACATACACATACATAACATATAGTGAATGCTTTGAGTGAGTCTAAACGTTTGATGGGTAGTATAAGATACTGACCAGCAGACATCCTTAATTTACCAGTGAATCTATCTGGCTGACAAGGCAACTTATTTAACACCGGAGTTCCCTAGTCATGCCATCATCACTGGGTGCTGATGAAATTAGCTTTTATTTACAGGTAAGGGAGGGGTCATTTATTTTTATAGGGGGTGGTTAGGTCTGAGGCAATCAAAGAGACCGCCAAATATTACAAGTCTGTATGTGGATGGTAAATAAATAGGACAGTTATGTGAGGAGGAGACAAGAAAAACTTCACATTTTATGGTAAAAATGTTCATATTCATATTTTGCCACTAACAAGTCAACAACATTGATTTTAGGATTTCCGGACATGAATGTTTAGCATGTTTACTGTCATGTGTAATTTGTTATATTTGGATTCGAACCCACACTCTCAGAGTCAAGCGCCTAATCAGTGGCTGAGCGGGTTAGGCGGCTGACTGTGTGTGCTGATGATTAGGTGCCTGACTCTGAAAATGTGGTTCGAATCTCAGATGGGACTCAACCGAACAAAAGTTCCAAATCTGTACTTTACTGAGAAAGAGTAATCCCAAATATAACATGTTACATTTGACCACTTTCTAAATGGCATTGTGTATTCATTACTGTGATTTTTCTAGTATTTGTTGAGCCCTGAACTAAGGCCTGAAGTGCTGACGTCTGCTTGTTTCAGGGTGTCAGACACAGTGAAGATGCCATATTGTCATAAACTGGAAAAAATAAAAGAGTTCCTCCAGAAAGATGTGTCTGTCAGTGACATCGAGGAAGAGTTAGGTAACAGAAACTCTACTCACTAATTCTTGCATGAAGTTATTCCTAACTGGTGGTTGAAGACCACCCAGGACAATCTTTCCTTCAAAGGATTAGTGCTTTCCTTGGGTTGAAAGCACTCTTTGTCTGTCCAGACACTCTGGTCTTGGAATGAAATCCCTGTTTGGATCCAGACCTTGGTCTGTCAGCACCATCCCTTTTCCTGATCCAAAAGTGTTAAAAAACTGCAACCTGTGCTACCACAGGCTATCGTCTTACATTGTAGTAAAAGTGATATGCACTGTCTACGACTTTAGCCTCTAGTTTGAAGCCAGGTCTAGTAAACTTCTGCTCAGTCCAGTAAAATCTGGCAAATAACATATAACAATGCAAAAGTGTACTGAAAATATAGTAAAATCTCACGTTGTTGTCACCAAAGGTACAGGTGCTCTCATCATAAGGGTTTATTGGTTAGGATTTCTTGGTCTCTCTTGCAGGCAATGATATCTCTGCCTTAGGCTCTGTTCCTGCAGCTGTGTACAGCTTCTTGAAGGCTTATAAGGAAATACCTGGCATTGAGGTGAGATACAGCTTCTGAAGGCTTATGAGGAAATACCTGTCATTGGGGTGAGATACAGCTTCTTGAAGGTTTATAAGGAAATACCTGGCATTAAGGTGAGGTACAGTTTCTTGAAGGCTTATAAGGAAATACCTGGCATTGAGGTGAGATACAGCATCTTGAAGGTTTATAAGGAAATACCTGTCATTGAGGTGAGATACAGCTTCCTGAAGGCTTATGAGGAAATACCTGTCATTGAGGTGAGATACAGCTTCTTGAAGGCTTATAAGGAAATACCTGTCATTGAGGTGAGATACAGCTTCTTGAAGGCTTATAAGGAAATACCTGTCATTGAGGTGAGATACAGCTTCTTGAAGGCTTATAAGGAAATACCTGTCATTGAGGTGAGATACAGCTTCTTGAAGGCTTATAAGGAAATACCTGTCATTGAGGTGAGATGCAGCTTTTTGAAGGCTTATGAGGAAATACCTGTCATCAAGGTGAGATACAGCTTCCTGAAGGCTTATGAGGAAATACCTGTCATCAAGGTGAGATACAGCTTCCTGAAGGCTTATAAGGAAATACCTGTCAGTGAGGTGAGATGCAGCTTGTTGAAGGCTTATCAGGAAATGCCTGGCATCAAGGTGAGATACAGCTTCCTGAAGGCTTATGAGGAAATACCTGGCATTGAGGTGAGATACATCTTTTTGAAGGCTTATAAGGAAGTACCTGTCATTGAGGTGAGCTGCAGCTTCTTGAAGGCTTATGAGGAAATACATGGCATTAAGGTGAGATACAGCTTCCTGAAGGCTTATGAGGAAATACCTGGCATTAAGGTGAGATACAGCTTCCTGAAGGCTTATGAGGAAATACCTTGCATTAAGGTGAGATGCAGCTTCTTGAAGGCTTATGAAGAAATACCTGGCATTGAGGTGAGATACACCTTTCTGAAGGCTTATGAGGAAATACCTGGCATTAAGGTGAGATGCAGCTTCTTGAAGGCTTATGAGGAAATACCTGTCATTGAGGTGAGATGCAGCTTTTTGAAGGCTTATGAGGAAATACCTGTCATCAAGGTGAGATACAGCTTCCTGAAGGCTTATGAGGAAATACCTGTCATCAAGGTGAGATACAGCTTCCTGAAGGCTTATAAGGAAATACCTGTCATTGAGGTGAGATGCAGCTTCTTGAAGGCTTATCAGGAAATGCCTGGCATCAAGGTGAGATACAGCTTCCTGAAGGCTTATGAGGAAATACCTGGCATTGAGGTGAGATACATCTTTTGAAGGCTTATAAGGAAGTACCTGTCATTGAGGTGAGCTGCAGCTTCTTGAAGGCTTATGAGGAAATACATGGCATTAAGGTGAGATACAGCTTCCTGAAGGCTTATGAGGAAATACCTGGCATTAAGGTGAGATACAGCTTCCTGAAGGCTTATGAGGAAATACCTTGCATTAAGGTGAGATGCAGCTTCTTGAAGGCTTATGAGGAAATACCTGGCATTGAGGTGAGATACAGCTTTCTGAAGGCTTATGAGGAAATACCTGGCATTAAGGTGAGATAGAGCTTCTTGAAGGCTTATGAGGAAATACCTGGCATTAAGGTGAGATATACAGCTTCTGAAGGCTTATGAGGAAATACCTGGCATTGAGGTGAGATACACACCTTCTGAAGGCTTATGAGGAACTACCTGGCATTGAGGTGAGATACACCTTTCTGAAGGCTTATGAGGAAATACCTGTCATTGAGGTGAGATACAGCTTCTTGAAGGCTTATGAGGAAATACCTGGCATTAAGGTGAGATAGAGCTTCTGAATGCTTATGAGGAAATACCTGCATTGAGGTGAGATGCAGCTTCTTGAAGGCTTATGAGGAAATACCTGGTCATTGAGGTGAGATGCAGCTTCTTGAAGGCTTATGAGGAAATACCTGGCATTAAGGTGAGATACAGCTTCTTGAAGGCTTTTAAGGAAATACCTGTCATTAAGGTTGAGATACAGCTTCCTGAAGGCTTATATAGGAAATACATGGCATTAGAGGTGAGGATACAGCTTCATTAAGGTGAGATACTTATGAAGGAAAAATACCTTGCATTAAGGTGAGATGCAGCTTCTTGAAGGCTTATGAAGAAATACCTGGCATTGAGGTGAGATACACCTTTCTGAAGGCTTATGAGGAAATACCTGGCATTAAGGTGAGATGCAGCTTCTTGAAGGCTTATGAGGAAATACCTGTCATTGAGGTGAGATGCAGCTTTTTGAAGGCTTATGAGGAAATACCTGTCATCAAGGTGAGATACAGCTTCCTGAAGGCTTATGAGGAAATACCTGTCATCAAGGTGAGATACAGCTTCCTGAAGGCTTATAAGGAAATACCTGTCATTGAGGTGAGATGCAGCTTCTTGAAGGCTTATCAGGAAATGCCTGGCATCAAGGTGAGATACAGCTTCCTGAAGGCTTATGAGGAAATACCTGGCATTGAGGTGAGATACATCTTTTTGAAGCCTTATAAGGAAGTACCTGTCATTGAGGTGAGCTGCAGCTTCTTGAAGGCTTATGAGGAAATACATGGCATTAAGGTGAGATACAGCTTCCTGAAGGCTTATGAGGAAATACCTGGCATTAAGGTGAGATACAGCTTCCTGAAGGCTTATGAGGAAATACCTTGCATTAAGGTGAGATGCAGCTTCTTGAAGGCTTATGAGGAAATACCTGGCACTGAGGTGAGATACAGCTTTCTGAAGGCTTATGAGGAAATACCTGGCATTAAGGTGAGATAGAGCTTCTTGAAGGCTTATGAGGAAATACCTGGCATTAAGGTGAGATATACCTTTCTGAAGGCTTATGAGGAAATACCTGGCATTGAGGTGAGATACACCTTTCTGAAGGCTTATGAGGAACTACCTGGCATTGAGGTGAGATACACCTTTCTGAAGGCTTATGAGGAAATACCTGTCATTGAGGTGAGATACAGCTTCTTGAAGGCTTATGAGGAAATACCTGGCATTAAGGTGAGATAGAGCTTCCTGAATGCTTATGAGGAAATACCCGGCATTGAGGTGAGATGCAGCTTCTTGAAGGCTTATGAGGAAATACCTGTCATTGAGGTGAGATGCAGCTTCTTGAAGGCTTATGAGGAAATACCTGGCATTAAGGTGAGATACAGCTTCTTGAAGGCTTTTAAGGAAATACCTGTCATTAAGTTGAGATGCAGCTTCCTGAAGGCTTATAAGGAAATACCTGTCATTGAGATGAGAGATTTTGAATATTAGACACCAGAGGACTTTGTGTCATTTCTGAAATATACTAAGATCTGATATACTAAGTGTGAGTCAGAAATGTGCTACCGTAGATAAGCCAGTCTGATTGATAAGCCGATCCCCTAACTGGACCCTTAAAATCAGTATCAAAATGGTATGTTTCGTACATAAGCTGACCCCCCCCGATAGGGTCCTAATCACGGCCAACTCAGTCCACAAGACAACTGGCAGTTACCATCTTAGATGCAAAACGTAAGTATGTTTGGTGAGAATAATTTCTAATAAAGATTTTACTGACCCCTAATGTGGGTACCTGTGTTTGTTTTCCTTTTTATATGCCAACGATCAACAGTGAGACACCATTTTGTGAAATCGGTGAATATAGAAATATGAACCCATGAGAAAATTTACCCACGGTAAATAACGGAAGTCAGTTTTTTATATTCAAAACATTATGTTATTTTTTCTGTGTTGACTAAAAAATAATAATATGTACATAGATATAAACTTAAGTGCAGAACACGTTTGATTATGGAAAGATGATATTATTTATAAGTCCTCGGAAGTGAACCCTTCAGATCAGTGTCACTGTCTTCACCGGTTTGAATCTGCCACACTCCTTCATCGGTCCCATCGTCATAATTGTCCTGCAGATTTTCACAGCCAAGGACACTAATGTCATAAATATTCTGGGCCTAGATTTTCGAAGCTCTCTTAACGCTAAGATAGTCATAAGTGCCATACATTAACATTAACTTACGACTATCTTAGCGCTAAGAGAGCTTCAAAAATCTAGGCCCTGATCAGTCTCCTGAATACAATGTCAGTGGCATCAGTGGTTGTGTGCTAGTCTGCTGGTAGCTTGGATCACATTACATAGAGAACTAGATAGGACTGCCTTACACTGAGGATTACATTTTGGACAAATCGAAGATGACAGCTCCCGGCCCCTTGTCTCTCCTTATAACAATGACTGGTATAAGTATTGATGAATCTGTTGAGGTTTTATGTTCTACATTTCCAGACTGACAGTGCCTTTGAAAGGACGATCATTTACGCCATATCTCTTGGAGGAGACACAGACACCATCGCCACCATGGCAGCAGCTATGGCTGGAGCGTACTATGGCTACGAGGCTATTCCTCAGTCCTGGCAGGCATCGTGTGAAGGTGTGGAGGATGCCAAGAAGTTCGCCCAGGACTTGCTGGAGCTGCAGTAGCCGCAGTAACAGCTGGAGCTGCGGTAGCCGCTGGAGCTGCAGTAGCCGCAGTAGCTGCTGGAGCTGCAGTAGCCGCAGTAACTGCTGGAGCTGCAGTAGCTCAGTAACAGAGACAGCAAATCTTCGAAGTCTCATACCGTATTCTACAGTGATGTCACATTTCTTTAATTTGCTAAATGCAGATTTTGTGCTGAGGTTGCAAATGAGTATTTATTTAACCCTTTGTGATAAGAGCATGTTTGTCAACTATTCACAGGTGTCAGTATTTCATTATGAATTACCTTCACTCAAAGACTGACAATAAGTCAGTGTTATTCTAGTTTATCTTGTCTTGTGTGTACATTGTTTATGAATAGAAATTTACTACAATCTGGTATTTTGGATGAATTATTATTATTTTCAAAGGTAGTATTACAAATAAAATAAAATAAATGACATAACATCCTCAATTTTGACATAAAATAATATTCTGTAATTTCCACCCAAGAATCATTCTCAATAATTAAGTCTGTTTTGTTACCACTCTCCTTGACAAACCACCCTTGGCCATTTGCCACCATAAATCAGTTTTAGGCTGAAAACCTCTACACTTGAAATAGAGAGCCAATTACTTATAGGTCAAAGATGTTGTGTGTTGTTAGTGACAGCAGAATGGAGTTGTCACTTCCAGAACAAAGCTTTGAAAGTTAATGGTTCCAAGTCTTTATCGTTATAGGATGGAAATGTGATACACAAGATAATTAAGGTGATGTGGCCAATATTATTGTGCTTATATGCTGATGTGTATACGTGGTGTGTGTGTGTGCTGTGTGTGCGTGTGCGTGTGGTTGCTGGAAGAATGGCAGTTTTATCGTCTGGCCCAAAGTTTTAAGATGGACACCTCACTCAGGCATGTACAATGAATCAATCCCCTAAAGTCCTTGCTTTATCTTTTATCGCCCTAATATAAAGAACAAGGTTGAGTAACATCAAGTATATTTTTTTAATTTATTTGGTACATGTCCAGGGGTCAAACCACCTACCTTCCGCCCTACAAGCAAATGCCCTGTCAGCTAGACAATGGACTGACTGACTGAGTTTGGTTTTACACCGCTTTTAGCAATATTCCAGCAACATCACGGCGGTCTAGACAATGGAAGTCATGTCCATGAATTAACTGCATGTACATTATGCAGTAAGCAGGAACAGCTGTCCATGTGAGTTTTCATATTGAAACAACACTGTTCCAATTAATTCCTGAACGAGACTTCAGCAGTTATTTCAAGTAATTGATTTTCAGGGTGATCTTATTTTAGAACTTAACAATGTTATTCCAACCTATTTTAGTCACATTTTATCGTCTTTGCCAGCTCTATGATGTGTGATGATGCTGATTGAGACAGCAGATGTTGGTACCAGTTATTGGTGCGGAAGTGGATCAGGTACTTGGCAGAATGTCATTTTACATAATTTATATGACCAATAAAGGCAGCATAAATACTTCTTGTAACTATCATAGATTTGTTTTGTTGTATGTGTTGTGCAAGATGCTGAGCTTGTTGTTGCAGTTACCTCCCTTAGCACTACCAGGATCACCTTATCCACACATATTAAATAATTAATAGTAGCCTGATAATGTTCCTTGGTGTCAGTCAGCAGCACTAGTAAATGGGTTTCAGAAAAATGCTTTTAATTTATGACATGATTTCCTTCAACACAGAATTGACACAATGTGACACATTGAACACAACTCACTCACTCACTCAGTGATTGGCCCATCAGTATCTGTCACATCTTTGTGCCAATGAGTCTTTCATGGATTCTTGCTCTTGATCTTGGAAATACCTACTGATATTCAACTTGTCTCGTGTATCTTAACATTTCAGCTCCAGATATGGAATTGGGCAACGTGATTTGAATCTAGAGAGCCCCTTAATGTGTCACCTTTAATACAAGGTCAGTGAAACCTTGACCTTCATCCTCAATCCCACTGACAGATATGCATAGAACCAAAGCATCAATACAAATCACTTTATTCTTTTCTCCACCATGATAACAAAGAATTGTTTTTTCATCAAGTGTTTTGGGCTTTTTTTTCACTTTTTGTGATTTATAGTGAGTGAGTTTAGTTTTACGCCACACTCAGCAATATTCCAGCTATACGGCAGTGGTCTGTAAATAATCGAGTCTGGACCAGACAATCAAATGATCAACAGTATGAGCATCAATCTACCCGACTGGGATACAATGATGTGTCAATCAAGTCAGCGAGCCTGACCACCCGATCCCATTAGTCGTCTCTTACGATAAGTATGGGTTACTGAAGATCAGTTCTAACCTGGATCTTCACGGATCTCTGATTTATACCACTACCGACATAAGAGTGTTTGCAATGTTTCACAGAATATTCTGTTTTGTGAGTAGCGTAACTTTGGACACAATGGTTGCAGATTTTATACCTGGGCATGTCTGTATTGAGTGAGTGAGTTTAATTTTACACTGCTTTCAGCAATATTCAATCATTATCATGGCAGAGAACACCAGAAATTCACACATTGTACCCATGTGGGGAATCGAATCCAGGTGTTTGGTATGACAAGCTAAAGCTTTAACCACGTGGCTATCCCACTCCCTAGGTGTCTGTACTGAAACTAACAGGATCACTTCAACATTGTTCCATCTCCACAAGCATTTTACATTCATAACTCAGATGTAACAAACAAAACTAGAACTAAAAGTTTATATTCAGTTCCTGTTAATAGCACTACATGATATCACAAGGTGTTAATTTATCATCCAAAACCAGTTTTGACAACAGATAGCGCTTTAGTGTCATCAAAATACATGGTCATCTCAATGCTTTGCACAAATTGCCTGCCTTTAAATTTGATGCTATGACTTTTTATGCTTTTAAATGACAATGTAATGAATATATGTTTTTGAAATAAAATTCATTCCGAGTATGTATTTACAATGTTTATTAATGCAAACTTGTTCTCGTCACTATATGGCTGGAATAATGCCGATGTGACGAAAACCCAACTCAACAACAATCAATGCTTTGCAGACCATCGTGATGTCAACAGTTACCATGACATCACAAATCAACTGACATTATTAATCTCTCTGCCACTGTTTTGGATGATAAAGAGAATCTCACTCTAAAGTAAATTGATACAAAATATATTAACACTTGTTTTTACAATCTTGGTAAATCACTGTGTAATAATCTTTTATCAACATATGTTAATATATTTCATATCAAAAGACACAAAGGTGAGATATTCTATATACAGTCATCCCTCCCAATAGCTTGGGTCTTGGGAGTCCATGGAAGACCCCCGCGTCGTGTGACACTCGCATTATTACATAACACGGAATAAAGATCATAGTTTCCATGTGCATTTCATAACTGCCATTCCGTGTAATGTGCCCACTAAAACCACGGATTGTTGATAGGCTGTGTCCGCTCCGTGTAATGTGCCCACTTAGAACCACGGATTGTTGATAGGCTGTTTCCGTTCCGTGTAATGTGCCCACCTAAAACCACGGATTGTTGATAGGCTGTTTCCGATGCCCTTAAGATGTGTGATCGCTGTGGAACTTTTGGGTTTTTTATGGGAGCCACCAATTACCCCACGGTTGAACCAAAACCGCGGTATTGCGAAGGGCGCTATTGCGAGGGGTGACTGTATTTCTAGTCTGTAGCACACATTTGCTCTTCATCCACAGAGACCAAGGTATGGCCCACGTCAAACTTCATCTCAAACAACTCACTAACAACATCACACACACTGAAACCTAGAAACCACATGAACTAGACACCATGCCACGTACCGCTGGTTGTACACACAGGTGAGACAGAGTGGCAACAAGTACCTTAAATGCTTACACACAGCACATGAAAATGTCCATGATATTGTTCCTTCTGCCTATGCATGTGAAGGGAAAATATTACCCAGGTATTTTCATATATATTGTGTTTTGCAAGCTATTGCAAACAAACAATAATTATTTCTCAAACAGGATATTCATGAAATAAAAACATGAGGTAATTGATCCCTTTGTCATAATGTCTTGAAATTATTGAAGTTTAGGACATATTTCATATGCTAAAGTAACTTCAGAAATCACAGAACATTATGTCTACAGTTAGATGTGGTACCTACTACACAGTGCCAATGATCACTTCATTTGCATATTACGGATCATGAGTCCGAGTTTATCACACTGGCGTGTGGATATATAATAATATGATAATCATAATTTACTCTGGCAGAACAATGTTATCTGTAACATTAATGGAATAGTCTTGTTATGAAGTAGATGTTGACCAATTGGATCAGAGATAATCACATCTCCGAACACTGCCATCAGTTGTCTGGAATCATTGATCTGAAGAAGGTCAGAACCAGACAACAGTGTATTCATCACAACACAAACAGCCTCCAGGACGATCAGTGGTTGGCAATACTGTGGTTTGTTGATGGGACTCACACTTCCATCACTATCATGTCCCAATAATGCCTGCCCACTGGCAGATTCAAAATGGGGATGCACACCTTCTTTTCTTTTCAGACACTGTATATGTCAACTGCCTCGGCCAAGTCATAATGTGCACACACTCTGGCCAACCTTCTCTCAAACTTCTGCATCGGTGTTGTTGCCCATGTCTCCTGTATTCCTGGTAACTCGGAGTGTTGTGTATCACTGTAGCAGCACATCCACACAAGTGACCACCACCTGGTGTTGACCCATTCAGATGCCTGACAGAACTTATCTCATCACATTGACCCAGGTCAGGAAGGAAGTCCGACAGGTGTTTCCAGGAATTAAAGTCCAGCAACATTACAACAGTATGGATTACAACATTGTGCGGGGCAGTAGGTGCTCTATCTGACTCCTGAAAAACAGAAACAGACATAATTAACATCTACTCACTTTGAAATTGATTTTATAATTGATATAAAGCAGCCAGTGATTGAGGAATTGTATGTCATCCCAACTGGAGATAAAAGCATGGGTCCTAAATGTCTGTTCTGTTTCACGCGTCTAGTTGAGAGATAGGTATGGGTTACTGAAATCCTGTCATGTGACATAGGACTCATTCCTCTGTGGTCTCCACATACCTCTGTTGTCCTGACAGAGACAGCGTCTCCATGGTCTTCTTGGTGGCCTCGTCCACACGTGGCATCATCATCTCATCCATCATCAGCACCACAGACTGCAACATAGCAACCGCAGCTACCAGCAAGGAGTGAAAACACACTGACCCAGACATATACTATCACATGTACCATCTCATGACACTAAACATACCACTGTAGACATTATGCAATACATATGTGTGCATCTTTATTTATCCTCAAGAACTGGTGATACTTTCAAGTTAACAAAGGTACTGTACAGTTGACAGACTAACCCTAACACAGAAAAGACACAGATCTTCTGTTTGCAACTTTGCTGCACACAGTAAGACTCCAACCATGTGATATGATCTGTGTATAGCTGAGTCAGGAACAGACAAACCGGTGGTGGATAGCATGAGGAATGATGAACACTGTATACAGAATACACACCGCTGTATACAGAATACACACCGGGGTATACAGAATACACACCGCTGTATACAGAATACACACTACAGAATACACACTGCTGTATACAGAATACACACCGCTGTATACAGAATACACACCGCTGTATACAGAATACACACCGCTGTATACAGAATACACACCGCTGTATACTATAGAGACATCAGTACATACCACAGCCTTCTCTGGATCCTCCTTCTGGATGCAGCCATCCAGCAGAAGATGGAACGTCTCCTCCCTGAAACAAACACATTTCAAGCTGTACACGACTCTTCAGACGAAATATGACAATCAGTGGTTGCTCTTAAGACTGTTATTACTTTACATCGGCGATTGTGTCGGACATATGGTATGGTCCAGGAGGATGAACAAATATGACACTGGATGAAGAAAGAATTACCAAGAAACAGTCAACCACTTAGATATGATATTTATATACTGATGTCAAACTCTATGAATATATGAATTGTACGTGTACTGACCCTGGTAACCCTGAGAAGTCACGACTGTTGAACTTGTATGTTTCAAATGCAGACCTGGTGAAAAACAAGGAATACAGTAAGGAAGAATGCTTTCAGCCAGTTTGGATACTAGTACACTGAATCAGTGGGACACACACTGAATCAGTGGGACACATACTGAATCAGTGTGACACACACGGAATCAGTGTGACACACACGGAATCAGTGTGACACATACTGAATCAGTGTGACACACACTGAATCAGTGTGACACACGGAATCAGTGTGACACATACTGAATCAGTGTGACACACACGGAATCAGTGTGACACACACGGAATCAGTGTGACACACATGGAATCAGTGTGACACACACGGAATCAGTGTGACACATACTGAATCAGTGTGACACACACTGAATCATATTTCTGCCAGTAAACCAGGAAGTGAATCACTCCAGTGTAACCTCTACCAGAGGTCTTGTTGTCATGGGCACTATAGGAATGTACCTCAGTAACTTGTTCTGTGTACAAGAACATATCTGTCCCAGGCAGAAACATACCCCAGCTGCACACTGTATAGAGCTGAAGCCCGTGACAAGTCCATTTAATCAGACCTATATCCGATATGCCATACCATGGTAAAATCAGTCATGGCTTGTGTGTCATAGTAGTAGGATTATCTATTTCCTCTGTCTATTCATAGATCACCATAAAAGGCATGACTACACAGCCAATCAAATAGGAGAATTTCTGCCTGCCACTTGCTGCATGCACACTGTACTTGGCAACAAGGACGCATCACCAGAGATTTTACAAAACCTGGTGAAGTAATTCCTGGGCAGTGATGTGTACATGTAGTTAATTACAACAGTTAATGTCACAACCGTTAATGTCAAGACCGTTAATGTCACAACCGTTAATGTAATGTCACAACAGTAAATGTCACAACAGTTTAAGTCACAACAGTTAATGTCACAACCATTAATGTCACAACAGTTGAGGTCACAACTGTTAATGTCACAACAGTTAATGTCACAACCGGTAATGTCACAACCGTTAATGTAATGTCACAACCATTAATGTCACAACCGTTAATGTCACAACAGTTAATGTAATGTCACAACCATTAATGTAATGTCACAACAGTTAATGTAATGTCACAACAGTTAAGGTCACAACAGTTAATGTCACAACAGTTAATGTAATGTCACAACAGTTAATGTCACAACCGTTAATGTAATGTCACAACCGTTAATGTAATGTCACAACAGTTAATGTAACAACATTTAATGTCACAACAGTTAATGTCACAACCGTTAATGTCACAACCGTTAATGTCACAACAGTAAATGTCACAACCGTTAATGTCACAACAGTTAATGTCACAACAGTTAATGTTACAACAGTTAATGTAATGTCACAACCGTTAATGTCACAACAGTTAATGTAATGTCACAACAGTTAATGTAATGTCACAACAGTTAATGTCACAACCGTTAATGTCACAACAGTTAATGTAATGTCACAACAGGTAATGTCACAACCGTTAATGTCACAACCGTTAATGTCACAACAGTTAATGTCACAACATCTCTTTGTTGTTTATTGGTGTCGCACACATTTCTTTCGCATACAGAGTATCTTGGTCAGTTATTCCATCAATTTGGAAATTGACACAAAACAAGTATATATACACATGCAGGTGCCAACATACTGCTTCTCACACAACTAGTCTTACCATGCTTCACTGAATCGACCACCCTTCTGCAGCAGAGTAATGACGTGACCCATGATTTCCGCTGTCAACCTGGAAATATGACGGACATATTTGTTATAACAGTGTGAGGCTATAAACTAAGGGTAATGTCTTCGTAGTCAGTATCTAGCTTCAGATTCATTGTATAAGGATATGGAGCTCCTTATATACCCTTATGTTGCCGGGATCAGGGGATGATATACCTGCGGTGTTTACCGGTGGGCCAGTGTTCTGGTGAACCGAGGACAGATTGACTGGTGAGCAGACATTCATGTGTGAGAGGTCAGAGCATCTGTCTGCTGGGATATATTTCCAGACTGGTTGGGGTACATTTGAGTATCAGTGGCGAAGTGACGTGTTCGTTCTGTTTAATCAGTTTAGCGTATGACCAAACACCGAGCCATTGAATTGATATAGATCGTATATCTCAAAACAATCTATCAATCATGCAAGTCCTGAATGACAAGATCTATTCCTCAAGTTCCCCAACACCCCTCACTCTGTGTCTGTGAATCTGTTGTTTATCACCACAGGTTATGTGTTTTTCGTGTGAGGCCACACTTATAGTCAAGCTAGACGACATTCGCTAGTAACCAATCAAACCTTCAACAATTTATTGACAGGTTCTTTTGTTACTGACATTTGAAGCGACAATAAATGGGCTTAACACATTGTGCCCACAATCCATGCCATTTGGTGTAACGACATGTTATTAACCAGGTCATAGAGCACGGCAACCAATCATATAAGTCACCTCTTACAAGCAGCATCAGTTGCGAGGGATGAATCTGAATCCCAATATCCACAACAATATATGCATAACATAAAAACAATCAGTTCACCATGATGCAAACAGTCAAAAACACTTAAAAGTAGTACAAAAAAGTCTGAAAAGCAAAATACATTTTCAAGCCAGCTCCATACTTATGAATCATATTCACCAGAAATTTTGCATAAATACATTACGCTGTAAGAATAACAAAAGAGGCTTAAAAAACACTGCATGACAATCAACTGTAATAATTTTTTTAACAAATTTTAAACATGATATTTCTACTCCATACTTTTCTCCCTTCAATCATCGGGACATTTCAAAAGATTATCTGTAAATCAAGGGTTGTTTGTGTTTCTGATATTCAGATTCCCTGTGACAAGACTTACACTAACGGTCTTCTGTCGGTGATCTTATCCCTCCACTGTTGAATCAGAAACTGGGCACAGTCGGCAAACTTCCCAGACAGCTGAAAGTAAACATTGTTTTAATAAAAAGGAGCAGTAAGTCAGCAGCCTGTAGTATGTGAAACTATCACTTCATTTCACCAATGAATGACCTTCAAAGTAACCTTGACATTTGACACAACTGAAAGGTGTTGATAAACTTTATCTTCACTAATGCAACAGAACTCTTTGATATATGACGATTTGTACAAAAATGTTTGGATGACTGTCTAACTCTTGCAACCTTGACCTAATATGGAAGTCACCCCCAAACTGTCCATCCTACCTCAGGCTCTATCGGGCTCTTCACCATAAGGCCAAGCATCAGGTTCAACACATGGGGCCTGGAAATGTCAAGTCTCACCAAATCTGAGGATGGAAACACAAATATGAACAATGAATGATGCTGATACACATCCTGTCACCAGGGGTGAGGGGTGAAATGATGTTAAGGTCACACAGGAGCATGCTGGGAGTAGGTTTGACAGAGTGTGTATTTGGGTGAACGTTCTACACTGTATAAGGATTGAATGATGAAGAAAAATTCAGTACTATTTTGGAGTCACTCAGTGAGTCAGTCAATCAGTCAGTCAATTGGGTTTAACCCTGCTTTGAACAATATTCCTTTACTATCATGGCAAGTTAGCTTGATGTATGAGGAAAGCCTGAAGGGACATAGGTTTTAGATGTTCACCATGTTGTAGAACCCACATGTATGGTACAGGCAACCTTCAAACATAACTGGCACAAACCACCATAAGACCCCAAATCACAGGATACCGGTGTGCCGAAGGGATTAGAGTGAGCGGGTATGGTTAAACGCCGCTTTTAGCAATATTCCAGCAATATTCCAGCAACATCACAGCGGGGGACACCAGAAATGGACTTCACACATTGTACCCATGTGGGGAATTGAACCCGGGTCTTCAGGGTGATGAGCCAACGCTTTAACCACTAGGCTACCCCACCACCCCAGGGATTAGACTATATAACCTATATTCATTACTGTTTAATGCTTGCCAATGGCTCACCTAACACAAGCTTATGATACAGAAACACACTCTACAAATCATCTTCAGTGATGGAGCTCACCTGCCCAGATCTGGGGAAGATGTCGGAAACCTTTGTGTAGATCTATTGCTCTCATGATCTCCTGAATTACGGCAAAATGGGGTGTCCATTGCTAGAATCAGAAGCAAAAATATGTACAGTGATTTTGATATAACACATTCTTCTCAATTTTGGACTGGAAGACATACTTCAGTGTTCCTAAGTACCTCAAGCAATAACATTGTGAAGTTTTAAAAACAATCATTTCCATTTTGTTTGTTGCCTCACTATTCCAGCTATACGACTGCAACTTGTAAATAATCAAATCTGAGCAGATAAACCAGTGATTGATATGATGAGCACTATTCCACACTGTTGGGTTACAATGGCAACCAACTAACAAGCCAGTCTACTCAGTATTTAACAGTAATAAAGTTCTGGAGACGAATCTAACCCAGAATTACCACAAGCTGTCGACAATCTACTCTCCCGTTTATCAAGCAAAGTTAACAGTGAACAGGGAATGTTAGTTATATTACACTGTAACCATGGTAACCTACAGAAGGAACGATGCTGGTGTAGTAGTCCATGACGGTGTCAATGTTGTCCATCAAACACAGAGTTCGGAAGAAGAAGTTGCTGGAAACAAATGATGAAACTCAGTGACTGGATTGTCTCCCTTTGATTGAAACTTTCGACCCCAATCTCTTACGTGTCCATTATTGCAAATTACTGGCTGCCTAAATAGGGTTTCAAATATTCTTTACCAAATGTCACAGTTTTAATGACATTCATGTGAGTGTAGTCTTTGTGAACATCCCCTACTAAGACCAAGTTTTAGATGACACTCTGCACTTTGTTATATTAAGTACAAACTTCCTACCAGCGACATCATTGTAGATGGAAATACTTTACATTGTCACTTTGGTCAAAAACGTCATATTTTCCTTGATGTTCAAACTAAGTCAGTACAAAACAGGCCTCCCGCTTGATGAATGACGACAAACATAGTTTGCGCAAGGTTTAAATAAGCATCACCTTAACCAGGATGTTTAGTACAGAGATTACAGTCTCTGCTTCATGCAAATTTCTTCATTATTGCAAAATTGTGGAATGATATGTTATGTTCAGTGAAATTCATGATTAATTCAGAATGAAACATGAGAAACAGGACTTCATTTATTCCTTTCCTGGAAATAATCTCCATTTAAGAGTTGCCCCCTACAAGGCTGTGAACAATGTTTTAATACTAGTAGAGACACTGTGTGAAGGTCATGTACTCAGTGTGAAGGTCATGCACTCAGTTTCAAGGTAGTGTACTTACTAGCAGAGACACTGTGTGAAGGTCAAATACTCGGAGTGAAGGTCATGCACTCAGTTTCAAGGTCGTGTACTTACTAGTAGAGTGACTCAGTGTGAAGGTCAGACATGACAGTGAAGTTCCGTCGGTGTTGAACAATTTGTGTAAACGTTTTGCCAACTCTGGATCCTTCTGACAGATGAAACACTGGAAGGACAACAGATGCAACATTCTCAAGACATGCTCTTGGCTTTGAGAAAAAAGTGAGATATAAATTCAAATCTCACTGTTTTGTTGTAAATTAAGAATTGACTTCAATGTTTGTTGTTGTCAATTAAGAATTCAATACCTTTGTACACTTATGGCAGTATAAACCTAAAGACTGTGTATCTCCCAATTCGTATACATATATCATCAATAAGAACAACTACATAGATTGATTGGAGCGGTGGGATAGCCTCATGGTAAAGAAGATGCTGAAGACCCGGGTTCAATTCCCCACCTGGGTACAATGTGTGAAGCCCATTTCTGGTGTCCCCCACCGTGATGTTGGTGGAATATTGCTAAAACAGTGTAACTAAACTCACTCTCTCATAGACTGATTATTTGGTCATTAATACAAAAATAACTGTTAACAACATGATTTAGTGTGTTTATTTCTATGCCACACTCAGCAATTTTATAGCTATATGGCAGTGTTCTGTAAATAATCGAGTTTGGATCAGACAATCCAGTGATCAACAGCATGAGCATTGATCTACGCAATTGGGATATGATGACATGTGTGAACCATGTCAGAGAGCCTGACCACCTGACCCTGTTAACAATGTGAAATAAGTGACATTGTTTAGTACAATAATCCAACACATGAATTACCTATTCTATTATTAGAAAATTGAGCAGTCCATTAGAAGGCATGGAGTGAGTGAGTGAGTGAGTGAGTGAGTGAGCGAGTTTTGGTTTGGTTTATGCTGCTTTTAGCAATATTCCAGCAATATCACGGTGGGAGACCCCAGAAATGGGCTTCACACATTGTACCCACGGGGGAAATAGAACCTGGACCTTTGTCGTGACAAGCGAACACTTTAACCACTTGGCTATCCCACCTCCCCACATTTTGATGAAATGTGAAAAAAGAAAGAAAATCAGTTTAAACGTATTAAAGCTTACCTTGGCCATTGCTGATTTGAAGAACTCTCCTGGAGCAAAAGAGAACAAAGCATATGTTACAATTCACCCAAGAACAATCAACAAAGAGGCCCACAGTAATACGGATGTGTTTCAGTTAGGTTTTATTTGTTTGTTGTTTACAGCCGCACTCAGCAACATTCCAGCTACATGGCGGCGGTCTGTAAATTATCAAGTCTGGACCAGTCAATTAAGTGATCAACAGCATGAGCATCGATCTACACAATTAGGATACGATGCACCAATATTCCAGCTATATGGAGACACCTGTAAATAATCAAGTATTGACCAGACAATCTTGTGATTAAATGCATGGGATCGCAGAGGCCCAGATAAGCTGCGTATCCGGGTAAAATACGCATAGAAAATTTCCAATTACGCATTGAAAAATAATTGTTGCGTACCAATTACGCATTTAAACTGTTAGATACGCAAAGAGTTTAACACAAATGCGTACGGAATATACTTATAAAAATCGCTTGTGTAATGAAAAAGACATCGATTGCTATCAAGTTGCACTGTTAGTATAGGACAAGTGTTGTACTGTCAGTATAGGATGAGTGATATTTTATGAAATCATTTCCCTTATATTTAAGTTGGTTTTGATTTTGTATGACATAAGGCAGAACATACCTGCTTAGTAAACGTGCTCAATGACACAATATTTAGGTGTGTAAAATGACTGAAATACGCACATATTTGAAAGCAGTGGGTAACGGAAAATGAAATACCCACTCAACATTCATAATACCCACTCCAAAAAAATACAGTGGGTACAGTACCCACATTAGCTAAATCTTATCTGGAGCTCTGGGATCGATCTATGCAACTGGGTTACTAAGACATGTGTCAATGAAGCCAGCGAGACTGACAAACTGATCCCGTTAGTCGCCTCTTACAACAAGCATGGCTTGCTGAAGACCAATTTTAACCCGGATCTTTACTGGTGAACATTTTCGTGATTTCAACAACGGAACCGACTGTTCCCAACCACAAAGATGAGAAAAAGATGTAAAGATCTTACCATCCTCTGGGTGCCGGCAGGTGACTCCATTTTCCTCCAGATACTCAATGATGGTGCCAAGTAGAGGTGACTGCACAGCTGGAAGTAGATTCATTAACACTTAACAGAAAATAAAACTTGTACATTTTATAAGGATTATGGACGTTTTACTAACCCTTAGATTTGGAAGGTCAAAATAAAAAAATAAAGGCAAAAATGTGGAGCTCAATCATCATTTTTGCATTATTTCACTTAACATAATCTGGGGTAACTGGGACATACACAGGACGCCCCTATGTACTGCAAAATGCTTGCCTTAGAAAGGGCCAGCTTTAAATGTTACTATGGCTACAAGTTAGATAACTCTACACTTACCATCTTCAAAGTATACAATGCTCAACAATCTCGACCAAATTGACAAACTTGGCTCTGAAACATACAAAACAGGTCATAGTCCAGAAACACATGTAAAAAGTGTAGTAACAACAGTAGACCATATTACTGCAGTAGACCTAATACCACATTAGACCATATGACCACGGTAGACCATATGACCACAATAGACCATATTACTGCAGTAGACCTAATACCACATTAGACCATATTACCACAATAGACCACATTACCACAGTAGACCATATTACCACAGTAGACCATATTACCACAGTAGACCATATCACCACAGTAGACCATATTACCACATTAGACCATATTACTACAGTAGACCATATTACTACAGTAGACCATATTACCACAATAGACCATATTACCACAGTAGACCATATTACCGCAGTAGACCATATTACCTCAATAGACCATATTACTACAGTAGACCATATTACCATTCTAGACCATATGACCACAGAAGTCCATATTACTATAGTAGACCATATTACCACAGTATACCATATTACCACAGTACACCATATTACCAAAATAGACCATATTACTACAGTAGACCATATTACCATAGTAGACCATATGACCACAGAAGATCATATTACCACAGTAGACCATATTACTATAGTAGACCATATGACCACAGTACACCATATTACCACAGTAGACCATATTACCACAGTAGACGACATTACCACAGTAGACCATATTACCACAGTAGACCATATGACTACAGTAGACCATATGACTACAGTAAACCATATGACTACGGTACACCATATTACTACAGTAGACCATATGACCATAGTAGACCATATTACCACAGTAGACCATATTACCACAATAGACCATATTACCATAGTAGACCATATTACTATAGTAGACCATATTACTACAGTAGAAAATATTACCACAGTAGAAGATATTATTACAGTAGACCATAGTTCCAAGGAAGACTCAACGATCCTACACTTCCTCTCAACAGACCATACTACCAAGGAAGACTCACCGATCCTACACTTCCTCACAGTAGACCATATTACCAAGGAAGACTCACCGATCCCACACTTCCTCACAGTAGACCATACTACCATGGAAGACTCACCAATCACACTTCCTCACAGTAGACCATACTACCAAGGAAGACTCACCGATCCCACACTTCCTCACAGTAGACCATACTACCAAGGAAGACTCACCGATCCTACACTTCCTCACAGTAGACCATACTACCAAGGAAGACTCACCAATCCAACACTTCCTCACAGTAGACCATATTACCAAGGAAGACTCACCGATCCTACACTTCCTCTCAACAGACCATACTACCAAGGAAGACTCACCGATCCTACACTTCCTCACAGTAGACCATACTACCAAGGAAGACTCACCGATCCTACACTTCCTCTCAATAGACCATATTACCAAGGAAGACTCACCGATCCTACACTTCCTCTCAATAGACCATAGTTCCAAGGAAGACTCACCGATCCCACACTTCCTCACAGTAGACCATATTACCAAGGAAGACTCACCAATCCCACACTTCCTCACAGTAGACCATACTACCATGGAAGACTCACCAATCCCACACTTCCTCACAGTAGACCATACTACCAAGGAAGACTCACCAATCCCACACTTCCTCACAGTAGACCATGTTACCAAGGAAGACTCACCGATCCCACCCTTCCTCACAGTAGACCATATTACCAAGGAAGACTCACCGATCCTACACTTCCTCACAGTAGACCATATTACCAAGGAAGACTCACCAATCCCACACTTCCTCACAGTAGACCATACTACCAAGGAAGACTCACCAATCCCACACTTCCTCACAGTAGACCATATTACCAAGGAAGACTCACCGATCCAACACTTCCTCACAGTAGACCATATTACCAAGGAAGACTCACCAATCCCACACTTCCTCACAGTAGACCATACTACCAAGGAAGACTCACCAATCCCACACTTCCCCACAGTAGACCATATTACCAAGGAAGACTCATCAATCCCACACTTCCTCACAGTAGACCATATTACCAAGGAAGACTCACCGATCCCACACTTCCTCACAGTAGACCATATTACCACGGAAGACTCACCGATCCCACACTTCCTCACAGTAGACCATATAACCAAGGAAGACTCACCGATCCCACCCTTCCTCACAGTAGACCATATTACCAAGGAAGACTCACCAATCCCACACTTCCTCACAGTAGACCATGTTACCAAGGAAGACTCACCGATCCCACCCTTCCTCAAAGTAGACCATATTACCAAGGAAGACTCACCAATCCCACACTTCCTCACAGTAGACCATGTTACCAAGGAAGACTCACCGATCCCACCCTTCCTCACAGTAGACCATATTACCAAGGAAGACTCACCGATCCCACACTTCCTCATCTCAGACAACATGTGGAACGCCCGCTCCTGGTTGGTGTTCTTCCTCATCCGCATTAAACACAGGAACGCCTGGTTGAACGTCTCCAGGTCGGGCCGGAGTCCTCGCAGACTCATCTCCCCAAGCAGGCACTGAAACCAGGTGCATCAATCTTCATTCCATTACTTGCTTCATCCCAACAGACGCCAGAAATATTCGAATACACTGTGAACATGGCCATCTGGTGCTGGGTCTACATCTAACTATCATGATAAAATCCTTACCTTCTCAAATCAATGTTACTGATCAGATAGTCTTGAATTTGTGTCAGAGGTAGAACCTAATTGCTCCAATGAGGAACATACAAGAGACATAACTATTGGTGGCACTATGTCTATGCCACGAAATTCCAGCCTACTTCGGCAAATGTAGAAACTGGATGTTTACAGGGAGTTACCTCCCTTGCCTCAGGAAGAAGAAACAAAACATGTATCAGCAACTACTGTCAGGTAGCAATACATATCAGCCATTGTTTCTACATACAGGCAATCCTGGCCCAGTGTTTTGATAATCACATGGAAAATGCTGGGTATTTTTGTTTGCTGTTTAACACGACACGCAGCTATGTTGCAGCTACATGGTGGTGGTCAGAAAATAATCGCGTCTGGACCAGACAATCGAGTGATCAACATCATGAACATTATTCTACGTAATTTGGGATATGATGACATATGTCAACCAAATCAGTGAGCCTGACCACCCGATACCATTATCGCCTCTTACGACAAGTATGGGTTACTGAAGATCAATTCTAACCCAGATCTTCACAGGTTCATGTGAAGAGAGAACTCACCAGGAGATGTTGCCAGCGTATTTCGCTGGAGGAGTTGTCTGTAAACACCGAACTGTAGATGATGGCATTGTAGGTTGGTGTATCCACTGAAATCCACAAATAGAGACAGATTAGTAAACATTGCCAGCTAATCAGATTGCAGCAAATAGCATTAGTTTTACAATGTCGCATCAAACTATGGGTGAGTGAAAAACCTTCAAACACATTAACATGATGTAAGGTTCTACATACGTGGCATGTCTGCAGCCACCATCTCTTCATAGTACTCGAATGCTTTTTCATGGCCTCTGTACTGTAAACACAACAAACATATAAACATAAAGGCTAATCGACATTCATAAAAACATGGAATATCAAATTAAACTGTATAGAAGTTCTCATTGTTATGCTTGTTATATCAAGACAACAACTGATGCACTTTCTTGACTTGTAAAACTGCAACGTAACAACATACTCGCATGTGTGTCTCAAAAGGAAGTATCTTCGATTGTCTTGATTGCAGTATTAATTGGTGCTTGCACGATGTTATGATTGTGTCCTGTTTTTGCTCACATGAGTTTTGTGGTGGGATACATAAATAAGTTTGAAAGTAATATGTCTGGACCAGACAATCCAGTGACTGATATCATGAGGATCATTCCACTGGGGTACACTGACACGCATCAGCCAGGTCAGTGAGTGACCACCCAATCCTCAAGCAATGGTTGCTGTAGAACAATTCTTACCCAGATTTTCACAAGTCACCAAGATATCAGTCATTGTATCCCCACAGCATATCAATGCTCATGCTGTTGATCACTGGATTGTCTGGTCCAGACTCAATTATTTACAGACTGCCGCCAAGTGCTAAGTGTGGCATTAAACAACGAACAAGCAAACCAGCAAGTCACCATGTACAACAAACACAAACTCCAATGGTGTTATTACTCATAAGACTTACTTTGGACAGCCCTCTGATCATGCTCTTGTAAGCTTCTGGCGTCTTCACTTCCATATCATCAAACACAAGCTGTGCCATGCCATTTTTGCTGTGGATGAATATTAAAATGGAATGTACCATCATCATCATCATCATCATCATCATCATTGTCGTCGCCTCCATCATCATCAGCAGAAGCATCATCGTCATTGTGATCATCATTGTCATAACCAATATTGGCATGGAATGTATCATCATCATCATCATTGTCGTCACCTCCATCATCAGCAGCAGAAGCATCATCGTCATTGTGATCATTGTCATTACCAATATTTGGCATGGAATCTATCATCATCATCATCATCATCATCATCATCATCATTGTTGCCATTATCATCATGAACATTACGTATGAAGGTTAAAGTCTGCAGCTGCAGAAACTGTACTGAGTTGAAGGGGGAAAGTTTAACGGATGTCAATATTCAGTAATAAGAGTGTGTTCATCTTGTTACACAAGATGACATACAAAAATCCTCCCTTCATGTGTATCACTTCTAAATGCCACTCAAAGACTGTATAGAGTTACTTAAAATACAAATGTTTTCCAAGGATAAACACAACGATTGCCATTTGTGTACAAACAGGAACAACAGCTATCTTTGTTAATAATTCTAAGGACACTGCCTCTGTTACACCAGTGCCATTAATCCTGTATTCGGCTGCAATCATACACCACTAATCTTCACTGTTATCTTCACACAAGTACAGTGGAAACCGCCTAAGTAAAGACCGCTTAACTAAACAGACCGGATAAGTAAACACTATTCTTTGGTCCCGGCAAATTTCTTCATTATTTATCACTATTAGAGTCCGGTTAACTAAACTCGGATAAGTAAACAATACCGCTTAACTAAATGTCTTCTCACGGTCCCTGGAAGTAAATTACTTAACAAAAGAGACTGGATAACTAAATTAACGATCACCACATAATCTGATATGAGGGGCACGTGTCAGTCTCCAGCTCCCTGGCTTAACTCAATGAAATTTTATGGAATAAAACATGTCATATTACTTACAAATGTTGTCTGTTATTCTTTTGTATACATATATATGCATATGGTTGTCATTTGCAGGTTTTGATCAGTTTGGATAAGTAAAATACCTGATAAGTAAACAATTTTGGCGAGTTCCTTGAAATTTTATTTATCAGGTTTCCACTGTAGTTGTCAAAATAACAGTACCACTAATCCGCACCTCACTCTTCAACTAACGCAAGGTGGGAAAAACCTCATGATGTATGTTGGGACAGTGAGTGAGTGAGTGAGTGATTTATAGTTGTATGCCACTTTTAGCATTATTCCAGCAGTACCACAGCAGGGGACACCAGAAATGGGTTTTACAGATTGTACCCATGCGGGGAATCGAACCCTGATCTCTCGGCTTGAACCACTAGCTCCCAATGACTGACAGTCAACACGTGATATACATTGAGTTGACAATTGACAAATGTGACGTGATCTTTACATGATCTATATAAGGACGTACTTCCATGACTTTGATGGACCCCTGGGTGAATCTTTTCCTATATCTTGTCGAAACTCGAATTCTTCAGGCAGCAACTGGTCCGGAGGATCGTCACTGTTGTAGACACACAGCAGATCCAGGAGGCGTTGATGTGTGTCGGCACTGATCTCAGTACCTGCAGCAGTGAGTGAGTGAGTGAGTGAGTGAGTGAGTGAGTGAGTGAGTGAGTGAGTGAGTGAGTGAGTGAGTGAGTGAGTGAGTGAGTGAGTGAGTGAGTGAGTGAGTGAGTGAGTGAGTGAGTGAGTGAGTGAGTGAGTGAGTGAGTGAGTGAGTGAGTGAGTGAGTGAGTGAGTGAGTGAGTGAGTGAGTGAGTGAGTGAGTGAGTGAGTGAGTGAGTGAGTGAGTGAGTGAGTGAGTGAGTGAGTGAGTGAGTGAGTGAGTGAGTGAGTGAGTGAGTGAGTGAGTGAGTGAGTGAGTGAGTGAGTGAGTGAGTAACACCAACTCATACAGATCACAGTATAATATGTTAATGTGGTCTTAGTTGATCACTACACTAACACTATTAAGTCAGTGAGTGGGTATGGTTTTACGCTGCTTTTAGCAATATTCCAGCAGAAATGTCACGGCAGGCTGACACCAGAAGTGGACTTGACACATTGTACTCATGTGGCATCATGTAATTAAGTGAGCAAGTTGGATACTAAACCTACTGATAACATTTATGAGTGAGTGAGTGAGTTTAGTTTAACGCCGCACTCAGCAATATTCCAGCTATATGGCGGTGGTCTGGAAATAACCAAGTCTGGACCAGACAAACCAGTGATCAACAGCATGAGTACGATCTGCGCAAATGGGAACCGATGACATGTGTCAACCAAGCCAGCGAGCCTGACCACCCAATCCAGTTAGTCGCCTCTTACGACAAGCATGGGTTACTGAAGGTTCATTCCAACCCGGACCTTCACGGGTGTTAACATTTATGAATAATGAATAGATGACATGAAATGCATAAACTATGGATATGTAACACGAGAAGCATACACTATGAATAGGTGGCATGAGATGCATGTACTATTATCAGGTGAAATGAAGTGAACACAATATGGATAGGTGACATGAAGTGAATGCATTGGCAACCTACCTTCTTTCTTTAGACTTTTATAAACATCAACTGCATCTGTCACTCGTCTCTTCTCAATCCTTTCATTCAAGGCCAGCTCATTGACATAGCGATACTTGTACTTGTTTGACTTGGGCATTAATGCCTGGTGAAGAGAAATGTGACAATTACTTTAACATACCAAGAATGAAAGGTGTACACACTGAAATGCAGATTAGAAAGTTCTTATGGAGGATTTGCGAGATGACATACTGGTGTTGAAGTTCTGATTTTAATGAAACGGCACAACACAGTTAACAAGGTTAAACAGATCCTGGCATAGAAAGAGCCTGCAAAACTGCATTTTCATGGTTCTTGAAAATCAGATTTCATTGAATTATCTTGCTAAATATCTCCCTTTACTCAATGAAAATGACAGTTTGGAAATAAACACACTACCTCGATGGGCGGGTCAGCAGGGCTGTCTCGGAAGTAGGCAGGATACTTGTCCACCATGAATCGAGCTGCTTTCCGTCCAGATGCTTTGGACAAGGCAAAATTCCTCTGAAACACATTACTGAGATGAAATACATGCAGATGTTGTCAAATTTCCACATGTTAAAAACATACAGGCAAAAAGTTTCAAGGTATGTACGCATGCACCTGGGGTGTGCAGGAGTGTGCACAACACATTTCAAAGCATATACGCAATACTATCAGTAAATGTTAGTAAAAAGGCAAAATTTGGCGTGAAGTGAAATTGTCTGAACATCACTTTCGAGATATTTTTCCTCATATGGCTGCTGGTAGTATATAGTAACATAGCATGCTTACATTGCACTTTCCTCCATACACTCTGTGCATGGCCAAAGATATCAGTAACATTACCCAAGTCATTGGATAAATGTCCACATAATTTTAACTCTCAGCTCCTTGAGGAGTATACCTTGTCATGAAGGATAACAACTATGCATCTAATCCTGCTGTGTATACTGTTTTAGTGCTGGGTGTACAGCACAAATTTCAAACGAAATCAACACAAAAGCCAGAATTGTATTGTACGCTTACAGATATAACACGATACAGTTTGACTTTAACACCCACTCTGACACTGGCCCAACTAAGCAAGTAGCATCTTGGTAGTTCTTGGTCTCTTGGCATGATGCTGCAGGGATTGAACAACAACCTTCCCTCCTAGTGATAAACCATTTACGTATATGGAATACCTACCTTGGCAGAATAGGAATAAGGGATGAGGAAGGGGTCGTCCATGAACATGTATTTGGGAGCTGTTTCATCCTGCAAGCAAAGTAAATACATATCAGTGTAACATCAACAGCAAACATGTGTGTTGGGTTTCACATAGTTATAGTTATATCACAGCATATGGAACTAAAGTAGGTCTCAGGCATTCACCACTTTGGTGAAACCCACAAATGAAGTCAAACCAATAAACAATCAGAGCTTCCAGTCATGCCTAAAGGATGCAACTCTGAACAGTAAATCCACCACCTCTGACTGAGTTAAACACAGACACATAGATTCGGTGAAGTCAAACACATACACAATCAGAGGTTCCTGTCATGCATAAGGGAGGCAACTCCAAACAGCAAATCCACCACCTCTGACTGACATAAACACAGACTCAGCACATCCACTATACAGTTACATCTTTCTTATGTATGGATGTCATCGAAGGAACCACAGAAGATAGGATGTAATAACAAGATATTTACGTCTTGACAGGCAAAGAGTGAATGCTCCAGTCCGAGGTGACAAGGAGATTGCCAGTCCCGTGGGCAAAACATGTGACATCATGTGATGTTATACCCCAGTATCCAGAAATGTCAGGCATTTTAATAACCACTGTTACACCCATAATCACATAAACTTCAGAAAAAGTCTGCCACGTTTCCCTACCTTTCCAACAGTTGATGCCAATGCTTGAAGTATAGACAAAGAATCCCTGGAAACAACAGAAACATCATCTTATTATACAGGCACTACATCTTACACTAGCAATACAGCCGTGCAAGGAGAATTCCTTACAGCACTCTGATTTCTGTATTGCCTGGCTGTCTGGTCTACTTTAGGCCAAATCTCTGAAGAATGTCCAAAATTAAATTTTGGATTTACAGTTATTAAAGGGAGTTTGTTTTAAGTCAAATATTATACTGTTTTGTTTCTTTTGAGATAGAACCTGGCACTTGATTGATGATGTGAAGTGGATTAATTCAATCTCACATCTACACGTTTCAGGGCTCCAGATGATTTTTCAACATCAGGAGTATGTACTCCTTATTTTTTCAATATAGGAGTACTGGGAAAACTTGGAGTACATTTAGAGTACTGAATGGAATTTAATGGAGTATCAGTAATCTTGTGTTTCGTTTCATATATGCATAACAACATTGCTACTCTTGTGTAAACAGGTCAATGAACAATAAAACAATACTTTTTCAGATAAATACGTCTGTAAATGATTCTAAGACCGTACACCATTGCTGTGGTGAGTATCTGCTACGTTTCCTAAATTATTGACGAACCATTTGACGATATTTCCAACAATCGATCTATTTAGCCAGCCATTCACCATTATACAATCAACATGGAGTACTGAGTAGAACAAATGATTCTTAGAACTTACCTTTTCTTCTTCTTTGGTATAATAATATCTGCTGAAAAAAGGTGAAATAAACACATTAGAAAAAAGGATTATTTTCATAGTTTAGGAAATGATTAAGCTGTGACAATGAATTTTATTCCCATTGTACGAAAGGTCAACATCACTTTACTAACGATAATTATCAAAATTGACTGGACAGCTGAACATGAAACCATGCACGTTCTTGTAACCATGGCAACATTATGATTATGTTAAATGTTCCCAATCCCATGAAGACCAAAGAGGTTAACCTGTCAGCAAGCTGGCTTGGTAAAAATGTCATCATGGTCATCTGTGGTATGACTCCAAGATCTGCTACATACTACCCCTCAGTAAAAGGCATGTACCTGGGGTCAAAACGTCTGCCTTGGACCAGGTTTGTGGTTCAAATCCCATTACCAGAGGCAGACATTTTATGACCATAACACTTTGAGACCCATCAAATGCAAATCTACATTACAACTATCCATGTTAAGAGAGTGTTATATCAATACTTTGATGTACAGAACATAAATCCTTTCTCCAGCATCAATAACCTTGTTTTGAGTCTGACGTCTCCTTCAGTGTAGACTGTGTGGATACTGTGCACGACCTGAAAGATACAGTACAAATTCTCTGTATCGAAACATCACACATCAAAATTAAATCATACCATTTTAATGAGTCAATCAGTACAATGCATACACAAGAGCTCCAGATAAGCTACAAATTTGCATAACATCTGCAAAATATCATCATAACCAAACAACTACGCATCCTTCTTAGGCAAGGTTTACCAAGTCATCAGAATCTGATTGCAGCTTGTAACCATTTTTTCCACAATAACAAAAAACTTGAAATAAGGTAGTTTCCTCTAATTGTGTTGGATTTATTCAATAAAACTAAAAGAGGTAGTTGGCCCTACTTCACATGTCACAACCAATCCCACGGATTAAAGAAGGGTGTTTTATCTGCAGGTGGTGAACATCCTAAGGATCATGAATTATCCGAACGATATATATATAACCCTGATAATAGTACAGGGTGCTTGACTGGTAAGGGTATGTCTATAGATATATTAGTTCAGCAAGCTAAACGTCGTGTTCCTGCCAAGGCAACACGACGTTTAGCTAGAACTATAGATATATTTGATTGTAACGTACCCATCAATACATAACTAACCTTAAGGATGTAAGCGATACGCGACATCTGTGTAAGAGCCAGAGTCGGAAGTCTGAGACAAGTACATTGCACTTTTGTTACGACCTGAATGGTTGGCAATTAGTGCCTATGATGCTGACATCATTGACATTGACAAGATTAGTGGAGACTGGCTAAGAGAACCGGCCGCGCAAAATACGTGTTTCAGGTTATGCTTTCCAACAAACACTGACAAATCTAACCAATGCCACACTTTAGCTCTACAGACCACCTTTGTACATCTGCAGTAGAATAACGTACCTATAACACAACCTAACACTTGTTGCAAGCACTCGCCGTGTGCAGTTGCACATGGACGCAGCCATCTTTGATACTTAAAATCCGGATCGTTACTTATTTTATGAGTTTTTGAAAGCCGTATGAAAGCAGTGTCAAGCTAGCATTGAGGAATCTTATCAGAATTTCTATTCTAATACTGTACGTCATCTGTCTTTTATATTTCAATAATATGCCTTTTTTTTTATTAAGAAATAACGAAGACATCGTTATATAAGGATCGGACCGGTATTTATAAACTTGGCCAATGTTCTTGAGAGAACTAATATTTGTCCCAAACTTAAAACGAACAGGAAAAACTCCTCTTGTTTCATGCGTTGACATTTTGCAATTTCAGTGGAGTAACTACTACTAAGAACAAGATGCAAGTTAGTACTTACACTTTTAAATCGTTACTCAAATCAAATCAATTTTTTTTTTAAATCCTGGAGCGTGTTCTTTCAAACCTATGATATAGTTGCATGCATGGTACTTGTTTAATTTCCAACTTGGCCCGGCCACTAATATGAATGTTGTCGTTGATGTGTTGGTTAATCAACAATATAATGTTTGCTTGTTGCTTTAATTTTTTATGATGTCTAAGTTTCTGTTTTTGATAGGGATCCCTATTTTAATTGTGTTCTCTATTGCAGATGCATGCCAGTGTTTGGCCTGTGTTTGACGATCGTTTCAAATGTTTTATATATTACACGTGACTGAGTTTAGTTTAACGTCGCTTTCAGCAATATTCCTGCAATATCACTTCGGGCGACACCAGAAATCGGCTTCACATTATTGTGCCCATGTACTAGGGCTGGGACGGGTAACCCGGATATGCGGGACGGGTGGGTAATGATCCAGTTGGACCCGGGTGCCCGTCTCAAATACCCAGACCCGTTATGATCATGTGACTAATGGATTAAATAATGTAATATATTATTCTTTCATGATTGAAAGGTTGTATTGTCTTTAAAGATTTAGACATAATTTACAGTCACTTGTTTTGAATATGATATATGGTTAAGATATAAACACGAAATTTTAGCCTCCGAGTATCAGGGTAGGGTAATAGGGGGTGGGATACCCGGGTATAAAGTTTGGACCCATCCCAGCCCTACCATATATGTACCCGCATAGGCAATAGAACCCAGGCCTTCGGCGTGACGAGCGAACACTTTAACCACAAAGCTAGCCCTCCGCCCTTAATGCCCCTTATATATTACGACAACATATTGGTTGATGTTATAATTTCCTCATCAATTATCCTTTCAATAATTCAGTTATACGATTGCTTCAAAACGATTGCTTCAAAGGAATATATTTGAATAATAAACAACGGGCGAAGCGTGACAAGTTGTACACGTATCATGTTCAGATTTAAAAAAAAATTATTATCATATTACTTGATATGACGTTCGAACCGTCTTTTCTGGCAACGTCACAGTAGGTAAAGAACAACTGTTAGTATCATTTATTCTGTACATCATCTATTTACTACGAGCAAACCATTGGCATACACATTTATTTAAATATTTCACCACCGACTGTTCACATTTGACGTAATATTAAGTGTATACTGTTAAATAATACTTGTACTACTGCTGCTATAAAGTGTTCGCGAGTGCGTGCTTGTGTGGGTGTACTTCGCAAGCACATTCCTTTGTATCGAAGTGGAAATCCTGTTTGAGGCGGCTTAAAAGTTGATCGTTTGAGGTTTACAAATGTATATATTTCCTCTGACGAATAATATTATGTCTAATATTATTTGCCCTACAACTCATGCAAATATATTGATAAACTATTGAACCGCCATCTTATATTAGGGTCCTTTGTTATCTAAAATTATTTGGGGGGGGGGGGGTATTGAGAAAAAAATATAATATTTAACTGTGTAGATATTTATTTGGGATTTTACTTTAAAATTCTACATCAAATTAAGAATATATAATGTGTCTTTAAGATAGTATATTCTTTACTAAATCTATAATTAGTAACCATCTGGGTAAATAAATATAGCTCCAATGAAAAGTTAGTCATTTTAGTAGGTAGGAACGTGAACTTCAGCATGACAGTGTCAAAAGTGTCAAGGAGAGACAGAAGGATGTAAGGTGTTGGAGTTATGAAAAGGATCGTCGTTTACAACAACGGCTCAACTGTGGGTGGAAAGGCAAGTCTCACTGGTTCAAGAATTTGTTTCGCCGTCAGATCATGTTGGAATGAATAAGAGATTTTAGTTTGAACTTCCTTAAGATGATGTAACAAAAGACATTTCGCTAAGACTGCATTTTTTCCGGATGCAGCTGATAGCGTTAATTGGGCGTCTGTACGCGAGTTCTCGCTTCATTGATGTCACATGCCTCCTTGAACCTTACTCACTAACTTACTGTTAGTTGTGGTGGGGTAAGGGCAGGTTACCCCTAACTCTACACCTTGGATCTTCATTCCGTTCAAGCGCCCCTTCACAGTCGGGAGGGTTTGGTACCCCATGTATCTTAATCTTATTTCGGTTAAACAGCCCTTCATGATCCTTGGGGTTGGGCATACCTTTCAAACCAAATACCCTTTGCATTGAGGATCCTTTGGGTTGAGCACCAAATACACAATTTACAATAACTACGGTAAATTGTAGGCACAGGGCTATGGGTTAGCTCAACCTCTTGTAATAATTGGTAATATGTGGTAAATTAAATTTTACATTCATTAGCTTCACGCTGGCAGACTGGTTTTGACTAAGCTGAAAGAGTTCACCTGGTAAATGGCAGTTCTCATAGCCTTATTGCTGATTATGTTTGGCTGCCTATATGAATTAAGTAGTGCTAAAATGGTATACCGCGGTATTTTGTTTTCAGTTCGGTACACCGAAATTCACTTTGAAAATTAAACGGTATGGCCGTTTTTTGTACCGGAAATATCATCAGGGATTTACAGGACGCAACTTCCTGCGTCCTATACACATAAAAATTGACCATGGACGCAACAAAGTTTATTAGCGCATCCACAGGGATGCCGAAAAAGTCCAAATACTTTTTTGTAAAAATTCCAATCAAGTAACAATAAGTTATCAAAGGGTTTGGTACTAGCTGGGTTATGTTATCATTTGCAATTCAATTACTGTAACAAATAATGTGATGATCATGATACAATAACACTATTACTAATAATATTTAAGTGTCTGGGACCCCCATTTTGTTGTCAAGGACCCCTGAAATGTAAGAGTATGAGTCCCAGGGACTCTCAAAAACAGGACTCAAGGTAAATCCCTGTATCATCTTGCTCACCTTATGCACATTACTTACGGAATGTCATCACAAATATTCCATGTAATTTAATTCTAGATCACATCTTCTGTAGCTACCGTTTCTAACATTTCTGTGCCAAAGTGCTATTATACTGCTATTGTCAACAACTCATGCTGATTCGATAGGATTGGGTCCTAATTCCAAGAAGATTTCTTCTCGGAACTTTAATTTTTATTGTTAATGAACCGAACTGAAATGTACTGAACCGAGAGCTGCGTACCGCAATACGTACCAAACCGTGGCATGGGCGTACCTTTGCACCCCAAGAATTAAGTATAGAATATACATGGTGTAAGACATTGTACAGATGTATGTGTAATATGCCATTGACATACATATCAGTGAGTGAATGTTGTTACCATGGTTATAAGTCAGTCAACCATAATCCAGTATCATCACTACAACCTTTCAAAAATCCCTGTCGGTCTGAGGCGGTCTTCATTTGGTCAGCATCTTAACACCCGCATTTGATTCCCAACACGACTACAGTGTGTGAAGCCTAATTGTGGTGTAAAATCAGACTCACTCACTAACATTTGTGGGCCTGGCAAACCGGCGGTTGATAGCTTGATCAGTGCTGAATGCTTTTGACCATCTGGGAACTCAAAGAGGCTTAATCAGCTGAGTCAGATGTTCTTGTTTCTGTTTCCTATCAGCATCACGACAAGAGACATTGCAGGGATAAAGACTGATAATCAGAAATATCATCAATAGTGAAAATTATTAATGATTATCAATAGGAAAATTGTGTCATCGATAATATTATGCATAAACTTTAGTGATAAAGTACAATTTAATTTACTCAGACAATACTCAAAGTTAGGTATACATGCATGGGCTGCTTCTAAGATATGTTCAGAAAGCTGATTTGTTACTAACCCATGAATAAACATGTCGCCACTCACCATATTTCCTGGTTCTCGTAAAATCCCCTAGCGGCAAAAGATCGCAAAACGAATTATCTCCCTTCTTTCTATCCAATCAGAACACCTGTTACATCGACTTATATTCAACTTAGACTAACACAAGCAAATGTGAGGCCACAAATATCCCCCATCTGCCGGGGACTTGTGTTGATGTTACACACAAGACGTTTAATGGCTAGCTTGTCCGTTGTCAACGAGGGCGATGGAGACGCCACTGATCCGCCATAACATGACGGAGTTCTGTCTAGAAGAAACGTGTGCGCATCGCGCAGGGGAAGAGGTTTAGTTTTCTCGAAGTATACGGAAATTACCGAGGCCTTGCGAATGATCACTTTTGAAACAACGTCGCTGATTGCACAACTAAATCTGATTGCCTCCAATCACGAGTCTTGAACGCTCACACCATGAAAGGGCCGTATTAGAACAGAGGTAACGTAGGAAGATATGACAGGAGTAACCTCTGTGGGAAGAGAATGACCAGTGACATGAAATGTATTCATTTCTTTCAGACTTTCCTTTGCATTTTGGCTCAGTTACTTCTCCGAAAAGTATTGATAATTGACTGATATTTAGTCTTAATTATCAATCTCTGTGTTCTTTATTCATAACCAGCCCTAATTGCAGGACAAGCTTTGACAAACTGTGACAAACAGATCCTGAATGTCTCTTTAAATTTACCCCATAAGATACCATTTGCTACATGAAAAACTTATTTTCATCGTTTTGTCTCGTGATCATCTCTATTACTGCTTAATTTTCAATAGGTTGTGGCTGTGTCGGAAAGTCTAGATGAAACTCTGGCAGAGATTGGACAGAAGCTTGGCATCCAGGCCAAATGTCTGTATACAGGACAGGGGGGGCCTCATTGATGATGTTCCACTTTTGAGGTACGTACAGTCAGAGCAAGAAATATCTTTACACATCTCTGTAATCCCGGACTGTAATCCCAATTACAGTCATGGGAATTTCCTTTCTGCTTACTTGATTCATCATTAACAGGACTTTGGGCAACATTGAGGCATTTTTTAGATCGTCCAAACCACCCTGTGAGGACAGTGGCCGAGAATAAATGAATGAAATAAACATATCCTTGAAAAAGTTCAAGGCCGGAAGGCTCGCTCATGTGGATTACTAAAACTTTGTCTCGAGGCTTCATTTCTAACTTTACCTGTGAAGGTCCGGTTTAGAATATTGACCTTCAGTAACCCATGCTTGTCGTAAGAGGCGATTAACGGGATCGGATGATCAGACTCGCTGACTTGGTTGACACGTGTCATCGGTTCCCAATTGCACAGATCGATGCTCATACTGTTGATCACTGGATTGTCTGGTCCAGACTCGATTATTCACAGACCGCCGCCATATAGCTGGAATATTCCTGAGTGCGGCGTTAAACTAAACTCGCTCACTCGCTCATTTCTAACTTGCATTTTTAAAACTGTGTCTACTGGTTCTTAGAAAACCTATATTTGAATCTGGTGGTTTCTGAGGTCATTTGAAATAGCTGACTTCTCCAGACATATTTGTTCCAGTTTGGACTGTTTTTGCTCTCCTCACCTCTTGCACTGATTGACACATCTTATGGGCATTGATTTGATACTACTCTCTGTTGATTTGCTACTGAATTTGTGGGCGTGTCAAGATAAGTAAAAATGGAAAAGTCACCTAATTCACATCACACCACACTCAGCAAATATTCCAGCCATATGGTGTATTCTGTCAATAATCAAGTCTAGACCAGACAATCCAGCAATCAACAGCATGAGCATCTACCTACGTGTGATACAATGACCCGTGTCCTGACCACTCAATCCTTTTAACAGGTTGTGTACTAGTGGCTGAAGTCACACACTGTTTTATCACAGTTAAACATGTTGAGGTTCTAATCCATTTCATTGATTTTATTCAAAATTTTGATCAATACTGTTAACATAAATTTTGCATGTTGTGTGTAATCAGGAAATAACTAACTCCATAAACATGATAAATGTGGCAGTTTTTCAAACAAGTTACAGGTGCTACCACTCTTCAGCCTGTAGTTATTTCCTTGCTTGTTGATGACCGAGGCTTGCTTATCAGCTTAAGGTGATTACAAGGTGGCTCAGTTGTCTGAGGTGCCCCAATTCTGGGTTTGAATCTCAGTGAGCCACACTATATTTCTAGGTTTGTCAGCACCATGCATTTGTAACCTGCATCAGTTTTCTAACAGTACAATTAAAGGTGGGGTAGCCTAGTGGTTAAAGCTTTCGCTTGTCACGCCAAAGACCCAGGTTCGATTCCCCACATGGGTACAATGTCAGAAGCCCATTTCCGATGTCCCCGCCGTGATATTGCTGGAATATTGCTATAAGTGGCGTGAAACCAGACTCACTCACTCACTCTAACATTAAGTTGACACGCCTTGATATAAATGGGGCAGTGGGGTAGCCTAGTGGTTAAAGTGTTCACTAGTCACGTAGAAGACCCGGGTTCATTTCCCACATGGGTACAATGTCTGAAGCCCATTTCCGGAATCTCCTGTCAAGATATTGCTGTAATATTGCTAATAGCGACGTAAAATCATACTTGATTGTTTCCTCGCATAGATACATATGGAATACTGTTAAAAGCAGTGTTAAGCCCAACTCAATAACTCTGTCTTATAGTGTTCCTTGTTCAAGCTGTTGTTGATCTATTGTATATCATTGTCATTGGTGTATTGATCCAATATTGTTGTAATAATGATAATTGATTGAGATGTCCCTTGTATTTGTCCGTGTGAGGCAAGACTGAGGATTGACATGAACACCCTTCTGTAATATTGATTGTTGTGGTCAACACAATAAGGTATGAGCTCCATGAGAAGATGACCGTGATATCTGGCCGCCAGCATCAAGCTGTTACACGATCTGTTTAACATTCGTATGTTTTCAAGTCACCTTGCCATCAGATGTCTCTGTGATTATAATCATGATTATTGAACGAGAAAGCTGCAACTGTCCGCTCCAGTGTCATACATAATAATAATAGTGCATCTCTATGGCACTATTTCCACACATAAGCATGCTCAAAGCGCACAGTCTGATTATTATTACCCCAGATAACCCAAGCTGCCTGTGAGGCTCTAGAACGGTTATAGTCACATGACTTATCTCAACAGGTACCCATTTTCTGCTGGGTGAACAGCGGTAAGTTTGAACAAACTCACTTGACTAGTGTGAGACCACATGTATCACATGTGCTTCATTGTGGGGCAGTACTGAAGTCCTAGAAACTCTCAGGAGTCAAACTGCCAAACATGGTCACCCATCCAAGGAATATCCACGCCCAATGTTGCTTAACTTCAACTGATTTGTGACCTGAGCTCTATGTACAGGACCACACACCACACATGCTGCCAAATGTTTAATATCATCAGTGTGTGTAAATACCGTTACCATGTTTACCCAAATTACCTTTACCTTGCATTATTCATGTGCTTAAAGATAAGGCAAACAAGCTATAACTCAAAAAGCTGATTTCTTTTACCTCAGGCTGATTATTCTCTGATAAAACTTTGTGAATATTTTGCCAATGTTTCCTCAATTTGGATCTAAACAAATGAAAAAGTTAGTTCTTTGTCATCGATGCTATCAAAACTTTCAATAATTTGTCATGTTTAAAAAAATCATGGTGCATAGCATCTATCAGTTATTACTCATCCAAGTAAAACCCTTTGCTTGTCAGTAGCAACAGGTGCACTTAGCAAAAGTGTTAAATATCATCAGCAACTCACTGGGTTTTCCCTCCAGCAATGGCATGTGATGTAACCATGGTAACCATTACAGCTGAAAAATTGTGTAAAGATCCTGTTAGTCACCTCTTATGACAAGGGTTACCGAAGACCAATTCTAGCCCGGATCTTCAGGGGTCAGTAACTAGTAAGGAAATGTGAGCTAGTGAGTGAGTTTAGTTTTACACCGCACTCCGCAATATTCCAGCTATATGGCGGCGGTCTGTAAATAATTGAGTCTGGACCAGACAATCCAGTGATCAACATCATGAGCATCGATCAACACAATTGGGATATGATGACATGGGTCAGCCAAGCCAGCGAGCCGGAGTCCCCTCTTAGGACAAGCATGGGTTGGTGAAGACCAATTCTAACCCGGATCTTCACAGGTCCAAACCAGATGTCTCCCTCCCCTCTTCTATTTCCTAACTTCGTTTGTTTTTTTTTATCGACTTCAGTTACTAACGAATGGTTTGTGATAATTCACTTGAGTGCAAACTTTGATCACGCTACAATGTGAGGCTAACGTTTATGTTGCATTGACCAGTGTTAATTAAAAAATTCTAATTCGATACTTGTTATGTTTATGGAGGTATTAAACTGAAATCTGTACTGTGTACACCTTTGTTAGGGTTTTAACTTCATTGATGTAAATACATATTTATGTCAATTACATCGATAAACCCATGAAGGAAGCACCTACCAATTCTATTATCAGCCATTCAGGAAATAGTACTCTGTGGGTGGGCTTGGCCTAAACATTTCTTTCAGTGGATGGAAACATTAATGCCCCAAAATTGCAAGGTTTGCCAATCAAATGCCTTGGAATAACGATTTATGGCAACCTATGGCCATTGTAGTGTGCACGCATGCACGCACACACACACACACAAAGCCCCCATGTTATTTCCAACTGCAGTAAATGTCCAAACTGTTGCAGTGTTGCTATGTAATGGCTTTCCTACGACTGTGACTTGGATCAATAAAGTATTATCCAGCTTGTAAAACACTGAACAGTGCAGAATAATGGCATTTCTGTTTGTGTGGGCCAATTTGCATAATGATATCATTTCACATGGACTCAAAGAAACACACAGGTGACACTGAACATTCTCTTGTAATTATCAGTTGACTGTCAGATGTTATTACTAGAAGTGAGATCACCCTGTGTTTACAGCACTGTGCCTATTATCACATGTTAGTCATCGCCTGATTGTCTGGCTTCTGCTGTAAACATCGTCTTGGAAACACCTGCCCTGGCGGAAATTTCACATACTTCATGTCACTCCAATCTTTGAATCTGAGTTTCAATATGGCCACTGTGGCATCCATATTAACAAGCATTTCATGTGAAAATTTGGGCATGTGTAGTAAGTTGGTTGGCTTAACACATGTAACTTCTTTAAGTGGTAGTTTGAAGTTTGTATGAAGAAGAGGAAGAAGTTTTATGGATTGATTCCAACCGTAAAACGTGTTCCTCAGCTCAACACATGGTCTGTTTGTTGGCTATAATTTATGTGTTTGACCTTGCTTCTCTGAAAATGTATATATGCCTGTGTAGCTTAATAGTTAAAGCATTCGCCTATCTCACTGAAGGCTTAGGTTTGATTCCCCGTATGGGTACAATGTGTGAAGCCCATATCTGGTGTCCCCCGCCATGATATTGCTGGAATATTGCTGAAATTGGTGTAAAACCATACTCACTCACTCCTATTTTGGGGATTACATTTTACAAATTTTGTTGTTTTTTTGTGTCATGGTTGTCAAGTGATTTTGATATATTTAAACATTTTTTTCCAGAGATGATGAGAAGATTTATGTCTCAGAAGGGGATCCATTCATTGGTATGTAGAGTTTTTTGTTCCTGTTTCAGAATAAATGCAGTTTGCGAAACAAATTTGTCTACATCCAAGTGTATTCTGACTTCAAAATCTTGTTAACTTGTTTCATCGTAATTGTCATCGTTGTAAAACTGGGTTCAGCGACTAATTCTAGTCTAAAGAGCCAACTAATTCGAATCGGGTGGATACACTCGCTGGTTGAGGCATGTCTTGAATCACAGCTGCATAGATCGCTGCTAATGATGTCAATTATGATTGTCTGGTCCAGACTTGATTATTTACAGAATCACTTCAAAATGAGTGACTATATATGAGTTTGGTATTAGGTTTTTGTCTGTTTGTTGCTTACTGCCACAGTTAGCAATACGCTAACTGTATGACACCAGTCTGTATGGAACTAAACAAACCAGTGATAGATACTATGAGCATCAATCTCCACAACTAGGATATGATGACATGTGTTAAATTTTCAAGCCTGACCACCCGATCTCATTATACACCTCTTACAACAAGCATGGGTTGCAGGGGTGGAAATAACCCATTGCCCAACACCCGAGTCCAGTGTTTTTTTTCTGTCGGGCAAGCAAATTTGTATATCACACTGTACTGGTGTCCAGTTGATATTCCAATGTTAATTATGTTATTTATTTTAAAAATCAACAAGAAAACGGCCGGAATAGTGGAAAAATTATCAGGGCAAGTGATTTTACATGTGCCACTGTACCGGAGTACACTAGCAATTTTCAAGTTATTTCCACCCCTGGGTTGCTGAAGATCAATTCTGACCCAGATCTTCATGTCTAGTTTGACATTAAACAACAAACAAAATGTAATTAGTTATTGAATATCATTTGATGTGTTATCACTATGGATACCGACAGATAAAAATGATAATTAAGTTTTCAATTTATTATATATTCAATACGATTGGTAGCAGTTAAAGCATTGGTTGTCATCTATGCTTGTTTCTGAACATGGGTACTTGTTTAGCCAGTTTTTTGTGTATCCATGAAGATGTTGTTGGAATATTGCTAAACAAGTAAACACAATCGAAAACTGTACACAATTACATGCTACTTTTTTCACAGCTCTGTCTCACTCAACCCCAAGAGTTGTCTCCCCTCTACGTCCAAAATCTGACCCCCCTGGACCCCATAAGAAATGCACCAAGTCGGAATGGGTGACGCTGAACGTAGGCGGGACCATGTTCACAACAACAAGGTGAGTCACATTCATGTTGATGATCATCCTGGGGAGAGAATGTTGTGTACAGTATGATGTGATGAGGTCACATTCATGTTGATGATCATCCTGGGGTGAGAATGTTGTGTACAGTATGATGTGATGGGGTCACATTCATGTTGATGATCATCCTGGGGAGAGAATGTTGTGTACAGTATGATGTGATGGGGTCACATTCATGTTGATGATCATCCTGGGGTGAGAATGTTGTGTACAGTGTGATGTGATGAGGTCACATTCATGTTGATGATCATCCTGGGGAGAGAATGTTGTGTACAGTGTGATGTGATGGGGACACATTCATGTTGATGATCATCCTGGGGTGAGAATGTTGTGTACAGTATGATGTGATGAGGTCACATTCATGTTGATGATCATCCTGGGGAGAGAATGTTGTGTACAGTATGATGTGATGGGGACACATTCATGTTGATGATCATCCTGGGGAGAGAATGTTGTGTACAGTGTGATGTGATGGGGACACATTCATGTTGATGATCATCCTGGGGAGAGAATGTTGTGTACAGTATGATGTGATGGGGACACATTCATGTTGATGATCATCCTGGGGTGAGAATGTTGTGTACAGTGTGATGTGATGGGGACACATTCATGTTGATGATCATCCTGGGGTGAGAATGTTGTGTACAGTGTGATGTGATGGGGACACATTCATGTTGATGATCATCCTGGGGTGAGAATGTTGTGTACAGTGTGATGTAATGGGGACACATTCATGTTGATGATCATCCTGGGGAGAGAATGTTGTGTACAGTGTGATGTGATGGGGACACATTCATGTTGATGATCATCCTGGGGTGAGAATGTTGTGTACAGTGTGATGTGATGAGGTCACATTCATGTTGATGATCATCCTGGGGAGAGAATGTTGTGTACAGTGTGATGTGATGGGGACACATTCATGTTGATGATCATCCTGGGGAGAGAATGTTGTGTACAGTGTGATGTGATGGGGACACATTCATGTTGATGATCATCCTGGGGAGAGAATGTTGTGTACAGTGTGATGTGATGGGGACACATTCATGTTGATGATCATCCTGGGGAGAGAATGTTGTGTACAGTGTGATGTGATGTGGACACATTCATGTTGATGATCATCCTGGGGAGAGAATGTTGTGTACAGTATGATGTGATGAGGTCACATTCATGTTGATGATCATCCTGGGGAGAGAATGTTGTGTACAGTATGATGTGATGGGGGACACATTCATGTTGATGATGATCATCCTGGGGAGAGAATGTTGTGTACAGTATGATGTGATGAGGTCACATTCATGTTGATGATCATCCTGGGAGAGAAATGTTGTGTACAGTATGATGTGATGGGGACACATTCATGTTGATGATCATCCTGGAGAGAGAATGTTGTGTACAGTGTGATGTGATGGGGACACATTCATGTTGATGATCATCCTGGGGAGAGAATGTTGTGTACAGTGTGATGTGATGGGGACACATTCATGTTGATGATCATCCTGGGGAGAGAATGTTGTGTACAGTGTGATGTGATGGGGACACATTCATGTTGATGATCATCCTGGGGAGAGAATGTTGTGTACAGTGTGATGTGATGGGGACACATTCATGTTGATGATCATCCTGGGGTGAGAATGTTGTGTACAGTATGATGTGATGGGGACACATTCATGTTGATGATCATCCTGGGGTGAGAATGTTGTGTACAGTGTGATGTAATGGGGACACATTCATGTTGATGATCATCCTGGGGAGAGAATGTTGTGTACAGTGTGATGTGATGGGGACACATTCATGTTGATGATCATCCTGGGGAGAGAATGTTGTGTACAGTATGATGTGATGGGGACACATTCATGTTGATGATCATCCTGGGGAGAGAATGTTGTGTACAGTGTGATGTAATGGGGACACATTCATGTTGATGATCATCCTGGGGTGAGAATGTTGTGTACAGTGTGATGTGATGGGGACACATTCATGTTGATGATCATCCTGGGGAGAGAATGTTGTGTACAGTGTGATGTGATGGGGACACATTCATTTTTGAGACAGCAATCTGGTATACTCCCAAAATATTTTAATACGAGTTATATTTGATGCAGTAATTTTTTCAGAGTTTTTCAGGGTTTTACATGGAGTGAAATTCCTTCTTTTTTTATTTAACATTTTTGTAAATATTTCCAAGATATGTTCATGAGTTGTATCTGATGCAATATGTTTTCAAATAAGTGTACCTTGAATGAAGTGATTAGTTAACATAAATAAGTAACCATGCACTGAATCAAATTACTTACAAACGGGAACAATATTACAAAATTTACCGTCACAGCCCTTGCTGTACTAGGAATTAATCATGGAATTATTTTATAGACAAAATATTTTAGTGACTCACAGATTTTGAAAATGACTCCCGAAACATTTACTGAGTCATCATGACTCCCATTTACATGATAATAGGACTAATGGTAGCCCAGCAGTCTAGTGTGTTGGAACTACCTCTGCAGAGTTGCATCCCTTAGCTCTTTCAGGATTTGCTGGTCCTGGGTTTGATTCCCATTTTGAACTTTGGATTTATAAATGTAAAATTAAACTTATGAGAACAGTCATATTCATTCTCACTGAAAGTGGCAATAAATTTTGTTTAAAGATGACAAATAGTGACATGGACATTGTAAGATGTAACCATAGTAACCATGCCCTAAGACAAGTGGTATGAAACCTAATAAGGTCATCATATAACCACATGCACTCCGAGTGATAATGCTACCTATTTATTGTACTGACATTTTGTATCCTGCCATTGTAAAAGAGTTAAATCAAATTGATATACAACTGTTCGATTGAGCTGAGATAAATTTACGTGTCACATAACTTTCATTGACTCGTGACAACCTTCAAGTCTTTACTTCATTGGGGTATAAAGAGTTTATTCTCCTACTTCAACATATATTTGCTGACCCGGGCAGTGTACATAATATTTTATCCAGGTCAGTGTGAGATCATGTGAACCAATCAGATTTCAACAGTCTGACAAGGAGGTGAGATAAAAGCCATAGATTGTAAAGTAAACAATGTGAAAGTGAGACAGTGGGAATACTTGTTACCATTGCTTACTACTTAACATGCCAGATGTCTGACTTCAGTTTTATATATTTGATATTTGTGAAGCAGATCATATTATTGGTTGTTTTTTCCCACCATCTATGTTATATTATGCTATTAAACTTGTTTGCATATTTTTGTCAGAAATACTTCAAACCTTGAGTTGTGTTTACACAAGAATTCATAATCCATGATTGGTTATTATTGTACATGTACTATAGGACATGTTTGCCACCCTAACCTAACCCGAACCCTAACAGTAACCTCAACCCTAACCCCTAACCCTAACCCTGACAGCTGCAATTTTAAAAATATTGGTATGGAATATATGTGTTTGAGTATTAGAGGAAAGGATTAGTGGTAAACATGGTAAATAGTTACAAAATAAGGTGGGGAACATATACTATAAGTATAACCACACTGTATGACCACGTCTTGTCCATGTTTTGACCACATCATGTCCATGTTATGACCATGTTATGAGTGTGTAATGACCATGTGATGTGTTTGCAGGGGGACCCTGACCCGTACTGACCCAGACAGCATGCTGGCCAGGATGTTCAACAGTGAAAATGGTATGTAGGTGCATGCTGCTTGTGATGCAGGTAGCCCCATTGTCTAACATGTCTCAGGCATGACAGTTCACAGTGCGGAGTTGTGTCCCTTGGGCATACCAGAAACCTGTAAATATTGGTCTGAAACCCAGATTTGCAATGATTAATGTTTTAACTCCCATGTGACAGACCAGCTAGAATATTGCTAACAAGCATAATATGACATTTCTTTCATTGCTGCTGATGACAAAGTGTTGATAAAGGTGACAGAATGTCCCAGCAGTGTTGATAAAGATGACAGAATGTCCTCTCATTGTTGATGAGGATAATAAAATGAGCTGTCATAGCTGATGAGGATGATAAAATGTCCTGTTGCTGATGAAGATGAAAAATGTCCTGTCATTGATGAAGATGATAAAATGTCCTGTAGTTGTTGAAGATGAAAAATGTCCTGTCGTTGCTGATGAAGATAATAAAATGAGCTGTCATAGCTGATGAGGATGATAAAATGTCCTGTCGTTGCTGATGAAGATGAGACATGTCCTGTCGTTGATGAAGATGATAAAATGTCCTGTCGTTGTTGAAGATGAAAAATGTCCTGTCGTTGTTGAAGATGAAAAATGTCCTGTCGTTGCTGATGAAGATGATAAAATGTCCTGTCATTTTTGCTGCTTCTGATAAAATGTCCTCTTATTGTTGATTAAGATGATAAAATGTCCTGTGATCACTGCCACTGCTGATGAAATGTCCTCTTATTGTTGATTCAGATAAAAAAAAATGTCCTGTCGTTGCTGATAAGGATAACAATATGTCTTGTCATTTCTGATGAAGATGATAAAATCAATCAGTGTAACTGTTATTTTCAATTGCAAAGAAAGATGAACTTCTAAGATCTGTTTCACTAACTTGTAGGGCTGTGTATTGCCCCAAATTTCGTATTGTGATATATTGCCATACACTCTTCTGTATTGCGATATGTATTGCAATATATTGTGAAAGAACCGTTATTGTGATCTGTCCACTTGGTAATGTTCTTTTACCTTTAAATTGAATCACAGTATATGTGAGTAACCATTGTGCATTGTATAGCTTCTTTCAAAGTGAAAAAGGAAAATCCAGAACATTCTTCTGTTTATATTTTAAAACAGCAGGGATCGACAGTCAATAAAAAATTTAACTGGCCCTCCGGGTTAGTAGGTTTTGTATGTCACTAGTCCTTTCCAAAAATTACTAGCCCTGCTTACTACTATAAAAAAAACTTTCAACATATCTTTCTTTTAATTGTAACTGCTGTCCAAAGGAAAGTTAACACAAATAAATGTATGATTTCTCATTTCATATATATAACAAATTCAGCTGAAACTAGCTTACACCATGTCCTCCATCGACCCACCCATACTATTTATATATTTTAACTTCTTTAAACAGCAAAGGATGCTGAATTTCAAATAATTTAATGAGTTAAAGAATTCACTGTACACATCTGTATTACTCAAGAAAAATTTAATTGAAGTCACAATCATGTGACATGATCTTGAAGTGCACATTCTAATCAAAACGATGATTTATGCACCTTTGTCTTTGAATAAAAAGTAGCATTAACATTACCTATTTCATGAATGACGTTTGGTACACATTCACATAAAGAAATGATTTAACAAAACACTCACGATGGGCAAAAGTCACTCTGTATCAGGTAAAGTACACTTTCTTTAGACTGAATAGAATAATGAAAAAAAAATGAAACATGAGAAACATAACCTTATAAAAGATAGAAGCCTACGTTTGTCAAGGAAAATATCAGCTCGTGAAACATCATTACTATGTCATACACCATTTAATTTTTTTCGGTCTAATCCAACTGTTGATCAATACCAAAGGTATGTTTATCATGTTATTCAATTAATACAACTTCAACTTAGATAAATTCATTTCTAATAGTAATACAAATTTACACACTTAAAATGTCCATATAAACCACGAAGGAGACGTACCGTTAAACTCCCCCTATTTTAATCCATTTGTAAGATGCCATATTATCCTCTTACCTATTTCTTTTATATTTTCATTTTTACGTAATCAGAAAATTATTATATAAAGATTAATTAAAAAATATTTATGGTCGCCTTTTTCCCGATAACCGTGGCTTTTCACCCGGTAACATGACAACATTGGGAAATGCCTCCATTTTCGAAGCTCCGTATGAACAACACATTAGAAGATTCATTAGATGACGGGTATTGTTCCAAAGCTCTAATCATCAATAATATCACAGTAACCTTGACATAATGAAGCTTTTTCGCCACAGTCTGCTATAAGGTTCGTGATTGGTAAAAATCATGCTCGTAAGTCAATCATATTACAGCAATGGATACCGTCCTCATTTAGACAAAAAAAATTGGGTACAATGATGCTATTCTGAACTTGTTAAGCAACAAATCGCTACATATACGTAAATTATGGAACTTATTGGACGTATCGTGCTAGGTGGCGACCTGTCACATATATTCTTCACGCAAATGTTTTCTCATCAAACATCATGTCCGAAAACTGTTGATTTTATTCATTAGTTTATTCAATTTTAATGATTTCCTCGAAACGTCCATACTTTGCTCTTTGACAATTTTTAAGTGGACCCGTTTCCAATCATTTGGAATGACTTCCGCCCAATCCCCACCTACCACCACCGTCCATATTACCTGAATATACATATATAACTTTTTCCTCACCATTAACATTTAGGGGGTATACGGGCGGAAGTCTTATGTGCAGTGTTGAATGAGTTAAAATGGAACAAATAAATCTTTGGCGGTATAGCGGTACGTCAAAAACGTATCGCGATACGTAATATTTTTCCTTATCCTGACTCATGCTCTTTTGCTTGTCTTCTTCTTCTTGCGAACATAGTGGAACACTTGTATCTCCTTATTTGAAGCTCCCTTCAAAATAAAATCACTAATTGGTACTCACCACGAGTTGCTCCCCTTTGTTTCCCCTGGCGGGAAAGGTGTCGCCACCCTCTGGCCATGTGCTCCACTCTCTCCTTCTTCGCCCAGTGAGCAGGATGTGAGAGCGCCTCGTGTCTCCTTACACACCATATCCTTTGATAATCTTTTAGTTTTTACCTCTCATAGGTTACTATAGAGGTATAGCTAGTATCCTTTACTATTTGTATTGATTAATTATCGTTATTTCTACTGTTTATTCACGTGTATTAAGTGATTGTTCAGCTAGCTTTCGTTGATGAAAATCTGTACGATTTGTAGATTACGTTTTTCTGCCTCCGATCCACATGTAATATGCCCTAGTTGTTCTACGCCGTGTGCGTTTAATTCCGTTGCAGTTACTGCATTAATTTATCTCATTCTGCATTTAATAAATATCATCTTTAGCGTCTTAAGGCGTGCTGCAGATAGATCATGGCAAACAAGGGCAAAACATGGCAGAGAGTCCAGATATTCCATCCAGTCAGCTGCTAGCGTCGACCCTCTCCGTCTGGTGTTCTGCTAGAGACCCCTTCCGGTAGAGGCGTGGGGCGCAGTCCGTTACCTCGAAGAAAAGCGACCGGCCTCCCCAGACATCCCGTCATTGCAGACCAAGTCTAAGAGGGCCTCATCATCGTCGTCTCAGCGCCAGATTGAGGACACCCAGGGCAGCGCCAGACTTCAAAGGGAAATCTCACGAAGACAGCAAGAACTTTCTCAGCCGAGATCGTTCCAGCAGCAGAATTGGGCCTCTCGATGATCAGCCGATAATCATCCCGACTTACGGCAGAAGAAGCGACCGGTGTCAGCGACTGTGACTTCTGCAGAGATCACCATGCAGCCTGATGCCTCTACACCGGCGTCAGGCGTCATTGATGTGAACCCCATCGCAGAAAAAGACGCCCGGCGACTTCGTCTGAGATCATCCCAGAAGACATGATGCGGCAGATTATGAACATCATGGAGGACCACTACAAACTGCGCAAGCAGGGTCCGAAGCCAGCGAAGGCTCCAACGTGAACAGCACCCCAGAGGCACCCCCGTCAGCGTAGCAGCCAAGGCGATGTCACCTTCCGAAGGAAGTCCCGCACCACCTTGGACGGAAGGACCTAGATGTACAGCCAGCGGCAGAGATCATCACCATCTTTGATTTCATCTCTAGATATGGACTCAGACCATCAGACATCACGGAGGCCTTCGCGAAGGTCATATCATCGATCCCGGACGGGGCGCAAATGAAGCCAGCGAAGGCATTAGCGAAGGACATATGATTCAGATCCTCATCATCTAGAAGAACATCGAGGGACTGCCGAAGAGCTTAGCGAAGCTATCAACATTCACCTCACAAGTCTCCGAAGATCATCCCATAGACGATCTCCGCCGTTCATCACCAGGTCGATCACCCGTCAGATCTCCACATAGAGCGCCGCACAAGTCAACTAGATCGCCACAAACCTCATCAGATATACAGACAGCTACCGCAGGTCCCGAAGAGCATCTACAATTTGTTAATGATGATGGTTTTGAGGATGATGGAGGAATCATATTTTCTGATGCAGAATCACGGTATTGGATGGTCAATAACCTAGATCTCACATCACCATCTAAAAGTGGCAATACAGGGCAGGCGTATTTGATGAAGGAAGATGATCCAGATGCAATCACTCTACCCCGATCGACCCGATTGCGGCAGTGCCACAGAATCTAGATGCAGCTTTCCAGAAAGCTCACGAAAGTTCAGACACCACATCTGCCCAACTTTCAAGCCAAGAAGTTCTCCACGCATAACATGGACTCATTCTACAAGGCCCAGGACATCGATGAGAACTATAAGATCATCAGCGATGTAAAGAACAAGATTTACAAGATGGATGATGCGCAAGTTGGCTCATATAGAAACCATGACGAGGCGTATGTTCTTTGGGTTAAATAGATCTAGGACGATCAATGAGACTCTTATTACTAGATTCGGGATTCCACGATGGAAGATGATAGAATGATTTATTCTGCCTTACTTATGCAAAGAAAGATCAGCAGTTTTAACGGATCATCTTACATCTGTTTCAGCAGCACTGACCTTAGCTTCGTCGTCAAGGCCTCCTCGCCTCCTGTAATTGGGGAGAACTTTACAGCCCCACTTTATACAGCCCGTGGTGCGACAACATCCATCTTTGTGGAGAAATCGACAAAGTAAGCCAAGGAAGTCTCTAAGGATTCCAGGGAAGTCCTTATGATTAGATCGATGGACACACTAGCCAGCGTCATTAGGTCAGACTTCACAAAGATACTCAGGCAGATCTAAGTTCACGGGCCTACAAAGAGCAAGAGACAGGAAGATAGCCAGCTCTAGAGGTAAAGATTCTTTTAAATTAAGCCCATATGGCAACTATAGAGGAGGATCAGGAAGAGGCAGGACACCCAGAGGTTCCCGCAATTATAGGCGCTGAAACACAGGTTCGGAGCGACTGGAGTCTTCCACCCCAGCCGTTCCAGTACAGCCAGCTCAAGTGGGTGGGCGCCTCCAACTACACTGGGAAAACTGGGGAATATTGCAAGACCCTTACGTCTCCAACATTCTTCAACACGGTTCATTATCCCTCTACAGGCCAAGCCTCCGCTGACAATCAAACCCCCAAGTTCGAATTACAAAGCAACAACTACCAAAGATAAGAGAGGCTGTTTCATCACTCCTATCCAAACAGGCCATAGAAGTAATAGATCAAGCAAACGTCGAACCAGGTTTCTACTCCCCAGTTTTCCTAGTTCCCAAGAAAAACTCCACGGAGAAATACAGACTCATCTACAACATGAGCTTTTCAACAAGAACTATCTCGCAAACCACCGAAGTTTCAAGCATGATACATTTACCTCAGTTACGCCAGATGATTACGTCAGGTATGGACTACATGGGCAGCATAGATCTACAGGATGCCTACCTGCACATCCCCATTCATCCCGATTCCAGGAAATACCTACGATTTACTCTAGAAGGGCTACATTACCAGTGGAAAGTACTCCCATTCGGAATATCATCAGCCCCCTGGCTATTCACGAGGATAACGAAACCGATTATCAAATTTCTACATCGTCAAGGGCTACGCAGTGCGTTTTACCTCGACGACGGGATACAAGTAGATCAAGATCCACTGCGTCTCAAACTACAGTTAAATTACATCATAAAGCTACTAACACAACTAGGTTGGTTAGTAAACTTACTTACATAAGTCGGACCTAGTACCATCGCCAAGACCTGCAGTTCCTAGGTATTCGATTCATCACAAATCGCGCACCGTATTATGGTACCAGAAGACCGTTGGCTCAAGATACAGCAGACCATTCCACCAGCTCTACTCTCTCCGTTACCACTGCGACAATGGCAGAGCCTACTAGGTCTTCTCACATCAGCCCAAGACATGACTGTCACAGGCAGATTACAGATTCGTCCCCTACAGGTCCTCATCAGCGCACATCTCAGCGATGTACAACCATTCAGTCTACGAAACATCTCAGACCGCATCTACTATGGTGGACCAAGAAATCGAATGTCTGCGAAGGGATTTGTTTAGCAGAGCAGGAATACAAAACCCATCTGTATGTAGAGCCAGCGTCACTCCAAGGTTGGGGAGCTCATCTCACCAACCACCGCGATATCAGGATTATGGAATCAGCAAGAATGCAAACTCCATATAAACAGTCTAGAAATGAAAGCTGTAATCAGCGCCATTCTACATTGGAGCACATTTCTACAAAATGCGGCCTAATGATCCATACAGACAATTCGACGGTGGCGTTGTACATAAACAAGCAAGGCTCAGCGAGATCGATGAACCTTTTGAACCTAAGCTTTCAACTGTTCGATTTAATACAAGATCTAAATCTACATGTCAGAGCAGTGCACATTCCGGAGCCAGAAATATACTAGCAGGCGGCTCTCTCTGGGTCTCATCTACCATCACCGACAGAGTGGATGATCAACAGGAAATTTTGCACAGATAATCAAGCAATTAGGGCGCCGCTAATAGACCTATTAAGCCCGCAGCGATTCAACAATCAGCTACCGACATTACGTGTCACCAGTCCCAGACCCCCAAGCTTGGGCAGCGGACGGCTCTAAGTCTATCATGGGAAGGCCTCAATGCGTGCGCAGCGTTTCCGCCAGCAGCAATAATACCTCAAGTATTACAGAAAATCAGACAAACACAGAGCCTACAACTCATTTTGGTCGCCCCTACTGGCCGGCCAGAGCGTGGTTTCCCATACTAATTCAAGAAATCGGTCAACCAACACTGGAGCTACCCAAGCGCGCAAACCTGTTAATTCATCCTCACACCAAACAAAGTGCACGGAAACCCAGCAATGTTCCAACTACTGCGTTATGGACTGTATACAAATGTGTTTAAACAAGAGAGGATATTCGGCCAGAGCGGCAAAAGCAGTCACGCTTGCCTTACGTTACTCAACTTCGTAACAATGCGGCGACAAGTGGCACAGTTTCGAAAATTATGCAACAAAGAAAGGGTTTACAGCAAGAGAGGCTTCACAACCTCAAGTGGCAGACTATTTGTGTTACCTACGCCAAAACAAACATTTAAAAGGTTCAACGATATCAACATATCTTGCCGGCTTAGTTCTGTAATCACCATGAGAGCGGGTGTCAAATTGACAAGATCTCCAGAGTTACTGGCCTTACTCGAGCTTTCCGATTGGAGGACCAAAGCGGAAGTTCCACGCCCAGCAGGATCTGAATGTAGTGTTACAACACCTCCGCGAGTGAGGTCTATGAACCTTTGGAATCGACAAACTTTGAATTTCTCTCACAGAAAACACTGTTTCTGCTATAAGCTAGCCACAGCAGCAAGAATGTCTGAAATTCACGCTCTGGATTCACGAGAGGATACAGTTTGATGACAATCATAACACAGCGCACCTCGGATTAAGATGGGATTTCATCGCCAAAAATCAACTGCCAGGTCAACCAGACAGATTATTCCACATCCGGGCGCTATCCTCTATTCTCGGATCACAAGATACACAAGACCTATCACTGTGTCCGGTAAGGCGCTCAAAGTTTATTCTGACGATCCAAAACAAGGAGAAGATTTCTCAAGCGTTTATTCATCCCCTTATAAGCCTCACGAATCAAACAGAAGTGTCACGGACCACAATATCTATTTGGATAAGGACTGTCATTCTCCGTGCCTACAAGGCAGCAGGCTTGGACCCACCAACAGCATCAAATCCACATGAGATCAGGGCACTGGCCTCTACCCTCGCCCTACGGTAACTGTTCCTTGAACACGATTATGGAAGGATGCTATTGGAAATCTAACATGGTATTTGCTAATCACTACCTGAGAGACATCACTACAGAAGATGTCTCTGGCATTCACCATTCCGGACCACTGGTCCTCGCTCAGCAACTGACAGTCCCTCGTAGGCGTTAAAATATTATCCTCACAAGATTAATATGTATTTTATACATACTCATCTAGCTTATAACTCTGGAGTTTTAGGGCTATGTATATATGTTCAGCTTAAGTATTCAACCTTAAGCATATACTTTCAGTATAGTCAATTTCAGTGCCTCTATCAGAGTCACCTATATATATATATATAATTTATATGTATTGTTCAATATATTCATAATGTAATTCCCTTTAATGGCTTTATATAACCTATGGTTTTCTTTATACAGGAAACATCCTAAATCTAAGCCTTCATGAAGTTCCCATAGGGGATATTACAGTATATCTATACAAAATCACTAATTATAAATCCAAAGTATTCTGTTACCCACCTCCGTTCATTAGGATGCTACAAACAAAAGAGCATGAGTCAGGATAAGGAAAAATATGTAATTTTAGAGTAAAATTGATATTTTATACTTATCCTGACTCATGAGGTTAGTCTCTCCCATCCTCCCCACATAACACTTTGGATTTCCCTGTAAGTTCAAGTGTTGGGCTGCTAAATCAGGAGAGTGGAGCACATGGCCAGAGGGTGGCGACACCTTTCCCGCCAGGGGAAACAAAGGGGAGCAACTCGTGGTGAGTACCAATTAGTGATTTTATTTTGAAGGGAGCTTCAAATAAGGAGATACAAGTGTTCCACTATGTTCGCAAGAAGAAGAAGACAAGCAAAAGAGCATGAGTCAGGATAAGTATAAAATATCAATTTTACTCTAAAAATTACATTTTTACAATTTCGTATTGCGGTTTACCATGCAGCCCTATTAACATGTAAACAACAGATCAGAATATTTTGGAAGGTCATGTTGCCAGGGTTACTTCCTGATTCTGCAGATGTGTCGTGGAGCAGCAGCTGTGATGTGACCGGCGCCTACCTCATCGACCGGAGTGCACGGTACTTCCAACCAATCCTCAACTATCTGCGCCACGGCCAGCTGATCCTGGACAAACAGGTCAACCCAGAGGGTCAGTGGACACTCATCATCATCAATGCCTCACAAGCTGTACACCTTGTTCTTCCATGTATGGTCCTCCTGTCCAGTATGTAATGTAGTAGTTGTAGGCTGTGACAGGTAACTCAAGTAAATGCAAGTACCCAGTTACTCAGGTACCCAGGTTGGATGCATCCTGAGTAGGACCTGTCTCCCACTGGACAAACTGAGCCTATGGTTAGTCATACAATAACTATAACAGTTCAAGGTTACCACCACACCACACCACACCACACCACACCACACCACACCACACCACACCACACCACACCACACCACACCACACCACACCACACCACACCACACCACACCACACCACACCACACCACACCTCACACCTCACCTCACCTCACCTCACCTCACCTCACCTCACCTCACCTCACCTATGATCGAAACTTTTATCTTTGATTATACACACATTCCATCAGACTTTTATAGTGAAACCAAGGCTTCAGTCATCTTCAGAGTATGTATGATCAGATTGTTTCATACATGCATTTAAATAGTTTTCGCCAAGTTCATGTAAAACTATCAACAATCAGACATTTTGCACCCAACTTGAGACCTACGGTGTACACCTGAACAGGGTGCTGGGACCTGGGGAGTAAATGTGGAATTGTTCCGACTCTGGAGTAGGACTGATATCTGTTTTATTAAGGATAATGCCAGGGACCCTTGACTGTTCCTGTGTCTAGAGGCTGTCTAAATTATGTCTCCATGTTGTCTTCAAGGTGTGTTGGAAGAAGCCAAGTTCTTCGGCATAGGATCTCTGATTGAAGAACTGGAAGAATTGATTGAGGTAAGGATCATATGTCAGTTCATTGTGGTGCTGGTTATCACTCACAATATGCAGATCGATAATCGGAGCTCAGTAATCAATCCATAATCAATTGTAATCATACACCCCACCACAAAACTGACTTGGGCAGTAACGGGACATAGTCATAACGCAACAGGCACCAAGAGATCGAGGATACTTCCTGTTGAGACAGTATGTTGTTTACATTGCAGAAACTGCACCAGTTGTTTATGTCTTGATTTAACAAACATAACAATAAGAAACATACCTTCTAGAGTTTAATTTGTTGTTTTATTTTTTATGAATATGGATTATTCTCCCAAGCTCATCGGTAAACAGTGACACTAGCGAAATCGATTGATTAACTGATTATTCAGTCAATCGCTCCAGCATTAGTTCATTGAGTGATAGTATCTATATTACTATATTAACTAAGTACGGTGAAATCTGGTCTTTCAAGTAAGCTGTTTTATTGGTCAAGGAGTGTTTAGAGGATGCCTAGAGTCTCAAGACAATTATTGGGGTGATATGCCTAACAATATAAGCCAGCAACATTTCGTTAGCGAATACATGTTGACCTTGACAATATATTAATAAATGACCTTGAAATGTTGCAGCGTGACCAGCCTGCAGATGACACAACACCTATCACAAGACGTGACCTTGTACTTCGTCTCCTGGCCACGCCCACTACCTTCGAACTTAGGTGCCAGGTATGTGAATAGGTGCTGGACAAACTGGCAATGTTTCAGTTGTTGAGATGTACTGGTTGTTACGAATAAATATGACTTTAATAAGGCCACATATATAGCACTGGACTCTAAGTGCATTCAGCATAATGGACATTATTACCCCAAATAACCCAAGCTGAGTGTGAGGCATTAGGAGGTGAACAGCCATATGACTTATCCCACCGGGTACCCATTTTCTGTTGGGTGACCAGAAAATATTTTGAACAAACTCACTTGCCTAAGAGGAGACCACATGGGCTTCATGTGGAGCAAGACAGAAGTCCTATTAAGGCTGTAATAAGGTGGTCTCATGGATTGGACGACAACCCGTAGTCGTCATTCAGTGCTGTCTAAAATATTTTGTGGGAAAACAGTAATATGGCACATCACTTATTTTTTCTTATCCTGACTCATGCTTATTTGCTTGTCTTCTTCTTCTGGCGAACCTAGTGGAACACTTGTATCTCCCAATTGAAGTTCCCTTCAATAAAAAAAATCACTCATTAGTACTCACCACGAGTTACCTCCCTTCTGCAAGCGCGGGAACGAGGGCGCCACCCAAGCCCATGTGCCTCACTCTCTCCTTCTTCGCCCAGTGAGCTGGACGTGAGAGCGCCTGTGTCTCCCAACACACTATATCCTTTATTTATATTTAGTTAGTTCCTCTTATACGTTAGTATAGAGGTAGTACTAGTATAATTATTCAATTTGCATTGATTATTGATTGTGTTTCTGCTGTTTATTCAGCTTAGCCGTGATTGTTCAGTAGGCTACATTAATGAAAATTTGCACAGATTGTAAACTTCGTTATTCTGATACCGATCCACATTTAAAATGCCCTAGTTGCATTACTCCATGTTCCTTTGATTCTCGTTGTAAATTGTGTATCAATTTACCAATCTCTACCTTTGACAAATATTTATGTTCCGTTTATAGGCGGAAGGCAGATAAATCTAAGTAAACAGATTTCAAACATGGCTAATAGATCGCAAATTAATGTTCCTTGTCAACTGTTGATTGAGGACCGCCACCGGCTGGTGGCATGCCTGAGTTTCCCTCGGCGGATAAGCGTGGGGCCTTGATCCGCTATGTCCAAAGCGACCTGCATCTCAAGAGCTGCCGTCTTCTCAGTCCAAGTCGAGGGAAACCAGCCGTATCATCTCGTACACTGTACACACCAAGATCTACACCTTCATCTAAAGGGAAGTCAACAAAATCTAATAATTTTGCCTCTGATATCTTACCAGTTACAGAATTAGCATTATATGATGATGATATGCCAATTATCATTCAGAAGTTAGTCACAAGAAGCGGCCCGTTTCTGCGACTGTCACCTCAAGCGCAGATGAACACACAACCCGGACATGCCGACACTATCACCAGAAATTTTATCTGAGGGTCCGTCACCTCTGCAGAGAGACATCCCTCATCAAAGCAGACCGCTTCAGGCGACTTGATCAACCAGATAATCAGGGTGATGGAAGATGCGCTCACGGCTTACAGAGGCCTCAGAGCCCACGGGCCTCAGAGCCCACCCCATATTAAGTCATACAGGGCCTCAGAGCCCGCCTTGGCTTCAGCGTGGGCCTCTGAGCCCATAGGCAGCGCCTCGAAGGGCAACCCTGCCGGGTGAGCTCTTTGCATAAGGTATCCCAGGCGCCTCGGCGAAGAGCTAGAGCCTCACCTTTTGCAAGAGGCTTCGCGGAGAGAAGGCGCTTAGCCGAGCAGCACCTTGTCATGCACGAAGAGGCGTTAGCAAAAGCAAGCTCATATGTCGGATCGGGACACTGACTCCAGACATTAGCGTGGGGCCGAAGGCTAAGTGGTTCTACATCGCCTAGAAGGCGTTGGCGTAGCCCTCAGCGTTCGAGAAGTCCAGAAGCGTCTGCGAAGCCATCACCGTTCCGCGAAGCCCACAGTCTCCATGAAGGATGTCTTCTCCAAGGTCTACATACACTAGCCACTTTCGTCAGTCCGTTCTCCTCAGTCCTCACATAGATCTTCTTACAGATCGAGGACTCCGACATCTGACCATCGTCAGAGGAGGGCGATGGTATCATTTTCTCAGAGGCTGAGATAAGGTATTGGATGGTAAGCGAATTACAACTGGCCTCCCCTCTAAGAGCGAGGATGCAGCCCAAACTTACCTGATGAAAGATGATGATGTAGATCATATCACCGTGCCTCCTATGGATCCTATAAGCCGTTCCTGCTAAACTGGATACAGCCTACTCCAAATCTACTAAAACCCATCCTACCCATTTACCGTTCTTCAATGCCAAGAGTTTTTATGGACATAATATGGAGCCCTTTTTCAAGACTCAGGAGATTGATGAAAACTTTAAACTTATCAGTGATTCCAAGTCCAGAAGTTATAGGGTGAGCGATCACAAGATGGCCCAGTTAGATACCATTTCAGAAGGATGTTCTTGGGACTTAATAGATCTAGGACTATTAGCGAGACTCTCATCACTAAGTTCAAGAACTCTCACGGATGAGGAGGACAGGATGATCTATTCAGCTCTACTTATGCAGAGAAAGATCAACAATTCCTTACAGACCATCTTTCAGCACTTACTGAAACTACTACCATGACACGTCGGCAAAGGATTACTAGCCTCCTGCTCTTGGAATAAACAATTCACAGAGCCCCTGTACACAGCTCCATGGTCTTCACCTTTACTGTTTGGTGGCAACATTAACAAGGTTTCCAAGGAAGTATCTAAAGATTCTAGAGAAGTACTCATGATTAGATCGATGGATCGTTAGCGAGCGTCTTTAAACAATCAGCACAGAGGTACTTTCGGGTAAGTCTAAGTTTTCAGGGCTACAGAGAGCACGGGATAAGAAATTAGCGGCCACTAATAATCCCAAGGATTCTTTTAGGTAAGCCCGTACAACAAGTTCAGAGGAGGATCAGCTAGAGGCAGATCATCCAGAGGTGCCCGATGGATTTAAGCGATGAAAGTCAGGTTGGAGCGACTGGAGTCTTCCACCCCAGTCGTCCCAGTACAACCTTCTCAAGTGGGTGGGCGTCTACAACTACACTGGGAAAACTGGGGAATACTTCAAGATCCGTTATGTATCCAACATCCTTCAATGCGGATATCGTCTACAACTCAAGGCCAAGCCACCGTTAACAGTCAACCCACCAGGGTTCAAGCGTTCATCTGGCACAACTACCGATGTTAAGAGAAACAGTTCAGTCTCTACTAAACAAACAGGCCTTAGAAGTTCTCGATCAGCGAAACATCATACCAGGTTTCTACTCCCCAGTTTTCCTAGTGCGAAAAAGAATTCCAAAGAAGTATCGTCTCATTTACAACATGAGCACATTCAACAGAGAATTTCTATGCAAACCACCAGCGTTTAGCATGATACATTTACCTCAACTCCGTCATCTGATTAGTCCACTAGATTACATGGTAAGTATAGATCTGCAGGGCGCATACCTACACATTCGATTCATCCCAGTTCAAGGAAATATCTGAGGTTTATGCTAGGCGGCATACACTACCAATGGAAAGTACTTCCCTTGAGATCACTTGACCCCATGGGTATTCACAAGAGTAACCAAGCCTATTGTCTCATACCTACATCGTCAAGGACTGCGGAATGCATTTTACCTAGGCGACGGTATACAGGTGGATCTAGATCCACAGCGTCTCAGACTACAGCTGAACTTTACAATCAAGCTACTAGCGCCCAGTTAGGCTGGTTAATAAATCTACTCAAGTCGGACCTAGAGCCCGCGCCAGGATCTGCAGTTTCTAGGTATCACGATTCCTTACAGCTCAGAATCGTATGGTAGTCCCGAGGACAGATGGATCAAGATACAACAACTGATCCCCCAAGCCCTACTCTCTCCGTTACCACTACGACAGTGGCAGAGTCTACTGGGACTACTCACATCAGCTCAAGACTTGACACTCAGAGGCAAGCTTCAATTGCGTCCATTACAAGTCCTCATCAATGCCCATCTCGAGGACCCTCTACCGTTCAGTCTACCAGATTACGTCAAACCACATCTACTCTGGTGGACCAAGAGATTGAATGTTTGCGCAGGCGTCTCCTTAGTAGAGCCGGAATCGAAAACACATCTCTACGTGGACGCGTCACTAAAAGGTTGGGGAGCCCACCTTACCGGCAGGACAGCGTCAGGCCTATGGAGCATTCAAGAGAGCTTATGTCACATAAATCTGCTAGAGATGCAAGCAGTCATAAACGCCATAGGTCACTGGAGCAACCTGTTACAGAACGCTCAGTTAATGATTCACACAGACAACTCAACAGTGGCGTTTTATGTGAACAAACAAGGGTCAACAAGATCACTGAATCTACTCACTTTCGATGTTTCAGACTGTTGAATTAGTCGACAGTCTAAACATACGTATCAAAAGCCTGCCACATTCCAGGAGCAAAGAATGTGTTAGCAGGCGGCTCTCTCTCGGCCGCACCAACCGTCGCCGACAGAATGGATGCTCCACACAGAGATATTCAATCAGATAATCATGGAAATAGGATCTCCTCTGATAGACCTATTTGCCACCCGATTCAACAATCAACTGACAACCCATTATCGCCAGTGCCAGATCCATTAGCCTGGGCAGCGGGCGCACTAAGCATATCGTGGGAGGGACTAAGCAGCGTCGCGGCTTTCCGCCTCCTGCGTTAATCCCACAAGTCTTGCTAAAATCAGTCAAGCGAAGAGCCTCGATCTCATTTTGGTCTCGCTTTACTGGCCAGCGAGCGTGGTTTCCAGACCTCATACTAGGAATCGGAAAACCAGTACTTCAGCTCCCACTACGCTCCAATCTACTGATACATCCGCGCACCAAACAAGTGCACAAAACACCAGAAGCATTCCGACTTCCGCGTGTGGATTGTATCAAGGCATGTTTGAATAAGAGGGTTATTCCACCAGGCGGCGAAGTCAGCTTGCACTCGTAAACTCTACTGCGTAACTTGTGCGATGACAAATGGCTCAGATTTGTCAATTATGCTGCTAAGAAAGGATTTTCAGCCAGATTTGCTACACATCCTCAAGTGGCAGATTTCTTATGTTTCCTCGTCAAACTAAGAATCTAAAAGGATCTACACTGTCCACTTATCTTGCAGCCATAAGTTCAGTCATAACTATGAGAGCGGGCGTCAAATTGACTAAAACACGGAGTTACTCGCTTTTGTTACGTGCCTTTCGATTGGAAGACCAGAAGCGGAAGTTTCAAGCCCAGCCTGGGATCTAAATGTTGTACTTCAACACCTCACAAGTGAGGCTTACGAACCATTGTTATCTCGTCATTTCAATCATTGACCCACAAAACCTTATTCCTGCTAGCGTTAGCTACTGCGCCAGGATGTCTGAAATTCAGCTTTGGATTCACGAGAACACGATTTGATGATATTCATAACATGGCTCATCTGGGACTTAAGCTGGGATTTTATGGCGAAAAATCAACTACCAGGTCAACCAGACAGGTTGTTCCATGTCCCAGCTCTCTCATCCATACTTGGACCGCAGGATACGATGGACTTATCACTTTGCCCTGTACGTGCACTGAAAATATATCTCCAAAGATCCAAGCAAAGTAGAGGGAAATTCAAAGATTGTTTATCCCTATATCTACCGCCTCACAGACAGAAGTGTCGCGCACTACCATTTCTATTTGGATCAGAACTGTCATACTAAGAGCCTACAAGGCAGCTGGACTGGACCCTCCAAGTGCTGCTAATCCTCACGAAATTAGAGCACTAGCTTCAACTTTGGCTTTACATGGAAATTGCTCATTGAATACCATTATGGAGGGATGTTTTTGGAGATCCGATATGGTGTTTGCCAACCACTATCTGAGAGATATCACCACCAAGGACGTCTCAGGTATCCACCATTTCGGTCCCATGGTCCTTGCTCAACAGTTGACAGTTCCACGGAGAAGATAAGTCTATCTTGTTGATTTTATACTTATCTGATAACAGTACTAATAGCTACATGCTATCTATATATATTTGCTTAAGTTAAAATATTATCTTAAGCTCAGTACTATGATTCTATATCATAATATATATATACCTACAACTCTTACGAGTTTCTACTATTATATATATGTTCAGCTTAAGTTTCTATCCTTAAGCTCGGTCATATGTTCATTTCATAACATGTATTAGTATCAAACTCTCAGTAGTTGGTTACTATTATACAGCTTAAGTTATCATTATATCTTAAGCACAATTATGTTATAGCTTATATATATCCATATTGTAAGCTTACTACTTTGGTTCTTATAAAAGTATTCATTATAAACTATCAACAGTTTATACTATCACATTAATGGCTTTAGCTTAATTAATGTTCTATATACTTTTATTATATTCAGTAAATTGTAATAACCTTCTTTTAAAGGCAGCTGTTAAATTAACAGCAGGAATTCAGTTCAGTGCCTTCATGAAGTTCCCATAGGGTTTTACAATCATCTCAGTTCAAATCACTAATTAGTAAAATCCAAAGTATATATAATCCCACCTCCTAATCCGTAGGATTCTACAAACAAATAAGCATGAGTCAGGATAAGAAAAATATGAAATTTTTAGAGTAAAATTAATATTTTTATACTTATCCTGACTCATGAGGTAAGCCCTCCCGTCCTCCCCACTTAACACTTTGGATTTCTCGGGAAAAATAAAGTGTTGGGCTCAAAACAAAAAAGGAGAGAGTGAGGCACATGGGCTTGGGTGGCGCCCTCGTTCCACGCTTGCAGAAGGGAGGTAACTCGTGGTGAGTACTAATGAGTGATTTTTTATTGAAGGGAACTTCAATTGGGAGATACAAGTGTTCCACTAGGTTCGCCAGAAGAAGAAGACAAGCAAATAAGCATGAGTCAGGATAAGTATAAAAATATTAATTTTACTCTAAAAATTTCATTTTACACTTGGTAATAGTTGGAACAGATCACATTTTGTCAGGTCCAGACTTGTTATATCAGGACACTTGGTAATAGTTGGAACAGATCACATGTCTTTGTCAGGTCCAGACTTGTTATATCAGGACACTTGGTAATAGTTGGAACAGATCACGCTTTTGTCAGGTCCAGACTTGTTATATCAGGACACTTGGTAATAGTTGGAACAGATCACGCTTTTGTCAGGTCCAGACTTGTTATATCAGGACACTTGGTAATAGTTGGAACAGATCACATTTTGTCAGGTCCAGACTTGTTATATCAGGACACTTGGTAATAGTTGGAACAGATCACGTTTTGTCAGGTCCAGACTTGTTATATCAGGACACTTGGTAATAGTTGGAACAGATCACATTTTGTCAGGTCCAGACTTGTTATATCAGGACACTTGGTAATAGTTGGAACAGATCACGTTTTGTCAGGTCCAGACTTGTTATATCAGGACACTTAGTAATAGTTGGAACAGATCACGTTTTGTCAGGTCCAGACTTGTTATATCAGGACACTTAGTAATAGTTGGAACAGATCACGTTTTGTCAGGTCCAGACTTGTTATATCAGGACACTTGGTAATAGTTGGAACAGATCACGTTTTGTCAGGTCCAGACTTGTTATATCAGGACACTTGGTAATAGTTGGAACAGATCACATTTTGTCAGGTCCAGACTTGTTATATCAGGACACTTGGTAATAGTTGGAACAGATCACATTTTGTCAGGTCCAGACTTGTTATATCAGGACACTTGGTAATAGTTGGAACAGATCACATTTTGTCAGGTCCAGACTTGTTATATCAGGACACTTGGTAATAGTTGGAACAGATCACGTTTTGTCAGGTCCAGACTTGTTATATCAGGACACTTAGTAATAGTTGGAACGGATCACGTTTTGTCAGGTCCAGACTTGTTATATCAGGACACTTGGTAATAGTTGGAACAGATCACGTTTTGTCAGGTCCAGACTTGTTATATCAGGACACTTGGTAATAGTTGGAACAGATCACATTTTGTCAGGTCCAGACTTGTTATATCAGGACACTTGGTAATAGTTGGAACAGATCACATTTTGTCAGGTCCGACTTGTTATATCAGGACACTTGGTAATAGTTGGAACAGATCACATTTTGTCAGGTCCAGACTTGTTATATCAGGACACTTGGTAATAGTTGGAACAGATCACATTTTGTCAGGTCCAGACTTGTTATATCAGGACACTTGGTAATAGTTGGAACAGATCACATTTTGTCAGGTCCAGACTTGTTATATCAGGACACTTGGTAATAGTTGGAACAGATCACATTTTGTCAGGTCCAGACTTGTTATATCAGGACACTTGGTAATAGTTGGCACAGCTGGAATGTTGCTGAGTGCAGCAGAAAACAACATTCAGTCTCAGTAATTTTCCTATTGTTTTTCAGGGTATGAATTTCTCAGGGGCTAACCTGTCCAAGCTTGACCTACGCCTGATCAACTTTAAATATGCAGTATTCAAGAATGCAGATCTTTCAGGGGCCAACCTCACCAACTGTAACTTTGAGAGAGCTGATCTCACCAGGGCAAAGTTTGATGTGAGTGACCAACAACATGGAGACAAACCATGACGATGTACATGTATAATATATGATTGTATTTAGAATGTTACCACTGATACTGTGGGAATGTTCCACTGATACTGTAGGGGTGTTGGGATTGTTCCACTGATACTGTAGGGGTGTTGGGATTGTTCCACTGATACTGTGGGGGTGTGTGTGTTGGGATTGTTCCACTGATACTGTGGGGGTGTTGGGAATGTTCCACTGATACTGTAGGGTGTTGGGATTGTTCCACTGATACTGTAGGGGTGTTGGAAATGTTCCACTGATGTGATAGGGGTCTTGTGAATGTTCCGCTGAAAGTAAGGGTCTTGGTGATTATTCCACTGATACTGCAGAGGTGTTGGAAATGTTCCACTGATACTGTAGGGTTTTGGGAATGTTCCACTGATGCTGTAGGGGTATTGGGAATAATCCACTGATGCTATAGGGGTATTGGGAGTGTTCCACTTAAACTATTGGGAATGTTCCACTGATACTCTTGGGAATGTTCCACTGATACTGTAGGGGTGTTGGAATTGTTCCAGTGATACTGTATGGGTGTTGGGAATGTTCCACTGATACTCTTGGGAATGTTCCACTGATACTGTAGGGGTGTTGGAAATGTTCCACTGACACTGTAGGGGTGATAGGATTGTTCCACTGGTAATGTAGGTGTGTTGGGAGTGTTCCACTGATAATGTATGGATGTAGGATGTGTTCCCCTTATACTGTAGGGGTGCCGGGATTAATCCACTGATAATGTAGGGGTGTTGGGAATGTTTCAACTGACAATGCACTCTGAAAGCCAGTGTGTTGGTCCTTCATCATCTACCCTTGTGTTCCAGTCTGCCAATTTGCTGGGGGTGAAGATGCTTTGTGCCAACCTAGAGGGCGCTTCACTCAAGGGATGTAACTTCGAGGACCCTGCTGGTAGCAGGGCCAACATGGAAGGTGGGTCAAGACTCCTGTACTGTTTCAGCATCAGTTACATCGAAATGCATGCACAAGAAACTCTTACTGTTCAATAACAAATATGGCAATGTGACTAGATTTTAGATTACTTAATGCATCGTTTATCAGAAAGATTGAAAACTGCAAAACTTACAAATGCATGAAACAACACAATGCAACCCATCCCAGGTGATCTGAGGTATTATACATCCATTCTGTTATGATAAATACGATAGACCCAAGTCCTGCCATAGCCGTGTTTTTGGTCTGACTCTGAACATGAAACTTTCTGCAGGGTAACTAACACTTCAAATGGAGATTGTAGAGATAGGGTCCAGGGAATTTATCACATGAGAATGAAGAGAGATTAACTTGACAATTTAGAGTGTACCAAACCCGGCCATTTTCAGTTGGTAACAAGGCTTTCCTGACAAAGGAGACAAGAATGGTGCAGACAATACAATGTTGCCTTGTAACTATCTGTGTGAAGCCCATTTCTGGTGTCCCCCGCCGTGATGTTGCTGGAATATTGCTAAAAGCGGCGTAAAACCAAACTCAGTCAGTCAGTCAGTGTAACTATCTGTATGACTAGTCGTATAGTGGCTTGTCAATATTACACAAGTTCTGTATAAACTGCCTTCCTACCCATGAATACATTGTGTGCACACCTCCACTGTATGGTGACTTTGTGGAACAGATTCCTGAAGTGTTGTCAGAAGTACAAGTACGCTTGAATTTTTGTAAATACAGTAGAACACGGATATAACGAACTCCAAGGGACCAAGAAATTTAGTTCACTATATCCGTTGTTCGTTATTCACATTTGACCGCCATCTTGGATTGTAGAGATGTAGACATTCGCAGACATTACCTATATCATGTTGATAAATATGAAGTTTATTTTTATAGTCTGCTATAAGGATCGTGATTGGTCAAAATCAGACACGTGACCTTAGGCAGCCAATCATACTACGGCAATGGATACCGTCCTCGTCAACGAAAACTTTCGTTTTTCATAACGTTGTGGCCGATTATTCGGCCTGCGGTGTTGAATGGGTTAAACACGATATGTTTGTTTTGTTAATTAATTAATGACCATCAAACAATGTTGATTCACCACCAACAAGATTGATGTATACTGTACCGCTAAGTGGCTGAGCTGACACTGAGTGAGTTCGCTAATCACGTCGTTAATCTGGTGTTGGGGATAGTAAATCAGTTCGCTATAGCCGTTAATTCGCTACTCACGAGTTCGTTATTCGCGTATAATTTTAATGATATTATAAAGGACTGTTGACGGGACTTTTATATTTGTTCGCTATATCCGTTTGTACGCTATATCCATGTTCGCTATAACCATGTTCTACTGTACTCAATAGATGTTATCTTAAAAGCTTACACACAAAAATAGATAAAATAACTGAGGTATGTTGAGAGGTTCTATTTCAGCACATGAACTTGGCAATCAAACATAAATAACAAACATGTAAACCAACATTTGAACTTTATTATATTTTAACAGTAAATGGGAAATGGCAAAATACCCAATTGAGTTTGAGTGAGGTGGGTACAATATATTTGGTTACTCAAAGAAAAATTAGGAGACCCAAATGAGATGAACACAAGCGAGTACATAACTCAATGACCCAACTCAATGACCCAAAAAGTTATCTGTAGCTCTGATTGTACTGTTTGGTTTTGGTCAGTCAGTGAAATTAGGCAGGTTTACTCACAGTAATGAAATGAGCCCAGTTCTGTTGGTGAGCTGGGGACCAAACAGTCAGAAAGTCAGTGGCTCATGATCCATGAAAAATACTGCTGATGATATCAGATATCATTGGTCTGAAAATTCGGTACTTTCCGTCTGACTGAAACCAGACTGGTGCTTTAGTTGTTGGTTTAAAATTACTTCACCACCTAGCGTCCATGTTAATGAATGACCCACATACAACCTTTTCAAGAACTGGGGACCATTTGCGTTCTGCTGAGCGTTCTGCTGGTTGTGGTGTGTGCATTGACCCGGCGTTCACTTGTTGCAGGAGCCCTGATGAAGAACGTCAACCTAGAGGGCAGCCACATGGCGGGGGTTAATCTGAGAGTAGCAACGTTGAAAAATGCCAACCTCCAAAACTGTGCTTTGAGAGGTGCCGACTTAGCTGGCGCAGACCTCGAGGTGAGTTTGGGAAAAAGTGTGTGATGTGCTGACCTCGAGGCAAGTTTGGGTGAATGTCATCCGGATGGATTGTGGTATATGTCCTTGTGATGGGCAGATCTTGGGGGGAGTTTAGGTATATCTGCTTGTGATAGGCAGATCTTGGGGGGGTATATGTCCTTGTGAAGGGCAGATCTTTGGGGGAGTTTGGGTATATGTCCTTGTGATGGGCAGATCTTGAGGGGGGTAGGTATATGTCCTTGTGAAGGGCAGATTTTGTGGGGAGTTTGGGTATATGTCATTGTGATGGGCAGATTTTGGGGAGTTTGGGTATATGTCCTTGTGATGGGCAGATCTTGGGGGAGTTTGGGTATATGTCCCTTGTGAAGGGCAGATCTTGGGGAGTTTGGGTAGATGTCCTTGTGATGGGCAGATCTTGGGGGGAGTTTGGGTATATGTCCTTGTGAAGGGCAGATCTTGGGGGGAGTTTGGGTATATGTCCTTGTGATGGGCAGATCTTGGGGGCAGTTTGGGTATATGTCCTTGTGATGGGCAGATCTTGGGGGGAGTTTGGGTATATGTCCTTGTGAATGGCAGATCGTGGGATATATTGAATACTATATGATGTATGAAGGTTTGACTTGCATGACTGACCATAACTGCCAAGGCACAGGATTCAAATGTAGATTTCCCTGTGGGTATATATCGTTAAATTCTCATAGCTTGTAAGATATACTGTGTTTCACTCTCTCACTCCTCCAATATTCAGCTGACAAAAAGTCAAGAGTTGTCTGCCCCAACTGCCAGAATATATTCTCAGTTAGTCTCTTATGACAGGCATGGGTTACTGAAGATCAATTCTAACCCAGATCTTCACTGGTTCCAACAATGTATGCCGACCATAAGGGTGAACTGATGTATTGTAATGCTAGGTGCTGAGATCTGGTTGAGTGTATGTCATGACGTTAGACAAGAAATAAACCAGTGGAATATGGAATTGCTGGTCAGTGGCTGATGTTTCCTCTGCTTCAGAATTGTGATCTCTCAGGCTGCGACTTGCAGGAAGCAAACCTGCGTGGGGCCAACCTCAAGGGAGCAGCTTTTGAGTTGATGGTGAACCCACTGCACATGGCCCAGGCTGTCAGGTGACACAGGGATGCCAGGCAGCAAGAACAGTGATGGCTTCATGTACACACAGTCCAGGGTTCAGTCCAACACAGCAGGCTAGCACGGCAGGCTAGCACAGCAGGCTAGCACAGCAGACTAGTACAACAGGCAAGCAAAGCATGCCAGCACAACAGGCAACACAGCAGGCCATAATCAGACAGTTTCATCAAACTCAAAGCTTAATATTTTTTATATTTGTATACTAATCCTGCACTACTTACTTCCTGCACTTATTGCTTATGGCTCGAAAAGCGTGGCTTGCCAGACGATGTTAAAAGACGTAGAACTGCAATCACTTCCTGGTCTCGGCTGCTACTCGTCTGCGCATGCGTCAGCCACCTAAGATTATTGCTTTTCACACGCCTCGCTAGACGTGTGGGTTGCCAGCTGTTTATTGTATCCTACGGGATTTTTGTGTGTGGTTAATAAACTGACTTTGTGTGTATTATTATTTTTTTCTTCTACGGGAAGTGTTTCTAGGAAGCGCTTGGGGCAACAGAGACGGAAGAATATGTCTTCTACTATGACGCCAGTCTTGACAACCTCTACATCTACATCCAGTGTTGCAGCGTCCACTGTTTCTCCGAGTGCGTCTGTCACCAGCATACAGATGATGACCTCGCCTCTTATGTCACCGTGTGTTACAGCGTTTGGCGCTTCGTCGTTCAGACCTTCGGTGCTTGGTGCTCCCTCGCCCCCTACGCTGTTGCCGATGTCACCACAACGACCGATGGGTCAACAGTTTGCGCCGTGTCAGGCGCCCCAGGCTCCTGTGTCGCAGTCCTTTCCAGTGTTCCCGGGGCAGGCGCCTTATGCGTATCAACCATCTACAGGGTTTCCAATACCTCAGGCGTCTATGATGCAGATGTCATGCGGCCACCAGCAGTTCGATTTGTCTACGCTCAGCACTCTCTTGACTTTATTATCAGGTCAAGCCGGTTACTCAGCGCCTATGCCGTTTATGCCACCAGCAACATCGGCGCCTCTCCCTCCTACAACATGGGGATGTCTCTCAACCCAACTATTAAAGCGCCTAGAGTCCGGCGTGATGACTATCCTCTTCATGGCTTGGACTTTGCCCAGACAGTCACTAAGGTGGATGTGGAGATAAACGTGTGACAGGCTGTTCCTCTGTCTCCTCCTATAAAGTTCAGGATACAAGGGTAGCTGCTTTGGACTTAGAACTTAAGTGTATGCTCCGCCCTATATCGGCATTGGCGTCAGTGACTGATGCAATTACTCAGGATCTTAAGGAAGTAAATCCTGATCGACTGGATCATCTCCCAACTATGATGCTGTGGCAGAGCAAGGTGCTCACTGACCTGCATGAGCACCTTCGGTCAGCGCTTGCCAACGCATGCTTCATTCGTCGGCAAGGCTTCCTCTCTTTTTCTTCATGGGATTTGGAGTTTCAACGGAAACTATTCCACCAACCCTGGTCGTTGTCGACACTGTTTAACTACGCCATTCATGACATTTATCGGGAGGTGTGTGAATTTGCCAAAGGGGAGACTGCTTTCAAAGCTTTTCAAAAGGGACAACGTCCTTCCTCCATGCCCTCCAACACCTACCAGCCTCGACGACCGTCTGTTCGGCGTGCCAGAAATCCAGCGCCGTCTCGTGGCAGGGGATGTGGTGCCAAGCCTAGATCAGAAAGGAGAGGATATCAACGTCGCCGTGCTCCGCCCAGAGGCGACGGGCGGAGGGGCAAGTGAAGTGAGGGACATGCACGACTGGACACTCCCACCTCCAGTCGTCCCAGTTTATCCTACACCGGCAGGTGGGAGAATAGGGATCTTTTGGGAAAATTGGTCCATCCTAGAGGATCCATATGTCACCGATATATTGAGGCAGGGGTTTCGGCTCCCCCTCCTCTCCGATCCACCTCTGATGCTGTTCCCGCTCCGGCACAATCACTCTCAGGTTCAACACGACCTTCTAGCGGAGAACATAGCGATTCTGTTGGAGAAAAGAGCCGTCGAATTACTCCTGCATCCCGTTACAACACCAGGGTTTCATTCTCCAAAATTCTTAGTGCCGAAGAAAGGGTCCACGAAAATGAGGATGATTCACAATCTGTCCTATTTCAAAGAGACTTTCCTGGAACGTCCTCAGCACTTCTGAATGACGTCCCTCGAATACCTCAAATCTATGGTATGCGTCAACGACTTCCTCATCAGCTTGGACCTGCAGGCTTTATTTTCAGCAATCAACATTTCCAATGGGCTGTCCTCCCATTTGGAATTTCAACGGCCTCGTGGTTGTTCACGGGTATCACAACTCCTATTTCCCGGTATCTTCATTTGAGGGGCGTCAATTTCGACCCGTACCTGGACGATTGCCTTATGCACCTGTTAGACCGTCTGCTTCTTATAGTAGCAGCCAAGACCGGGAAGTGATTGCAGTTCTACATCTTTTAACATTGTCTGGCAAGTCACGCTTTTCGAGCAGTAAGCAATAAGTGCAGGAAGTAAGTAGTGGAGGATAAGTATACAAATATAAAAAATATTTAGATTTTACTAAAATTAACACTTCAGATTCATCCCAAAATTATATAACTTTATTGATTTAATCACAAGACTTGACCAGTTAGATGACATTTTTAAATATTTTTTCCCACCAAAAGTCAATTGAAACAATTTTAGATAAACAAAAGTGATAGATTAAGTAATATAAGAATTGACATCAATATGTTTTGCATTGATGGATGTGTAGGCATAAAACATAGTTAATATTTTGAATTAACAAAAGTGTTTATAATTATTATTTTTTCTTATCCTGACTCCTGATCTTTTGATTATCTCCCTTTCCCTTGCGAATGGTAGTGGAACACTTGAATCCCTTGAAGTTCCCGACGCGGACGTAAAAATACACCCACCCACGAGTTACCTCCCTTTTCCCCCGTAAACAGTCATCTGACCAGCCTTACTTGTCACTCTCTCCCTTTACGCCCAAGTGGATGGTTGGGCGAGCACTGGAGTCCCGTATACGGCATTATATCCTTTTCATTATGTCCTATTCTTCAAAATTACGCTGTGTGTGGATTTGGCAATAACTACTTTGTATTATATGTAAAGATTTTGTAAAAACTATTTGTATTTGTGTAATAATTTCATCGTTATGTAACTTTGTTTACATTTCATGAAATCTTGCAGTAATTGCAGGCACAGGTTATCCGTGGCTGATCCTCACCCCCAATGCCCTTCGTGCATAAAACCATGTTCTTCCAGCTTGCGCTGTACTTATTGTGTTGATTTATCAAATCTACAATTTAATCAATATTAGTCTTATATCTATAGATGTGCCATGGATCTGGTGAGGAAGTCATCTCAAGACCCGGCTGATAAAACAGGAGATCAGCCTGCAAACCGTATGTTGCTTGCTACTGCTGAAGTTCAGAATACTGGTGCTTTGTTGAGTACGTTGCCGGGGCAGTCTGCTGGTACGGGGGCTAAGAAGAGATCGGCTACAACGCTGTTGACTCCGACTCAAGCTAAGAAAAAGACATCATCCTCTTCTACATCGCAGAAGAAAGTATCTGTTACCAGATCGGAGGGTAAATCTACGCGGGCTAGTAAGTTAACGCATCAGAAATCCTTCAACGAAGAGATATTACCTCCACATGAAGTAGACCATTGATCCCCCATTACTTCCACCCGAAGTACCTACGAGATCAGTGACTCAATCGACTTCTACAGCTATTAGATCGTCTCCTGCAATGGTCACAGCAGGCCAGCTGTTTGACGAACTACCACCAACTTCTCAACAGAGTGAAGTCGAGGCACACAACTCATCAGCGTTCACAAACGCTTCTTCTACACCGCAGCAGCTTCAATCAACGCAGAACTTGATCCGGGTCTAATTATGAGAAAATTCACCAACCAGATGATGGCCATGATGGAAAGTAGGTTGAGGAAGAAGCGAAGGCTCGGTGAAGCCTCTCATCTACTGACATCGTGCGCAAACCTACGGACCTGCGCGAACCTACGCCTCATAGAACTACGTCTCAAGACTACGTTGGCGAACGTACACCTTTGCAAAGGTCTATACAGTCTGACGACTCTGTCATCTTGGAGGAGGATAGAAGACATGAGATGCTTACTCACCGTTCTACATCTTTGAACCCTCAACGTTCGAGAACATCGAAGGATCCATCTCCTACACCTAGCCGTTCTAGATCGAGATTTCATATCTCTCACAGATGTTCGCGAAGTCACTCATCAGTTCGCGAAGAGTAGGCTCACGTCACAGAGGTTCGCGAAGAGATGAATCCACAGATAGAGGTTCGAGAAGAGAGGACTCTCAAGATAGACGTTCGCGAAGGGAGGAATCTTCAGTTTGCGAAAGGATGATGGAGGTTTGTGAAGGGATACAGGTTCGCAGAAGGATGATTCGCGGAGACATAGCTCTACCGATCAGGAGATAACTGATGAATAACCAGACTTCGTCTTCCCGACTCAGAGGTTACAGATTGGATAGCCAATGGTTTGAACTTGGAGTCTCCTAAGGATATAGATGAAGTCTACACTTATAAGATGCGTAATGACGACTTTGACTCGGTGATTATTCCTCCGATTGAACCTATATCCAAGGTACCTTCTAACCTACGAACAGCTTTGAGAAAGCTGCAGACTTCTACAAGGTTCGAGAACTCTCAGATCTACAGGAAGATAACAGCAACGCAGACATCTACAGGGTTCGCGAACCCTAGGGTTAACAAACCCTTACATCAACAGGCAGGATGTTGACGTCGACTCAACTAAAAGATCTACAACATGTGCGATCTCTACAGTTTACAGCCTGCACAACTCTACAACCTGCACAAACCTTATTCCTGTATAGGTTCAGTTTTGGACAACAATCTACTTGATGAAAGGAATCTCTTCATCTATACGGATGCTGAGGTCTTATACCGGGTAGCAGATGGCCTGCGGATATTGTCGTTCACTCACTTACTCCAACCCAACAGAGACGTACTGCATATATGCTGATGACTTTGACTCCAATATGATATCACCTATGAAGCCGATATCTCAAGTACTGGAGAACCTCAAGGCGACCTTTGTAAAGGGCTTAAGGTTAACAACGCCTTCAAGAATCCTTGAACGGACGTACAGATAATATTATTAACACTCGTCACTCAGCGTGGGGATTAGGATTTTAAACTATCAACTAGATTCAACATCGGTATTTCTTCAAGATCCATACAGACATACGTCTCAACAGCCTCCTTCGTCATTCTGGTTTATATTATCCACAATGGGAATACGTGATTTATATCACTGAACAAGATTTTACACTTGGAGCAGCCCTTATTCAAGAGGTTTATATGAGCGGCGTAGAATTACATCAGCAGAAGTCTCAAGAACAACGATATCGTTCTGGATGAGAGCCGTTATATTGAGAGCCTATAAAGCAACAGGACTAGAACCTCCAAGAGCTTCCAACCCACACGAAGTCAGAGCATTGGCGTCAATACTAGCTCTGCACGGAAATTGCTCTATATCAGCAATTATGGAGGGCTGCTTTTGGAAGTCGGACACGGTGTTTGCCAACCACTACCTCCGAGACATAGCCACTGAGACGTCTCAGGCATTCACCAATTTTGGCCTCTCGTTGTAGCACAGCTACTAACGGCTCCACAAAGGCGCTGAAATCTCACCCTTTATCACGCTGACTTGTTGATAACTTTTACTAAAAGGAAAATTATCAGTTTGGAAGTCCATGTGCACGTGAGAAGCACATGCACAAGTGCCGACAAAGTTAATGATTCATTAACCTGTGCTGTGCCGTCTCCATCCTTTCTCGCACACCTGGCTGTCCCTTTCTCTGCACTCCTCCCTCGTGCAAAATAGTGAACTGTGTCAATATTTTAGTGATAGTTTGTTAAACAACTTTTTTAATTTTAGGACATAAATTCTGCACACAAATCACAGAGTTGGTCTGATGTTTTGATTATGATCAGCGTTTCATGAGTATTATATATTTATTAGTTTTCGAGTTAGATTGCAATTCATCGGTCCGCTTTTGAGCCAAACGCACTATAGTTATAACGGAAGTTGGAAAAATAGGATCTCGGAAATGCCGCTACGCAGATCCCATGGGGGGGATACAGGACGTATCTAAGGACAGCTGATGAATCCAGGAAGTGGCCTGACCCACCACCAATCCGTCAGATTCTATAAGCAAAAGATCATGAGTCAGGATAAGAAAAAATATGAAATGTAATTTTTCAAGTAAAATTGATATTTTTATACTTATCCTGACTCATGAGGTCCAGCCCTCCCCGCTGGAAACACTTCAGATTGCACAGCAGATCCAAGTGTTTGGGCAGATAAATCAGGAGAGAGTGACAAGTAAGGCTGGTCACATGACTGTTTACGTGGGAAAAGGGAGGTAACTCGTGGGTGAGTGTATTTTTACGTCCGCTTCGGGTGAGTGTATTTTTTCAAGTGTTCCACTACCATGCGCAAGGAAAAGGGAGATAAGCAAAAGATCATGAGTCAGGATAAGTATAAAAATATCAATTTTACTTGAAAACTTACATGATTAAATCAATTCCAAGAAAAACAAAGGCAGCTTTGTTTGTAGTGTGGCCTTTGAGTGTTATATGCATCATGATCAGCTGTGGATACTCCGCTGCTGCTTGTGAGGACTTGACCCGAGACTTGAGACACCACTGTTTCTTCCTTCCAAGCCTGGCTTTGTCACTACTTACTAAAGTCAAAATAATCCATCTTCCAAGTCCCTGTATCTTTTCCTTCAAAAAAGACATCTTATAAAGTATGATTCAAGTGTTAATATGGGGTACGTTAAACCGCCTTTTTATAACCTCTAATAACAAATGGATCTTGTTTATATGTTTCCATTTAGGCATGTGTTGACTTCCCTACAACTACTTAAGTTTATTGTTTGATCGGCACACTAGAAGTTGGTGAGTCAAAAAGGAAGCATTTGTCTTAATGGATAAACAGCTTGTTTATTGCATAGAGCGATGTTTCGGTGTAGATTCTTACAACATTATCATTATGAGTTTAAAGGTAACTTGGTGTTTTCAACAGTTTAAAACCTAGACGTTGAGACTTGCTTGAAAAGAAAGTCTTCGATGACATAATATTGTCCCGTTTCCTTACCAGATTCTGAGAATGACAGAATTCCTGGAAGTGGGAAAATATATTTGTTTCATAGAGTGAAAGTAAAACAATAAAAATTAATAATTAATGTAGTCCAGGTGTTTAAAATATAATCATTGTTAAATTTTTAGAGTCTTACATGAGTAATGTTCATTTCATTTTAACTCTGGAATATTTTTAATTCAATCTTTTGTTGATATGACACTATTTCTTTCAAATCAAAGTGTGTAAATTTTGGCAATATATTGACTTACAAGGTATGGATTATTTTGATGATTCTCATTCTGCCCTTTCTGTATTCACATACTATAGCACTTTATCTATGCAAGTGCTGAGTGTCCAGCCAGGATGTGTACCTGGTTGGGTTATACATGTGGGTATCATCAGGCAGGTTTGACCTGAGCTTTGTCATCAATGTGAGGAACTACATGGCCACTGGGAACATCGTTGTTGAGGGAGTCTTCGACATGTATTCAAATAGTATGAGTTTTAGGCATCACTAGTAAGGTGTACAAGAGTTTATGAGCTGAATGGATTTGTCTGCCATAAGACTAAAGGTCAAGGTCACATAACGTTCACCTTGTAAATCCTGTACAATTGTCTTTGGACATGTAATGAATTTATCATTATGAGTTCATAAGTACAAAGCCTTATTTTGCATAAATTCCCATTGAAAAGATGCTTTATGTTTGAGTATTGATGAGACACATTCTCTTCCTGCATCTCGTATGGGATGTATCCAATATACAGATAGAGATTATTTTTTTTCAAGCATTTTTCATATCTAAGATTCAGGATTTTGCAGTATATTGGGTATAGTAATTGTAAATTTTTCATGTAAACAGTTACTGAATTCTCTCATATAAAACTCTTTCAAGGATGTGCCCAGTGGTTTCGGATATTGATGTAAAAGCAAGAAGATTATATTCCCCTGGAAATCTGTTGATGTAGAAGCCCAGTGTCATAGACCTTAGACACTTATATTTGTGTATCACAATCTATTTCTGTGCCATAGTTTATTGTTTGGGAGTTTTGTGTGTGATTCCTGTAACTTATTGATGATTTAGAGTGTTGAGGTAAATGTGATTCCAGAGTCGCGTGGACTTCTGATTGAGAACCTTCCATAGGCCGTCTTAGCAGAATCACTGTTTGTTGTTGAAGCGATAAGACTTCCTTTGGAAATGAACCGAAATGAAGTTCTTAGGATGAAATTCAGAATTTTAAACTGTGTGAATATTGTAAACAATTTAGCTCACCTGGATCACCAGGGAATTGATTTTTAAAACCAAATGTCATTGCACAAAGGAATCGTAAACAAGGTGTGCAAGAAAAATGCATTTTCTGAGACATACTGTCCAAGTAGGCTTGAAATATTTATTAATACAAATTGTTTGAATAATTTTGGTATTAACTGAAAATCTTTTAAATCACCATTCGTTGATCCAGGTGAGCTACATTGACGTTGTTCTTAATTTTGTGATTAGGTATGCAAGTCTTGATGATGGATTTCTTTCTGATTTTGCACTATTTTGTAGTTTGATAAGAATCCATTAATAGCTTTCAGAGAATTTATGAGAATGCATCTCACTTTACATATCCAGGGCCCATAGGTATCAATGAGCTTGAATTTGCTTCAGAATTTGTGCTCCAGATCAGAATGGCATGTTTATATTGTCCTAGTAACAAAAATAAGATGATTAATACAGATGTGGCTATTGCCTTTATAAGACCAATTTTGATTGGTCAACAGGTTGTCAGTGCTGTACATCTGATTGGCTAAGGATTCAATAGTTTTACATGGATCTAAGATGCTGTTTAGTTTGAGTTTAGTTCAGAGTTTCAGGATAATTACCGAGTGATATTATGATTTGTTTTATCAAATGTCTTAGAAATTTGTATAGTACTACAGCTGATGACAGCACTTGTGTACGACTATCTGTAGGTTATGCCTCTACATATTACATAATGTTATATCTATTATAGCCCCATCTATCTATGTTTAGATTAGTCTTATCTTTTCCTTCAATACAATACCTGTCTGTGTGACAATATGTTAACTCTTCTGTCGCAGGTGGCAACAGGCGAACCCTTTCATCCTAAACTTTGGCAGCGTGATAGAAATAAAAGGATAAAATGTCCTTGAGTCAGTAAATGTTAGCTTCATTTCTTTACAACCTTCAATTGGAAATTTGATTTTTACATAATTAACCACATTTAGAATAGAGCTGATTGCTCACATTGTGCAGGTTGATAATCAGCTGAGTAATCGTTAGTAACCAATTGTATTTGTAAACCCTCCACAGACTCATGTGGCCAATAACAGGACACAATCATAACATTGTACAGACTAAACATACTGTAATCGTAGTTATTTTCGCGTGGGATTAATTTTCGCGCTTTTAGCACAAAACGATTGTGCGTCAATGATCATACAAAGCGAAAAATTCATGGTCAGAGTCATGACAAATACTCAAGTAGGAACAACATGCAATTAGTTTATTCTCTCAGATAACAACATCAAAACAACATATAAAGGAATAGAGGCATAAACTAGTATACTAGTAATAGCGATCACAATCAGCAAATGTTGTTATGTTTGAAATGCGCGAAAAAACTACTGCGCTAATAGGTCTTTTGTGAACTTTCCGCGAAAATTGCACCCCGTGAAAATATATACAATTACAGTATGCTGATTAATACTACGATCAAGACAATAGAGGATACTTCCTGTTGAAACACCCACGCCAGTATGTTGTTTATGTTAAAGTTTTATGAGTCAGGAAACTGCATCAGTTGTTTATGTCTTTATTTTACAAACATAACAATAAGAAACATACTTTCTAAAATTTAATCTATTGTTTTATTTTTTATGAATCCTGATTAGTCTCCCAAGCAAATTGATTATCGTTAACACAAACGAGATCAAACAATTGCCCGATTATTTTATCAATCGTTCCAGTACTAATTTAGAACATGAGTGTTCCTTCAGAGGAAGTCAATCAATGCTCTTAAGTGTTGATGCAAAAGCACTTAGAAATAATGGGGTATGAAATATTGATGACAATGTAATGTGCAGCCTTTTTTATTTACATTTTGAACAGGACATTTGAGCTCATTTCTCACATTAAAAAACAAATTTGCTGCTGTTAGTTAGTTAATGTGATGCAGAGAGGTTGAGATACACTGACAAGGACAGGTATCATATTGAAAGTAAGAGATCTGATTATTATGAGATTGCACTTTAGACACATGTAGAAAGAATGTTGTATATTTTGGTTTGATTGAACATGTAATTGAAGCACTATTAACAAAACTGTAAGTTGCATCAAGTCAAAGGAAAATGTTAGCCTATATATTTGCTTCATCAATATCTTGGTTACTAAATATATTTTAAAGCAATATTCCCCTCACCCGTCTTCAGTACATGGGGCTGTGGGGTAGTCTAGTGGTTAAAGCATTTGCTCGTCATACTGACGAACCAAGTTTGATTCCCCAATGCATGAAGTTCATTTCTGACGTCCCCTGCCATATTGCTGGAATATTGCTAAAACTAAACTCACTCACTCTGCAGTAAATTTTAGAGTTCAGCCCTGAGTCTCAACCTCAGGATAAAATGAAAGTCAATATCAATAATAACAAAACACCACCTGTCAATATCAATAATAATAAAACACCACCTGTCAATATCAATAATAACAAATGTCACCTGGGACTGAAAAACGGGATGCAGTGCATCCACAGAATTAATGGACAGAATTAGACAAATATCTAAAGTTCTTAGCTAATATTCAGTGGTGCATTTTGAGAAAGGGGGGATGCACACTATTGAGAAAAGGAGGGGTGCACACTATTGAGAAAGGGGGGGTGCACACTATTAAGAAAAGGAAGGGTGCACACTTCATTTTTACCCGAGTTTCAATGGTCATTTAACAAACTTTCAGCACAAAAGGGGGGTGCGCACCCCTGCACACACACACACCACCCCACCCCACCCCAACCCCCTTCGATCCGTCTATGGCATTGTATGTGAATATCCTGTTTGTTTCCATCAAATATCTTGTGATCCTGTACTTTCCAATTCACAGTAAACATATTTATAGTTAATTGTAATGTAGACTGAAATGGCTGTTCTCAAGGAGAGTAGAAAGCAAATTTATGCTAGACTAAGATACTGGGATACAAGCATACAGTGAAGGCAGCCTGACAAAGATGGTCTCCTTCAGTGAACCCTGTACTGGAGTTGGGCCATGCTCTTGTTGTTTTTCAATTTATGGATTGGATGAAATAGAACCAAAATCTGTTTCTCACTGTCTGATAAAAGATCCTGTCTGACAGAAACAGAAGAAACAAACATATTGACCTGTTTTAATCTTTACCTAGACAATCCTGTAGCCAGGTTCATTGGGAAATGAATTGTTTTAGTTTGTTTACAGAATTACATTTCCTATATTCGTTGTGATGTCAGTGGTCAAATTCTTTCTTTTTTTGCAAAATTTCAACTACAATCTGAGGTACATGAATGTCACCGTTTTCCTGTCTAAATGATAACTCTGGAACATCAGTATTTTCTATTTTACAATGAATACTACTAATGTCTACTTATGGTATTTTAATGCTAATGTTGACGGTATTACAAGATTTGTTTTTCATTTCATTTTCAATATGTTTATCAGAACATGACATAGTAACCTTTTAGGGAATGGTTCATACTTAAAATCCTTACCCTCCAATCAGTTGCTACTGGGAGGTGTGAATACACAATGCCATTTAGATGGTTAAATATAGCATGCGTTATATTTTGGACTACACTGTCTTAGTCAAGTACAGATTCTAGTACTTTTGGGGGTTGAGTCCCATCTGGGATTTGAATCCACACATTCAGAGTCAGGCACCTAATCATCAGCACACAAAGTTAGCAATCTAACCCACTCAGCCTCCATGAAAATGGAGGTCGGACAACTGGTAGTCTAGACCTGGGACTTTGTGCTCCCCTCTGATAAGTTTAAATTGACATGGCTCCCCTGGCCAAAAGCTATGAATACAAAAGGCCATTTTGACTCTGAGAGAGTGGATTAGAATACCTAATGGAACTACACCCAACAAAAGTACTAAAATCTGTACTTTATTGAGAAACTGTAATCCAAATATAAAGTGTACTTCAAGATGCACTGTAAATATTGACAATATGGCAGTAGGTTTATGTGGAGAAGTTTGTGCCTGTACAGCTATGTGGCTGAGGAAATGTAGATTTGTGTAGTGTAAATGATTCTTCGATGAGATGTTTTGCATGAAGCACCCAGTATCTGAAACAGTGTATGATGTATGCAATGAAGTGATAATAAATGATCTAATTAGCAGGATGTCTTAGAGTTTGTTGCTTGATGTCACACCTGTCAATATTTCAGCTATATGACATCAGTCTGTTAATAATGAAGACAGTGATCGATATGATGAGCATGAAGACACAATGCCATTTACAAAGTGGTGAAATGTAACATATGTTATATTTAGGATTACACTTTCTTAGTAAAGTACAGATTCTAGGACTTTTTGTTACCGCCATATAGCTGGAATATTGCTGAGTGTGGCGTAAAACTAAACTCACAACTTTTTGTTCGGTTGGATGGATGACAGTGTGCTGGCAGTTACGTGCCTGACTGAGAGCGTGGGTTCGAATCCCGGATGGGACTCAATTTAACAACAAGTACTAGAATCTGTACTTTACTGAGAAAGTGTAATCCCAAATATAACATATGTTACATCATGAGAATGACCTACGCAGTTTGGATACAATGATGTGTCAAGCAGGTCAGTGAGCCTGACCAAAAGATCCAATAAGTCTTCTTTCCACAATGGGTTTGTGAAAAAGCAACTCTTACCCAGATCTTCACAGGTTTCTCTTGACAGAACCAGCCATTGTGTCAGAGTGAGTGAGTTTAGTTTTACGCCACACTCAGCAATATTCCAGGTATATGGCGGTGGTCTGTAAATAATCGAGTCTGGACCAGACAATCCAGTGATCAACAGCATGAGCATCGATCTGCGCAATTGGGAACCAATGACATGTGTCAACCAAGCCAGCAAGCCTGACCACCAGATCCAGTTAGTCGCCTCTTACGACAAGCATGGGTTACTGAAGGTTCATTCTAACCTGGATCTTCAAGGGTACCATTGAGTCAGAAGCCGATGGTGAAGGATTATTGTGTGCACAGAAACATAGGACACAACACATTTTAAAGGCTCAGACATATTTTCTGTAAGTGCAAGAGCATGCCGTTTTGTACACCATACATCTACCATACTGTATCTACCATATTTTGTGAATAAAAGGACTGGCAGTGTTCTCTATATTTTCTCTGAAAGGTCTATCTGCGTATATGGTGGCACTGTAGCTGTAAGCACCATAGAAAAGCATGCATGTTATGTCATCTTTTTTATATTTATACCTGTCCACATGAAACAAACATGGAGATACATTCTATGTTTGTTTATATAAGTAGTATGTATAACAAAGGTAAGATTCATATGGTAGGTCAGTGACGACTCTAAAACAAAGAGATATTGGTTTTGGTATCACCGTTCAAGACAGTACAAGTTCCACATGAAATCAGTTTCAGGTGAAGGGGACACAGAAGTTCCATGGCGCACATCAAGTTGAACTCATCACGTGCACATGCTACAACATCTTTGTTGTTACAGACTGCACAGATCATGCAGATCAACAGTCAGTTGTCAGGTTGTCAATTTAGCAGTAACTTGTACATTTCCGATGTTTATAATTGATACTTGGTACCAAGTGATGAGCAGTTGCCAAGGTAACTGACAACCCTGACTCAATACAGAAAAAGTTCATGGTCTATAAAATTGTCCCAGCAACAACAGTCAATGTTTTAACCTTTGGCATACTTGTGACCTTGACACTGAACTCTGGAGGCGAGAGTGAGGCTCCCATGGAGACTCCGCCTTTTTGGAAGCTCATGGCAGACGGTTCTGCAGCTCGAGCTGAACAGTGGAACTCCTTAACACCAGTTGACTGCAATATTCGGGCCAGGTTCCGTTCATGGATTCCTCCTCCTGGAAAACACAAGGGAAACAAGAGGCTTAGAAAGTGAGATACTATTAGTACATCAACTGGTTATGGATAGTTAACACTGAAGAGTACTTCTGCTGAACATCAAAAGAATTTGTAGCTTTATGCCAGCAAAATATTGGATTTCTGGCATGGATGCTGTAGAAGTACTACATCCTTTTGTCCATTAATAATATGGACTGTTTGGTGACATGTAGAAATATGTTCATGCAAACTTACCTGGCATTACTATTATTCCATCTGATGCCTGAAAAATATAACCAGATAGTAGTTTTTTATGTGCAAGTATTTTCAGAGTACAAATATCCCACATCAAGACATTGTTGTCCTGGTGCAATTGTATAAAACAACCTTAGCTCTAAGGTGATTGTAACTCCCATACCTTAAAATAGACTTAGGACAGTCTTAGCTCTAAGGTTTATTTGTACAACAACACCCTGACTTACAATGTAACTCTGTTAATCAGGAGAAATATGCACTATATATAACGAGCTACTTTGAACAGAATTTCAGTTATATTATTGCATATGTGAGTAAGTGAGTATAGTTTTATGTCGCTGTTAGCAATATTCCAGCAACATCACGGTTGAGGACACCAGAAATTGAGAATCCATCAATACCATGTGGAGAATCAAACCTGGGACTTTGGCATGAAGAGCAAACCCTTTAACCACCAGGCTACCCCACCGACCCAAACTGCATGTAAGCCAGGAAGGTCTCCGATGTTTAGGACGTGAAACCAACATGAAACCCAGAAGGAGACATATAACCAGGGCAATCTGGGTTATTCAAAACACAATCTTCAGTTTCTGACACATGAAAGGGTCACTACTTTGAAACACCCATGCCCCTTGAATGACAAATCAAGTTTAGTCACTTTAGAGGAAGAGTATCCTCCGGAGGAAAAAGATTGTTCACACAAATTGGACAACAGGAGAAATTTACAAGTAATTTTCATGATACAGCTTTAAGAGTTGACAATATAAAAGTCTTTTCACACCAAAACACTTGTAAATGGGAAATATCATATATGACCGTAGATAAGTCAAATTTTGAGCACCAAAAAAAAGCAGTCTATAGAAGGGTAATGTTTTCCATAGAAAATATGCAAATGGATAGTTTAATTGCCTTACTAACTGTTGTTCATTATGGTGGAACTACATAACATGGAAACAATGAAAATGGGTGCCAACTGTCACTAGTCTGTGTTGAGGTTTGAACAAAAACAATGTTTAAGGAGTTAACATGGCTCTTAAGTTCAGTTCAACCCTATGTTCAAATCTTTGAAGACTTTATTAAAGATTTAAGCTTCTATAAAACAATCAGAAAAATAAGCATACATGCAGAGTTCTCTTTTTCCACAGGGGGTGGGGTAGCCTCGTGATTATAGCGTTTGTTCGTCGTCACGCTGAAGACCCAGGTTTGATTCTTCACATGGGTGAAGCCCATTTCTAAAGTCCACCGCCATGATATTGCTGGAATATTGCTAAAAGCGGCATAAAAATAAAGTCACTCACTCACTCAGCTTGTATGTATGCAATATATTCTAAGATCAGAGATACAAATTTCAATACCTTGTCCACCATTTGCCTGATGACCGGTGCTCCATCTAGAGCAGTGGCCTCACCCCCACTAGTGAGGACACGCTCACACCCCAGGGAGATGACCGCCTCCAGAGACGACAGGAGGTCAGGGGTCATGTCAATAGCTGAAACAGTCATTATTCCACGTTAACCTTCCATTCTTCAAACAGTACAGGTGTCTTCTGAAGAATGTGACTTGGAGATTAAATAGATGAAACTGCAGCTGAACAATTTCTGGGAACATATAAGTGTGGGTTTAGTTTAGGGTGAGATGAGGTGAGACAGGTGAGGCGAGGCTAAACTAGGTGAGGTGAGGTTTACTCATGCACCAAATTATAGTATACAGCAACACAATATGCTGACTCCAAGCCAACCAGTCCTTGTTTTATCCCCTTAATGCCCACTGCCAGGCAGGGCAATAACAAGTCCCATCTTTTGTAAGACACAAAAAGGTGACTGACCCTTTAGTCTTCCACTTCCTGAGTAGATGATCTACCCACTACACCCCAGTCATTTGATCCACAGTATTTCAGTCATCGACTGAAGTGATGCAAGTGTCAGACATCTACCACTTTGGGGAAATACCAGATTAGACATGGTGCTTTCAAAACTAGAAATATATTCAGGTTGAATCTGGGACACAAATCCATTATCACAGGTTTCTGGCACAGCAAGGGGGGCAACTCTGCATGGTGACTTGGTACTCACAAAATTCAACTCCTTATGGGCATTTGGTCAGATTTGTACACTGAGATCAATGGAAAATTGTAATATGTAATACATGCCCTCTGGATAATATAGCGAAACATCATGCTAGAAAATCTTAATACTTACCTCTGTGAAATGTTACTGGTCGGGGCCTTATGTGGGCTGAAAATGTATTTCCTTGGTCAGTAAATACTGGCAAACGTATCTTATTTAGGATGTTTATGTACACATTTGATTCATTTTGTTTTGGCAAGAATACTTGTAGTCACAAGCAAAATAAGGTAATGCATGTGTGTTTGTTGTTTAACACCAAACACAGCAATATTCCAGCTATATGGCGGTGGTGTATAAATAACTGTGTCTGGATCAGACAATCCAGTGATCAACATCATGAGCATTGGCGTACACAATAGTCAGCAAGCCCCACCACTCATTCATGTTAGTTGCCTCTTCATGCTTACTGGCAAACAAGGATAAGTTGGATCGGCACAAAAAACGCATTTACGAGAAGTAGGCGGTGCACGGCAATGTTTGTGAAAGGTGCTGCACATGCCTTGCTCATAAGACTCTCACGTCTGTGTAGCAAGTCGCACTACACTTGATCGCGGACAGCCTGGGGCCCCTTCACTAACAATGGCAAGCGCCAGTGGGCGGCACTCATACATGCTAATACGGGTCAATTGTCAGGTCGGTGGTCAACTTTTCCACATGCATGGTGATGATTGTAAATAGATTTCAAGAAAATCAGCATAACTTTGACCCAGAAAAAACCCATAGATGATAACTATGGCAATATGGTAATAGTACCAGAGCCAGCCTTCAGAAACATTATCACTGTCTGTATCTCCAGGGCTAGCACTTGTGTAAACCAACACTCATAGAGTCATAACCTGGATCCATTACCAAGGTAACGCAAACAAAGGGCAGGTAATTTCACATGATGTGAAGCATGGGAATGGATCAAGGGGTTAGTGTAAGTGTACTGGAATGTGAGCCTTTGTTGAGGATGACCATTATTGGTTCTTAACACACTTCATTGATGTTCTTTAATGACTCACACAGAGATACAAATATCTACTTGGTTTTTTCTCAAGTCAAATCTTTCCCTTTGGGATGTAAGTGAGGTGAGGTGAAATTGGGTTTAACGTCGTACTTGAGATTATTTCGCTCATATGACGACGTGCATGCATGTTCATGTGTATGTACGGCTGCTTGTACTAGCCCAGACTGAAGCTGGTTTTATAGTGCTAGCCCACTGAGATATGATGCCGCAGTGAAGCATGAATACCCCACTCAGACACATTATACTGACTCCTAGCCGACCAGTCCTTGTTGTACCCATTAATGCCGAGCGCCAGGCAGGGACCAACAAGTACCATATTTTAACGTCTTTTGGTATGACGCGGTTGGGGATCGAACCTGCGGCTTTCCGCTCTCCGGGCGGACGCTCTAACCACTACACCACGGAGGCGGTTAATGGATCAAGGGGTTAGTGTAAGTGTACTGGAATGTGAGCCTTTGTTGAGGATGACCATTATTGGTTCTTAACACACCTCATTGATGTTCTTTAATGACTCACACAGAGATACAAATATCTACTTGGTTTTTTCTCAAGTCAAATCTTTCCCTTTGGGATGTAAGTACAAATGAGAAGTATATTATTCAACTGAGAAAAGTTATTTGAATATCATAAACATATTTCTAATTATTTTCAATGTTTTACATTTATGACTGCCATGACACCAAAGCATGAGCATGCCATTCAGGTACTGTTAACATAATTTAACCCTGTCATTGCGATTTGAAACATGCCACTTTAATAAACATAATTTGCAACTCTGTCACAGAATACTTACATATCAGGTCACTGCACCTTTCCTTGTCTACAGTACCATCTCTGAAATAAAGTAAACACAAAATACAAAGGTGGTTCGCTTGTTTCTTTAAACACTGCGCATAGGAATATTCCCGCTATATGACAGCAGTAAGTAAATAATATAGTCTGGACCAAACAAACCAGTGATTGGCATCATGAGCTTTACCAAGTCAGCAAGCTTAATCACCTAAACTCATTACTTGCCTCTTATGACAATCATGAGTTGCAGAAGACCAATTCTGACCAGGGTGCCGTTGTACATAACAACCTTAGTGCTAAGACTACCCAAGTATATGTTCTACCCAAGTTTATGTTCTACCCAAGTCTATGTCGGTTCTACCCAAGTCTATTTTCTACCTAAGTCTACGTCTATGTTCTACCCAAGTCTATGTTCTACCCAAGTCTATGTTCTACCTAAGTCTATGTTCTACCCAAGTCTATGTTCTACCCAACTCTATGTTCTACCCAAGTCTATGTTCTGCCCAAGTCTATGTTCTGCCCAAGTCTATGTTCTACCCAAGTCCATGTTCTACCCAAGTCTATGTTCTAGTCTATGTTCTACCCAAGTCTATGTTCTACCCAAGTCTATGTTCTACCCAAGTCTATGTTCTACCCAAGTATATGTTCTACCCAAGTCTATGTTCTATCCAAGTCTATGTTCTACCCAAGTCTATGTTCTACCTAAGTCTATGTTCTACCCAAGTCTATGTTCTACCCAACTCTATGTTCTACCTAAGTATATGTTCTACCCAAGTATATGTTCTACCCAAGTCTATGTTCTGCCCAAGTCTATGTTCTACCCAAGTCTATGTTCTATCCAAGTCTATGTTCTAGTCTATGTTCTACCCAAGTCTATGTTCTACCCAAGTATATGTTAAGCTATGGGAGTTATGGTCAACGCTAAGATTGCTTTGTACAAAAGCACCTTGATCTTCATGAGCTTCATGCTGACACTGCCATCAGTATAGTGAAACAAATAGATAACTTATAATACCAAACTAAAATGTTAAAGATCATTAATATTTGGTGAGATATTTCTTGAAACTGTGAGCTAAGTATTTACTGCAATTGTTTTTATCCCTCAATCATTCTTGATCCCAACTTTATTTGTTTGCTTGAGCAAGCATCGCTTTTCATCTAACAGGAAATAATGTGATAAATGCCACTGGATATGATTAGAACAAGCCCAGATTAACCAATCAAAGTAGTAGTTAAAATCACCTCATGCTTGTTTGGCCATATGGAAAGGGGGCAATTTCACACGCAGCATAGCAAAGATTGCTTTGCGAAACTTGGCCCTCACCTTATGAATTTAACAGATCTAAAATACATCTTCTTGGACATCAGTTTGGACTTTGTCTTTGATAATGGTCAAACAGTCATCAGACTTTTGCAAACACTAGATTATCAGTCATTGCTTGGTTGGTTGGTTGGTTCTTTAACGCTTCATCTTGTTAGTCGTCTCTTACGACAAGCATGTGTTACTGAAGACCAATTCTAACCCTGGATCTTCACAGGTCCATTGCTTGGTCCATGTGAAAGTAACAGAGTTATGGTGTAGTGTACAATAGCTTTGTGAAATCCATCCCTGGTTCTTTCCTCCACTACTTACGAGTTCAGAATTCCTATTACAAATCCATCAGCTCCAGCTTGCTTCAACTCCTCAATGTCCTGCTTCATGACCTCCATCTCAAGGTCACTGTACAGGAAGTCACCTCCACGGGGTCGTATCATAACAAAAACAGGTATTTGGACTTTCTTCTTGATTACTTTTAGCATACCTGGAAATGTTGATCCAAAACTTGGGTCAATTCAATTGAAGTGACACACTTAATAATCAGTACAACCAACCTCTACAGGAGCTGAATGCATTTCCCAAATATTCCATTACCATGAAAAATAGGTACTTTGAAGAGTGAGTAAGTTTGGTTTAACCACAGTGAACAGTATTCCTATTATATGATGATATGTCAGCTTGGTGTGGGCGGAAAGTTCCATGTCATGCAGGTCTCAGACGTTTACCGCTTTACTGGCACTTTGTGTGTGTGTGGGGGGGGAGGGGAAAGAGAGAATGATGATGATTATTTTAATGGAGAAGCCAGTACAATGTGAATGACCCCCCTCTAAAATTTATACACAAAGTAAGTGACCCCGCCCTGCATGTCATGGGCAACAGATTATCCCCATGATTATTTTTTATTTTTATTTTTCAGTAATGCCCAAGGGACAATAATCTGCACATACAATCCTCACGACTTCACCTATCCATTTCAAAGAATATTATGACTTGTCTGAAATATCTTTGATTTATGTCAGTTTGCTACCACAGACATGATTCAAGTGACTAAAACACGGTAAACTGATATCAATCATATATGAATTTATCCGAATATATTTTTGAAAGAGCACACGTGTTTAAGAAATACACTTCGCTCTACCACCATGTATAGTGTAATAAAACACACTTTTGCCCTGAACTATTATAGTTAAAGCACGAGGACGCTTGCGTCCGAGTGCTTTTTAACGCTATAATAGTTCAGGGCTTAAAGTGTGTTTTATTACACTATACATGGTGGTAGGGCTTAAGTGTATTTCTTTTCTAAGATGCCAAATTTAATACTTTCTAAAGATAATTACGATTAATTTAAGGCAGAAAACAAACGACGGCGTCGGTGACCTAAATTAAGAAATCCTCGCACAGGGCTAACTGGCGCGCTGTTCTTTTGATGTGTCTGCCCCCTACGTTAAGACAAACGTTACCAGAAAAAAACAAATGATAACAGTTTGATGACGGTTTACGTTCGGTTTAAATATCTTGTCTGAATTATTTTAATTACATCTGTCATTAACGTAAACCATTAACGTAAACCATATGGGGCAATATGAACGTTGCATTTCTACTACCAGCGTAAGTTTAGATCAGTACATCCAGAGGAAGTTGAGTAGTCAAGCGACATTCCACAATTGCATTGTGGGAATGTAAACATTACGAACGTTACCGTGTCGCTGAAAACTTGTGAGTCGAAATGACACATTTTAACCGTCGTAAAATATAAACGTAATGTTTCCACCAGTGATGTTAGCTGCGTGAAGCAACAGCAAACCAAGAAACTGGATGCAACGGTGTAGTTTACTGTAGGAGGCCGTACGAGGCGATGACAACTGACATGCATCGTGACGTCGCTTACATTGTGACGTAATGTAAAATGGTTCGATTATGAGGGGGCACACTAGAATGGCGCAGTGCCGGGATAACGTCATTCAATTGTTACGTCATCAAAAAACTATACCTTTATTGTCTGATAATGTATTTTTTTTTTGATTGTTCTAACCGCTAGGCATCTTAGAAAAGACATTAAATTCACAATGAGGTTCAGACCCCAAAAGTAAAAGGTTATTATAGGGCTATGACTTGTGTATGAAGACATGACAATTTGTGGGTAACATTGGGATAACGTTTCTGGGCTATTTCTTGCCCATCTGGGCAAATGGATCCTACATGGAATTTGTGGTACATGGGTGACACAGCACCAGATTTGACATGGACTTACAACAGCTGTGTGATTACTGGAACAGTGTCTGAAGCTGCCACTCACCGACAGTGGGCGTGGTCCCTCCTTCCATTAGGTTCCCACACAGCTCAACTCTCTTGGCACCTGGTAACATATGTAGGCATGAATCAGGGGAGGATCACCAAAACATGTGACAGTCTCCATGGCAGGGGTGTAAACAATCAAACACAAGTTTGGGTTATGTTTATTGGATGTTTTTGTAGTAACATATATGAAGTGCTTTGCAATTTGTCTTTTCACGGTGGGTCATGAAGACAATGTACAAAGACAGAGGAAAGGTCATTTGAAATATAATAATTAAACGTTATCTTCATTCTTTTCTCTACATTAGTGCATATAAAATACAACCCCAAACAACCTGTAATAAATAACTTGACCCTTATTACTCGAAAAAAAGGTGGAACAATACAAGAAAATAAAGGGTGTAATTGTTGAAATATAAAGTAAACTTTGTGTTTTTCTCTTTTTCGGAATAAACGGGTAATCAATCATGAGTCTACAACCAGTTCCCAATAGTTAGAACTTGATGAAGTGTCAATCATTGAAATATTGATGTCTTAAATTTATACCCATATATTTTCAGACCAGTTTTGTTAACGTTTTAAAAGTGTGTACAATTGCATGGCAGTGGGTGCTCACCTCCCTTTTCTGCATTGATGGCTGATGCCACTGAATCTATGCACACTTCCATCATGGACTGGTTCAGCTGCAGTTGGTAAACACTTCCACGTGTTTACTCTATCGGAAGTAGGGAAATCCCGCCTCGTTTTGATAACACACACGGTCTCGTTGGGAAACCCCTTTAGTCGTGCGGTATATGTAACAGGGCTGGCGAAAAGCTTGTATAAGACCTTGCAACGCTTCTTTGAAATATTTCATGGGTTTGTCTGTATGAAAGAAGATGTTTTCTGGTTTCTGTTTAATGCGATCAGGGTTGACAGCTTCAGCTGTAAGCCTTGCTGGTCGTGGATTTCGTCACGTAGTCCAGAATCAGGTGAATATTTTGACATTGAATATTACTTTATGTTACTTGATGCAATGACCCGTTCACCGTTACATACATGATATACACTGTGCAAAAATGTATCTAGATATAAATTAATTGTGTACACACACCCATTATTAGCTCATTTAGCCTTACATTCTCAGTCATTACATAATCCTTACGTAACATGACGGAAACAATGAGGAGGAGTTGTCATTTAGAATGTAGGGTTAAATTCTTTTGAAAAATTCATAAACACCGTTTTAAAATAACCACATGTTTGTAGCCTGATACGGCTCCTTGGCCACGTTTACTAAAGTGGATCACAAGATCTTGTAACTAAAATATTTAATAAGAACAAATTATATTCAAGTCCGAAGACGACATTGTTATTATAGGAAGTTAGTTTCATGAGCCAGTTCTACCTGATATGGAATGCTGGGAGCAATCACAAAATATGTCATCATTATAATGCGAATTGTGTAGCGAACACAATATTACAAGTTGTCCTTGGAGTAAGAGTTGTGAGAGTTATGGTGGTTTCAGCAATATCACAGCAACATCACGGCAACATCACAGCAATATCGCAACACCATCACTGCAAGATCACGGCAATAGCACGGCAGGGGACACCAGAAATGGGCTTCACACATTGTACCCATGTGTGGAATCAAACCCGTGTCTTTGGCACGATGAGCGAACGCTTTAACCACTAGGCTACCCCACTGACCGTTGTCCTTAAACATTTTGCTAAAAGGTCATAAGTTATCACTGAATGTGACAAATTACCTACAAGTACTGCTGTATGTTGTGTGGCTGGTGACATGGTGAAGTAATGTGTTGAGACAAACTGTTACAACAGTTAGTATCATGTAACAGTTTGAGCATTCAGGCCCGTAGCAAGCCATTTTTTATCGTGTAAGCCTGATAAGTTGCAAACTTCATATTTAGATAGTATTGAGGGCTTGCCCAACCTTTTAGCAACAATCATGTTTTTTTTTCATAATAGTAGCTACGCCCTGGCATTGGGTTTTAGCATTGGATTTGGAAAAAATCCATTACACTTGAATGTGCATACTATTTTGCGGTTGAAATAGGAAAATAATTGTAACTGACAATGGAACAGAAATGGAAATATGATCTTTCACCATTTGCTGTTAAGAGCATTGAGGGCCATGTGTACATGTGAAGATGTATTGATCGTACATGCTTTGATACCTCTTCATCCTGTTTGTTTAGATCCACTGTCCAAGATGTCAGAAGGTGGTTCAAGGAACACGGCAGTTCAGTGTCATGAAAAATCTCAGACAACCTAAACCAGTGAGTTCGAAGCATGATCTGATCTTAGGGAAATCTTAAGGGAATAATGTTGGTAGCTTTGATATCATCAACTGTTGTGTTAGTTTACAGCAATCATCAAAACATGATAAAATTTTGTTTTTTGTTTGTGATTGAAATATTGAATGTAATATTATTCATTATTATTAATATTCTCAAGGTAACTAGACAAACCAGTGGTTCATAGCTGGACCAAAAGTTCAAGTTGTTAGGGGTTATGACACACTTTCTACAGATTATTGAAGTTAAAACAAGTATATCATGGTATGTTTCAGCAAAAACTTTTCATATATTTTCAACTTCACGTTTCTATCAACATGCTCAAGCAATGATAAAAGATCTGTTGATGATTTTGCATCATTTCAGGTGTCTGGGATTTTGAGATTTCTTCAGCCTGTCAGGAAGACCACATCCACAGCCGCAGGGAAGGTTGTGAAGGAGTTACCTCCCCATGCTGAGAAGATAGTAGGAGGCTGGTTGATAGGGTGTGCAGGAATGGTGGTGGGAGCAGTCATCTTGGGAGGTGTTACAAGGTAACCATGGTAACCCCCAAAACTACTCTGGCCAAACAATATATATATATGTAGTTCACTTCTTGTGGTACTTTGTGATTTTTTAAGCGATGTATTTTTTAAGGAAAATATGAAAGCGAAATATACATAGTGAGTGAGTATGTTTTATACCACCGTTATTAATATTCCATGGAACATATGTAACAAGCCCCTACAATGGGCTCCTAATAATGTACCTATGTGAGGAATCGAATTCAGGGCTTCAGCAGGACAAGTTAATGCTTTTGCCTCTAGGCTACCCCAATGCCCCAATAAATTGATTTCTATTGACTGAAGATTACTTCCTCCCCAAAATAGTCTAAAAGATTTGGGAACTTCAGCTATGACAGGCAATATCTTTCTTTTTTCTTGTTGAACAGAGGCCTTCAGCAGAGATACAGATAACTTTTTGGGCCATTGAGTTATGTACTCGTTTGTGTTCATCTCTATTGGGTATCCTAATTTTCCTTTGAGTAACCAAATAACTTGTACCCACCTCACTCAAACTTAATTGGGTATTTTGCCAGTTTCCATTGATTGTAAAAATAATTTTTTTTAAACTTATCCTATCTCACGACTTGCACCTCTCTCTCTTGCTTCAACTTTAAGTGGAACGACTGTAAACTTTTTTCTTCCATTGATTGTAAAAATATAAATTTTTAAACTTATCCTATCTCACGACTTGCACCTCTCTCTCTTGCTTCGACTTTTAGTGGAACGACTGTAAACTTTTTTCCATAGGCCTCCTTGTCCATTCGCCCGTGCACTCCATGCTGCTCTCCTTAATTAGCTTCCTAGTTCCTAATAAAGCTTGCAGCATGCTCCACTAATTACCCACGTGACTACCTTGAATGATCATTCTCTTTCTTGTCGCACGACTGTGTGGACGTGCTGTATATTAGGGACATTATTTCACCCTAACATCATGGGGAAAACTGATAATCAGTCAAGGAAAAGGAAAGTTTGTGCTCAATGCAAGACGAATTCTTCGTCCCTCAACCCTCACTCGTCTTGCAGTGACTGTATTGGACAATGTAACGGGAACAAACGATGTGGCAAGTGTAATTCACTAAAAGATGAGGATTTTAAGGCCTACCTTTGTGTTTGCGCCCGGAGAATCACCAATAGGGACAGGAAATCAACAGAATCTGATCCCACTCCCGCCAGGCGTATCAAGTTACAGCGACAGAAAATTGTACCTTCACGCAAGAGAGCGACGTCTGTGGTTCAAGAGGATTTTATGGACGCTTCATCAGATTCTTACTTATCTGAGGACGTTCGGCACCTATTAGGTACGCATCAATCACCTCCTTCCATAGCGTCAGATCACTCGTGGTTGGTTGTGATCGACAATTCTTTGTTGCCTGTCCCATCTACACTACCAGGGGACCTTAGATCGACATTATCATCATCCAGATCATCGGTACATATCCCCTCGACTGTCTCAGTTTGTTTGGAGCCTGGCCAACCGCGTTCAACCAGCCAACTGTCTCCCCACAGTTCATTGAACCGGACGGAGCTGGCTACAACAGCATCGCCGGGGGACGTTCATCATGAATCAACACTTCAGGTTTCGTCACTTAATCGCCGATCCAGATCGCCACATCATTCTAGATCGCTACAACGATCTAGATCACCTTCACGATCCAGATCACCATCACAAGCCAAATCTAGATCACCGTGCCGATCAAGATCACCCGATCGGTCCAGAGCACAACTACGATCCACATCACCTGATCAATCCAGATTACCTAACCGATCCAGATCACCAAACGTGTCCAGATCACAACATCGAAGTAGATCATCAGACCGATCCAGATCACCTAATCGATCCAGATCACCGAATGGATCCAGATCACAACTTCGAATCAGATCACCGGACTGATCCAGATCACAACCTCATATCAGATCACCAGACCGATCTAGGTCACCTAATCGATCCAGATCACAACATCGAAGTAGATCGCCAGACCGATCCAGATCACCAAATCAAGCCAGATCGCAACTGCAAACCAGATCACAGTTTCCAGTTAGTGCATCGAATCAATCCAGATCACTTTACAAAGCCAGATCATCTTACAAACCCAGGTCACCTATACGATCTAGATCACGTTACAGAGCCATTGACCAATCGGGATCACAGTACAGATCCACATCTCATCAGTTGTCTCATTTTTGGGGCTACACTCTCGCTGTTCACCGACGTGGACCCCTTAACATCTCTTCATGGGAGGAGCGATTTAAAACAGAACTGTTTCGCCAGCCTTGGTTTACTGACTCCCTCTTCAATGGTAGCATGCAAGAAGTATCTAATAAAGTTGATAAAGAAACCCACTTTCAAGTCTCGATTGAACTGTTAAAGATACAGAAGTCACAGCTCCAGGACTCATTTAAACAGCGTCAAACTGCACAGTTCACCCTACCAATCCGGATTTACGCAATCTTTTACTTGGCGCATCCACTCAAGGCCGTGGCAGGGGAAACAGATCTGGCCGTGGTGGTTCTCTCCCGTCGCCCCAAGGACCAACTCTGGCCCAGGGACTGGAAACAGTGATGGTTTGAGACAATCACACGACTGGGACCTCCCTCCTCCAGTCGTTCCCATTTACAACACTCCAGTAGGCGGGAGATTGCAGATCTCTGCTCGAATTGGACCATCCTCAAAGATCCGTACATCACCAACCTGCTACTTCACGGCTATCAGCTACCCATTATTGGCAACCCACCTCTGATCCGGCTCATCGCTCATATCCTGTGGACCAGCTTCAGACTCTGCAATCCACAATAGGTACGCTATTAGACAAACTCGTGATAGAGCTCCTAGTTCCATCGCCAGTCACTCCAGGATTCTACTCCCCCATCTTCTTGGTTCCAAAGAAAAATTCCAACAAACTCTGGCTCATCTTCAATATGCAGTTGTTCAATGCCCAATTCCTGCTTCCACCGCCTCCCTTCAGGATGGTGTCGATCAACCTTTTACGCACCATCTTGAAGAAGGAAGACTTCCTCATCAGCCTAGATCTTCAGGATGCTTATCTTCACGTTCCGAGACATCCAGAACACCGGAAGTATCTTCACTTCGTGTTCAACCAATGGAAAGTCCTACCATTTGGAATTTCCACGGCTCCGTGGCTTTTTACCCGAATTACCAAGCCCATAACGAGCTTCCTCCACTTTCAAGGGATCACCTTCGAAAGCTACATAGACGATTGCATCCAGGCTCTACAGGATCCGATCGTATTGCTTCGCCTGCTACAGTTCACCACCACGCTGCTCAGACAGTTAGGGTGGCTGTTGAACATCACGAAATCGGAACTAATACCGACTCAGAAACTACAATTCATCGTCAGGGGATGATGTTCGTACCTCACGACAGGTGGATAAAGATTCAGCAATGCATTGCTCCAGCACTGTCTCAGGCGAGAACTTACGACAGTGGAGGGAGCCTTAACGTACAGAGGCCAGCTCCAACTTCGGCCGATACAGCGATTTCTATGCCCGTACTCTCAGGCCGGCAACCCCAAGGAACCAATTTGCCTTCCAGAACCGCTTTGTCCAGTCCTTCAATGGTGGCTCGACGAACGGAATGTTTGCGCCGGAGTCTCTATGATGCCCTTTGCACCGACTCATCACCTATTCGTCGATGCATCCCTCATGGGTAGGGGAGCTCACTTCCTCGACCACCAAGTGGCCGTGCTGTGGTCATCCGATGAACGGGTACTTCATATAAATGAGCTGGAATTCAAGGCGGTAATTCAAGCCATCTCACATTGGGCAACAGAGCTTCAATCAACCAGTCTGTTGATCCAATCAGACAATTCGACAGTGGTTTGGTATATAAATCATCTAGGTTTGACAGGCTCGGCGAATCTGCTACAATGGGCGATCAGGTTCTTCAATCTCATCGACTCACTCAACATGGTAGCCAGAGCCAGACACATTCCCGGGGTAAAAATATGTGATCGCCGATTCCTTGTCCCGATCCAACCGACCGTCCCCGACAGAGTGGAAGTTACTGCCCCGATCTTTCAGTCGATGATCTACCCGTTATCACGGCCTCAAATAGATCTGTTCACCACAAGGTTCAACAACCAACTTCCAAAGTTCGTATCACCAATCCCAGACTCCTTGGCGTGGGACCTCGACGCATTGGCAATATCATGGGAGGATCTTAATGCCTATGCTTTCCCCCCTCCAGCTCTGCTACCAAAAGTAATACAGAAACTATTGGCCACCAGCAACATACTACTGCTTTTGGTCGCACCCTTCTGGCCAGCGAGAAGTTGGTTCGTCAACCTAATAAGCCTGGCAGAGGCAAACCCAGTACCGCTTCCCAACCGGACGACCTACTTCTTCACCCTCACTCGGAACTGCGCCACGGGTCACCTCAGACCCTCAATTTACACGTTTAGCGCATCTTCAGAGGTCTCTCATAGCTAAGGGCTACTCTCACCGAGTAGCCACAGCTATCACTTCAGTTCATCGTACTTCGACCCGTTCCTTGTACGACAACAAGTGGAAGAAGTTTGAAGACTATTGCAAGCTTAGGGGAATTGCATCTCCCACTTCCACCTCGGCTCAGGTCGTTGCTGAGTTTCTCCAGCATCTCCGCACTACTGAGAAACTCAAGGGTACTACATTAGCTACCTACAGATTATGAACCTTTAGAAGACAAGGACTTCGAACAAGTGACATTCAAGACATTCTCCCTGGTAGCTTTGGCTACCGCTGCTCATATATCTGAACTGCATGCTCTTGATGTCAATCGGGTGCAGTTCGAGCGGAAGAAGCATGGCAAGGCTTTCCTGGGTCTCCGCTGGGACTTCATTGCGAAAAACCAACTGCCAGGGCAACCGATCCGGATGTTTACCATTTCCCCGTTGTCCACCATTCTTGGGCCTGATGATAATGAAGATTTGACACTCTGCCCTGTTAGGGCTCTACACGTTTACCTTGCTGCCTCCAAGGATCGTCGACGGCTACGGAAGCGCCTCTTCATACCCTTGTCGAACGCTTCAAGAACTGAGGTTTCCCGGACCACATTGGCCTTCTGGATGCGTGCCATGATCCTGCGAGCCTACACCTTTACAGGGTTGCCTCCTCCAGCCTCTTCCGGTCCTCATGAGACTCGTGCACTAGCCTCGACGATGGCCCTCCATAGCAACTGCTCCTTGACCGCTATCATGGAAGGTTGCTTCAGGCGTTCTGATACAGACTTCTCTTCACATTACCTGCGAGACCTGTCTGTCACGGATGTCCAGGGACTACACCAGTTCGGACCTCTTGTACTGGCTCAGCAGCTTACATCGGCCTAACAACGCAGATGAGGGATGGTGTTACTACTTCCTTGTATATACTGAATAAAAGTTGAACTGGATCTCAACCTTTTGGTCTCATTATATGGGTTTAAGAACTACTTCACTTGGCCTCGATACCAAGGCATCGGATTACGGGCACCTAGCGTGGCCCTACGGACCTGAGGCACAATCTGTATGACGATGCAGAGGTGTTCGACATTCACACCTACTGACCTCTACTCCACGGAGCAATTACCCCAGTGAAGTGTGACACTCCCGAATTCTGGTGGATTTCGTTGCGTTCTGCCTCCAAAGTTGTCGGGCACATCCTTTGACTAAGCTTAGGCAAAGGAGTGAGGGTCAATTTGATGCTGCCAGGAACTGAACGTTAAACCTTGGAGATGCCGAGTTGTGTTTCTCTTTCACCCGCCTCGGTCGGTGTCTGGGGTGCCTTCTTGAAGCAGGGGCTGTCCCGATTCTAGTCGCAAGACTTTAATTACGGGGGTACCTTGTAAATCATGGCGAAGGCGAGGCTTACTTGCCGAGTTGCGTCCCTTGTCTTGTACAAGGTTGCGGCCGAACACCACATCGCTCGGGAGCACCCATCTCCCTGGGAGTCGTTGTGCTTAGTAAGCCAAGGGGTTCGGAGAACTCACTTCAACCCTTGTACATCGCTATCTACGGTTGTCATCAGTCCACACAGCTCCAAGACCAGCTGTTCGCACTGTCCAGACAGAAGGGTAATCTGCGGCCCATCGTCCAACCGTGGGATAAGTGCAAGTCGTGAGATAGGATAAGTTTAAAAAATTTGAAATTTTAATATAAATTGTTATCTATATACTTATCTTATCTCACGCGATGGATGCCAGCCCGGCCTCCCCACTACTCAGATTACAACGTTGGCTCCAAGATGAGAATGATCATTCAAGGTAGTCACGTGGGCAATTAGTGGAGCATGCTGCAAGCTTTATTAGGAACTAGGAAGCTAATTAAGGAGAGCAGCATGGAGTGCACGGGCGAATGGACAAGGAGGCCTATGGAAAAAAGTTTACAGTTGTTCCACTAAAAGTCGAAGCAAGAGAGAGAGGTGCAAGTCGTGAGATAGGATAAGTATATAAATATACAATTTATATTAAAATTTCCAATTGTTTGGTTACGTGTTTATTATTTATGTTAGATCTGTAATATGAGAAATGATAAGAAAGACTGCATGTTGCCAAGTTCCTGTGCTGAAATAGAACCTCTCAATATACCTCAGTTATTTCATCTATTTTTGTGTGTGCGTGTGTAAGATCAAATTTATTGAGTATTTACTAAAATTCAAGCGTACTTGAATGCAGTAGACTAATTGAATTGAGTTTTCACATAAATATTTGCGTAGTTTATGCAGATACACAGCTAATCTGTACGTCTGCTGCAGGGATCACAGTCATGCTTGATGTGTAGTCTGTGTTGACAGAATGGAAGTTCCAGTGGAAGATATCGCCATTCCCTTGTCATATGTATTTTTCTGTGCATCTTGAACAATGATGGCTGTTTTTCAGATTGACAGAATCAGGCTTGTCCATGGTTGACTGGCGCCTCCTCAAGGACATGAAGCCACCAGGGTCACAGCAGGAGTGGGAGGAGGAGTTCAAGCGATACAAGCAGTTCCCAGAGTATAAATAGTAGGTTGCTATGGTTACGCAGACTCCGACATCTTATAGGTAGATAAAGCATATGTACCTGTGATGACCAATTTTGATATTGTCTTGTCGCTGCATTGCGCTGTCCCATACTGTTTTCCATCCTCGATAGTCTCCAGGGTATATGTCCCGATAAATCTCCACTCGAACCTGGATGCATCTACAACTCGTCCCGATCATTGTATTAATTACATTCCTTTACTGTCTCCGCCTTCTCTCAGTAGCCAATCAGATAAGCCCTTACAACGAAGCTTGCCAGTGTCAACAAAGATGGCAGCAGCTGCTGCAAGGTTTCCTTGCTGTGGGACTCAGATTTAGGGAAAAAATCATAAAGACAAATTGACAAGTCTGAAACCTTAAAAAAATATATGTAAGAACTCTGTCTACCTCTTTCAGGGTGTCTCTGCAACAACTGTGTTGCCAAGATTAATCAGTTAGATAAAAGAAGTGCAAGTGAGTTATGATAGAAGCCTTGTGATTGGTGCGCTCAACTTCCCAGAGTAGACACCTGATTGGATAAATGCCAGCAAAGAGAGGTAATACAATTATGGGGCCAAGCCATAGATGCATCCAGGGTACTAGTGGAGATTATCAGAAGTACACCCTGGACATAATCGAGGATGACTGTTTTCCTGATAGATTCTACAGTCAGTTTACATCCTTAACGTCCTTAAACTGAGTCCAACCTCATAATCTATCGACAAAAACAACTTGATTCACTTCCTAAGACCATTAAGGAACCTGAGGTAAATTAGGGTATTACTTCTCAGGTCTGTTGTGATAAATTGAGGATGGCTGGTTGCATGAATATATTTCTAGTCCTAGTTTTATTATGTCAGTGTCAGCAGCCAGAAAGAGATGACTCTAAGTGACTTCAAGTTCATCTACTATATGGAGTACGCCCACCGGATGTGGGGACGTGGCGTGGGGCTAGTGTTTGCGCTCCCCGCTCTGTACTTCCTTAAGAAGGGATGGATCACCAAGGCCATGAGACCCAGGCTTGCCATCTATGCATCATTCATCGGTTTCCAAGTAAGTTATAACAAAAGACTGCTTACTTAGGCCATTGTGTTTTTTACAAAGTGAAATGTCTGGTGAAGATGGTTTTGAGCCAAGGGAGGTAATCTTTAGTCCGACATGTGGAGAATATTATCTCCCTTTGGTCATGGTGCCAGTGACATTTGTGTTTTGAGGTCATGAACAAGATAAACTTCCATACATGATTATGATGATGATGCTGATGATGGAACAAATTCTTTAAAGTTTTAAGCTTATCCTATCTCACGACTTGCACCTCTCTCTCTTGCTTCGACTTTTAGTGGAACGACTGTAAACTTTTTTCCATAGGCCTCCTTGTCCATTCGCCCGTGCACTCCATGCTGCTCTCCTTAATTAGCTTCCTAGTTCCTAATAAAGCTTGCAGCATGCTCCACTAATTGCCCACGTGACTACCTTGAATGATCATTCTCTTTCTTGTTGCACGACTGTGTGGACGTGCTGTATATTAGGGACATTATTTCACCCTAACATCATGGGGAAAACTGATAATCAGTCAAGGAAAAGGAAAGTTTGTGCTCAATGCAAGACGAATTATTCTTCCCTCGACCCTCACTCGTCTTGCAGTGACTGTATTGGACAATGTAACTGGAACAAACGATGTGGCAAGTGTAATTCACTAAAAGATGAGGATTTTAAGGCCTTACCTTCGTGTTTGCTCCCGGAGAATCACCGATAGGGACAGGAAATCAACAGAATCTGATCCTACTCCCGCCAAGTGTATCAAGTTACAGCGACAGAAAATCGTACCTTCACGCAAGAGAAGCGACATCTGTGGTTCAAGAGGATTTTATGGACACTTCATCAGATTCTTACTTATCTGAGGACGTTCGGCACCTATTACGTATGCATCAATCACCTCCTTCCATAGCATCAGATCACTCGCGGGTGGTTGTGATCGATAATTCTTCGTTGCCTGTCCCATCTACACTACCAGGGGACCTTAGATCGACATTATCATCATCCAGATCATCAGTACATATCCCCTCGACTGTCTCAGTTTGTTTGGAGCCTGGCCAACCAGCCAACTGTCTCCCCACACTTCATTGAACCGGAGGGAGCTGGCTACAACAGCGTCACCGGGGGACATTCATCATGAATGAACACTTCAGGTTTCGTCACCGATCGCCGATCCAGATCGCCACATCAATCTAAATCACCACAACGATCTAGATCACAGTCATGATCCAGAGCACAACTACGATCAACATCACCCGTTCAATCCAGATCACCTAACCGATCCAGATCACCAAATGGGTCCAGATCACAACTTCGAATCAGATCACCGGACAGATCCAGATCACAACATCGAAGTAGATCATCGGACCGATCCAGATCACAACATCGAAGCAGATCACCGGACCGATCCAGATCACAACCTCGAATCAGATCACTGGACCGATTTAGGTCACCTAACCGATCCAGATCACAACATCGAAGTAGATCGCCAGACCAATCCAGATCACCTAACCGATCCAGATCACCAAATCAAGCCTGATCGCAACTGCAAACCAGATCACCTGTTCGATCCAGATCACGATCACAGTTTCCAGTTAGTGCATCGAATCGATCCAGATCACTTTACAAATCCAGATCATCTTACCAATCCAGGTCACCTATACGATCTAGATCACCTTACAGAGCCATTGACCAATCGGGATCACAGTACAGATCCACATCTCATGGCCGATCCTATTCAGATGGTTGAACCAGAGCTCCAATCAGAAGCAGATCACCAGCTAGAACTACAGCGACCCGGACTAGTTCTTCATATCATACCGGATCAACTAGCCATACTAGGGAATCCAGATCACAGGCTTACCAACCTACTTCGGTACTTACCATGTCGAGATCCCGATACAGTTCCTCTGACCGACGTTCGGGTGATCATTGCTCTGATACCACTAATAGGCCTACAGTCTCTTATGATGTTCCGTCTACATGCTCTGAGAATCCTTCGACTAACTCTAGGATCATTGCTAAGTCATGGGAACCTGATAACAATCCCACTCCTACAGCGACTACGGATCTAAATATGATGATCAGGGCCATAACCTCAGCCTGGAACCAAATACAGCCTTCTACTCCAGCCCATCCGGCTGCGGTAGCTCCTGGCACTTCATCTGGTCCACCTCCTGAGATTGATCCAGTCCAAATAGCCATGCCTGCATCTCCCGCTCACTGTGAGTTATCTACCCCTGGGGGTAGCTTTGCAGCAGTTGAGACACCTCAGGTACTCCTTTGGATTGTTGAGAAGCTCCAACTTCCCTTGAGTACTTCAACAGATGACCTGGATCACTCTTATACTCTTAGGAACCGGGATTCGTCTACCATCACCCTACCACCTCAACCTTGTATTCTGAAATTATTCAGTACACTAAATGATGGTTTCAAGAGCCTGAAACGAATTAAGGGACGGATTCTCTGCTCCCAGATATAATCCTTCTACCTCTCATGTCCACGGCCTAACAAACAAAAATCTCTACGGCTCCAACAGTTGATGAGGATATTGGAATCCTGTGTGGCAAACGAGCTGCTTCGCCCTACCTTATTGAGGACCGAGAGTTGGCTCACATGGATTCAGCCGTGAGAAAGACGTTGCCATCTATTAGTTGCGTGATTGCAGCAGTTGACGCTGTTAACACTGCTCTGGAGCATACTTACTCTGATCAAGACGCTTACATTTGAAGATGCATGACTTTAGCTCTGTACCAGTTCAAAATTATCCTGGATCAGTTGTCTCCTTTTTTGGGCTACACTCTTGCTGTTTGCCACATGGACCCCTTAACATCTCTTCATGGGAGGAGCGATTTAAAACAGAACTGTTTCGCCAGCCTTGGTTTACTGACTCCCTCTTCAATGGTAGCATGCAAGAAGTATCTAATAAAGTTGATAAAGAAACCCACTTTCAAGTCTCGATTGAACTGTTAAAGAAACAGAAGTCACAGCTCCAGGACTCATTAAAACAGCGTCAAACTGCACAGTTCACCCTACCAATCCGGATTTACGCAATCTTTTACTTGGCGCATCCACTCAAGGCCGTGGCAGGGGAAACAGATCTGGCCATGGTGGTTCCTCCCGTCGCCCCCCCAGGACCAACTCTGGCCCAGGGACCAGCGCCGGGGAAGCAGTGACGGCTTGAAACAATCGCACGACTGGGACCTCCTGCCTCCAGTCGTTCCGATTTACATCACTCCGGTAGGCGGGAGATTGCAGATCTTTCCCCAAATTGGACCATTCTCAAAGATCCGTATGTCACCAACCTGCTACTTCACGGCTATCAGCTACCCATTATTGGCAGTCCACCTCTGACGTCGCATCCGGCTCATCGCTCATATCCTGTGGACCAGCTTCAGACTCTGCAATCCACAATAGGTACGCTATTAGACAAACTCGTGATAGAGCTCCTAGTTCCATCGCCAGTCACTCCAGGATTCTACTCCCCCATCTTCTTGGTTCCAAAGAAAAATTCCAACAAACTCTGGCTCATCTTCAATATGCAGTTGTTCAATGCCCGATTCCTGCTTCCACCACCTCCCTTCAGGATGGTGTCAATCAACTTTTTACGCACCATCTTGAAGAAGGGAGACTTCCTCACCAGCCTAGATCTTCAGGATGCTTATCTTCACGTTCCGAGACAGCCAGAACACCGGAAGTACCTTCGTTTCGTGTTCAACGGGAATCACCTTCGAAAGCTACATAGACGATTGCATCCAGGCTCAACAGGATCCGATCGTATTGCTTCGCCTGCTACAGTTCACCACCTCGCTGCTCAGACAGTTAGGGTGGCTGTTGAACATCACGAAATCTGAAGTAATACCGACTCAGAAACTCCAATTCATCTGAGCACTGTTCGACACTCGTCAGGGGATGATGTTCATACCTCACGACAGGTGGATAAAGATTCAGCAATGCATTCCTCCAGCACTGTCTCAGAACCTTACGACAGTGGCAGGAGCTACTGGGCCTTGTGATGTCAGCTCAAGCCTTAACGTACAGAGGCCAGCTCAAACTTCGGCGGACAATTCGACAGTGGTTTGGTATATAAATCATCTAGGCTCGACCGGCCTCGGCGAATCTGCTACAATAGGCGATCAGGTTCTTCCAGCTAATCGACTCACTCAACATGGTAGCCAGAACCAGACACATTCCCGGGGTATAAAATGTGATCGCCGATGCCTTGTCCCGATCCAACCGACTGTCCCCGACAGACTGGAAGTTACTGCCCCGGATCTTTCAGTCGATGATCTACCCGTTATCACGGCCTCAAATAGATCTGTTCACCACAAGGTTCAACAACCAACTTCCAAAGTTCGTATCACCAATCCCAGACTCCTTGGCGTGGGACCTCGACGCGTTGGCAATATCATGGGAGGGTCTCAATGCCTGCGCGCGTTCCCCCCTCCAGCTCTGCTACCAAAAGTAATACAGAAACTATTGGCCACCAGCAACATACTACTGCTTTTGGTCGCACCCTTCTGGCCAGTGAGAAGTTGGTTCGTCAACCTAAGAAGCCTGGCAGAGCCAAACCCAGTACCGCTTCCCAACCGGGACGACCTACTTCTTCACCCTCACTCGGAACTGCACCACGGGTCACCTCAGACCCTCAATCTACACGTTTGGCGCATCTTCAGAGGTCTTTCATAACTAAGGGCTTCTCTCGCCGAGTAGCCACAGCTATCACTTCAGCGCATCGTATTTTGACCTGTTCCTTGTACGACATCAAGTGGAAGAAGTTTGAAGACTATTGCAAGCTTAGGGGAATTGCATCTCCCACTTCCACCTCGGCTCAGGTCGTTGCTGAGTTTCTCCAGCATCTCCGCATTACTGAGAAACTCAAGGGTACTACATTAGCTACCTACTTAGCCGCCATCAACTCGGTTTTGGCTACCACCACGGGCACGAAGATTTCCACTGTTCCCGAGTTGCAGAGTCTACTACGCTCCTATAGACTCTCAGACCTGCGATCTTGATCGCCTGGGATCTGTCTGTCGTACTTCGTCATATGATTTCTACAGATTATGAACCTTGAGAAGACGAGGACTTCGAACAAGTGACATTCAAGACATTCTTCCTGGTAGCTTTGGCTACCGCTGCTTGTATATCTGAACTGCATGCGCTTGATGTCAATCGGGTGCGGTTCGAGCGGAAGAAGCATGGCAAGGCTTCCCTGGGTCTCCGCTGGGACTTCATTGCGAAAAACCAACTGCCAGACTGGATGTTTACCATTCCCCCGTTGTCCACCATTCTTGGGCCTGATGATAATGAAGATTTGACACTCTGCCCTGTCTACACGTTTACCTTGCTGCCTCCAAGGATCGTCGACGGCTACGGAAGCGCCTCTTCATACCCTTGTCGAACGCTTCAAGAACTGAGGTTTCCCCGGACCACATTGGCCTTCTGGATGCGTGCCATGATCCTGCGAGCCTACACCTTTACAGGGTTGCCTCCTCCAGCCGCTTCCAATCCTCATGAGACTCGTGCACTAGCCTCGATGATGGCCCTCCATAGCAACTGCTCCTTGACCGCTATCATGGAAGGTTGCTTCTGGCGTTCTGATACAGACTTCTCTTCACATTGCCTGCGAGACCTGTCTGTCACTGATGTCCAGGGACTACACCAGTTCGGACCTCTTGTACTGGCTCAGCAGCTTACATCGGCTCAACAACGCAGATGAGGGATGGTTCCGCATTCGCGTTACTACTTCCTTGTATATACTGAGTAAAAGTTGAACTGGATCTCAACCTTTTGTTCTCATTATATGGGTTTAAGAACTACTTCACTTGGCCTCCATACCAAGGCATCGGAATACGGCCACCTAGCGTGGCCCTACGGACCTGAGGCTCAATCAGTATGACAATGCAGAGGTGTTCGACATTCATGCTTACTGACCTCTATTCCACAGCAATTACGTCAGTGAAGTGTGACACTCCCAAATTCCAGTGGATTTCATTGTGTTCTGCCTCCAAAGTTGCCGGGCACATCCTTTGACTAGAGCTTAGCTGCCAGGAACTGAGCGTTAAACCTTGGAGATGCGGTGTTTAGTCGGTCGGTGTCTGGGGTGCCTTCTTGAAGCAGGGGCTGTCCCGATTACGGGGGTACCTTGTTAATCATGGCGAGGCGAGGCTTACTTGCCGAGTTGTGTCCCTTGTCTTGTACAAGGTTGCGGCCGAACACCACATCGCTCGGGAGCACCCATCTCCCTGGGAGTCGTTGTGCTTAGTAAGCCAAGGGGTTCCGGAGAACCCACTATCAGCATAAGAGTTGCATGCATGCGTAACAGGCCTCCCTTGTACATCGCTATCTACGGTTGTCATCAGTCCAAACAGCTCAACACAGCTTTTCGCACTGTCCAGACAGAAGGGTAATCTGCGGCCCGCCGTCCAACCGTGGGATAAGTGCAAGTTGTGAGATAGGACAAGTTTAAAAATTTTGAAATTTTAATATAAATTGTATATTTATATACTTATCCTATCTCACGCGATGGATGCCAGCCCGGCCTTCCCACTACTCAGATTACAACTTTGGCTCCAAGATGAGAATGATCATTCAAGGTAGTCACGTGGGCAATTAGTGGAGCATGCTGCAAGCTTTATTAGGAACTAGGAAGCTAATTAAGGAGAGCAGCATGGAGTGCACGGTCGAAATGACAAGGAGGCCTATGGAAAAAAGTTTACAGTTGTTCCACTAAAAGTCGAAGCAAGAGAGAGAGGTGCAAGTCGTGAGATAGGACAAGTATATAAATATACAATTTATATTAAAATTTCCAATTCCAGCAGAACACAATATAGCAGAATATTTTTCACTGTTGTCTGATGTCTAAACTTTCAGTATCTATAAAATCCTTACGTGTTCACTAAAGTCAACTGGTCTCGTGTTAAATCTATGAGAACCCAGTCCTTCATAACCATTGATGCTCTTTGGCTCATACACATTTGGTGAAACTGTCACAAAAGTCTTAAATTTATTACTCCTTGAAGTATTGCTACACTGACACAGATTACTTCAAGATCTTCCATGCAGACCCCTTGGTTCCTATGTGGGTGATGTGATCATGCTTCTGTAGAATGGAAAGCCTAAATGGAATGTTCCCTACTGGAGATTTTTCAGTAAAATTAAGATAACAGATGACAAAGCAGATACAATTTATGAATAAGAAGTTCTTAAATATTATCATAATACAATTTATGAATAACAAGTTCTTAAATAATATCATGATACAATTTATGAATAACAAGTTCATAAATATTATGATTATTGAGACAGATTGGGGTTTTTTTAAAATGTGTAAAATTAGGATTTTTATTAAAAATGTTTTTTGTACAAGTTGTGTCTAAGACACAGTTCAGTGGATGAGTTGTTTGATGTCGTTATACTTCCACTTCATTCTTCCCTACCATCCTATCCTTCTGTCCTTCCGTCTTTCCATCTTTCAATCCCTAAATTTTGTCTGGAGCATATCTCTTAAAGTTTACATGTTAATCATTACCCATAGATGTGCCTCTTGCTATTTTACAGTTTTTCAGAATTTCCGTTTTTACTGTTTCCATGGAAACATGACTTGGTGCAAAATGTGTTCTTGGTGCTCATGCTATCAACCACTGGCCAGGTGCTGCCACAATGCAGAACCGATTATATTGTCGGCCATTACATAACTGGAATATTTCTGAATACAATGTTAACAACAGAGACACATGGATGTTCAACTCGGTTGTAACTACAGGGTTTCCTTGGCTGGTACATGGTGAAGAGTGGTCTAGAGGAACAGAAGAGTCCAGACGGCGTCCCCCGCGTGTCCCAGTACCGACTGGCAGCCCACCTGGGCTCCGCTCTCTTCCTCTACACGCTGTTTCTGTACGGAGGTCTCATGCATCTCAGCAAGCCACAGAGGGTAGGAGCAGACTTTCTTCTTTATCTAAAACTGGTAAACTGGTAAATTGGTCTTAAAGAATCCATGCTTGTCGTAAAAGGCGACCATCGGGATTGGGTAGTCGGGCTCGCAGACTTGGTTGATGTCATCATATCCAGATTGCTCAGATCAATTCTCATGATGTTGGAGGTTGATTGGTTAATAGCGTCACGCCAAAGATCCGTGTTCCATTCCCCACATGGGTAGAATGTGTGAATATTGTGATATTGCTTGAATATTGCTAAAAGCGACATCAAACCATACTCACTCACTCACTCTCATGATATGGATGACTTTATTGTCTGGTTCGACTGTTTACATACCACTGTCATACAGCTGGAATATTGATGGCTTTAAACAGCAAAACTTGTTAACTGTTTATTTGTGCTGCATGTTTAGCACAGACTGAGGCAAATCTGGTAAAAATCTCTACCAAATCCGGATATACAATGTATATCTGTGTTAATTTTCCAAACAGCAATTTTAGGACTGGTCAGAATACTATGTGTGACTGGGGCATCCACGTTAATCTGTGTCATGGTATCTCAGAAGGATATCACTATTAAAGTGGCATTAGGTGAGACTAGTACTTACCAGTCTACACTTACCAGTCTACACTTACCAGTACTTACCAGTCTACACCTACCCATCTACACCTACCAGTCTACACTTACCAGTCTACACTTACCAGTCTACACCTACCAGTCTACACTTACCAGTCTACACCTACCAGTCTACACCTACCAGTTTACGCTTACCAGTCTACACTTACCAGTCTACACTTCTACCCTACCAGTCTACACTTACACTACACTTACCAGTCTACACTTACCAGTCTACACTTACCAGTCTACACCTACCAGTCTACACCTACCAGTCTACACTTACCAGTCTACACCTACCAGTCTACTCTTACCAGTCTACACCTACCAGTCTACACTTACCAGTCTACACCTACCAGTCTACACTTACCAGTCTACACTTACCAGTCTACACCTACCAGTCTACACTTACCAGTCTACACCTACCAGTCTACACTTACCCGCACACACTCCTCACTTTGTTAGGCAAATAATGTTACAAACAGTTTCACCTCGTGTAACCTTGTGTATAAAATCATATGAGTTGGTGGTTATGGTTACACCTTTGTGTCTTTGCAAGTTTGAGTTTTGCTGTATTTGACTTGTGTTTTGTGTTGTGACTGTAGATGCCCAACACAAGGCAGATGACGCGACTGAGGGTGTTGACCCACGGAGTCCTCACCATGGTCCTCGTTACAGCTCTGTCTGGTGGGTACCAACTGAAGGATAGGGAGGGGATTAGTGTTTGAAGGGGTGGGCTTGTGGAGGGTGTCAGAGGTTGGTGAATGGCAGGGTGGGTGACTGGCAGGGTGGGTGAGTGGTTTGCAGAGTGTGTGAACAGATAGGTGGATGAGAGATTGGCAGGGTGGGTGAACTGAGGAGTGGGTGAACTGAGGAGTGGGTGAGCGGCTGGCAGGGTGGGTGAACAAATTAATAGGTGGGTGAGAGATTGGCAGGGTGGGTGAGTGGTTGAAGAGTGTGTGAACAGATAGGTGGATGAGAGATTGGCAGGGTGGGTGAGGGATTGGCAGAGAGATGAAGTTTTGGGTGGGTGAGTGATAATATGTAATAATTTTGTTTTGGCATACATTATTTACAGACTGCTACTTAGATGTTAAGAAATTTTCACCTTCCAAACACATGGAAATAATTTCAAAACTGTTTGAAATTTCAGGAGCGTTTGTTGCTGGCCTCGATGCTGGTCTGACCTACAACTCCTGGCCCAAGATGGCCGACAAGTGGATCCCTGATGATCTTGTCACCATCGCTCCCAAGTGGAAGAATATGTTTGAAAACCCAACCACCGTCCAGTTCAACCATCGGCATCTGGTAAAGTTGTTTGTTTCAGTGAAGGGGATGATGGCTGAGGATAGTTTCTCCCTTCCACTGGACGTGATGAACTTCTACATTGTCATACAATCCTCCCCGTCACAGTCTAACCTAAAGTTCATCAAGCCCTCCACCACCCCTACTCTCTTAACCCCATACTGATGTTGAGTGAGTGAGTGAGTTTAGTTTTACGCCGCTTTTAGCAAAATTCCAGCAATATCACGGCGGGGGACACCAGAAATGGGCTTCACACATTGTACATACTGATGTTGCTCTATCAGGGGTTGAATATCTGCATAAATCATTATTCACTCAATTGATCAAATAAGAAAAGGACCCAGGTTAATTATCCTATAGACAAGGTCATTATGAATTGCAAAATATTTTACAGATCACTACAGTATTTCTCATTCAGTAACTGCTTAGTCGTCTATCTATGAAATCATAAATATGGGACCATAAATATTTTGGGGATAGTTTGATTAAAAACCCACTGAACCCCCCAACATTCTTGCAGTTACTTTCTGTGTCTGTGTCTGTGTGTAAAATTCACAGGTGTGATCTCTATCCACAGGCAGAGTCGACTGTGCTGGCAATCACAGGGTTCTGGTGGGTGGCCCGCAAGGCTCCGCTATCTCCACGAGCCCGCACAGCGCTCAACTGTCTCCTGGGCATGGCATTCATCCAGGTAATCATACCCCTCCATCACCTTATGATATTATGAACAGGGCCAGTTCATTGTTCTTGAAAAAGCAGACTGTTTTTTTATATCATGAGTGAGTGAGTTAAGTTTTACGCTGATTTTAGCAATATTCCAGCAATATTTTGGCGGGGGACACCAGAAATGTGTTTCACACATTGTACCCATGTGGGGAATTGAACCCAGGTCTTAGACGTAATAAGCAAATGCTTTATCCACTAGGCTACCCCATCGCCCCTGATAGCATGAGCAAAGATTCTCAATGTCACAATGACAGTCAGTCATCTCCACTCGGGGTATCTCCACTCAGGGTATCTCCACTTGGGGTATCTTATCCCCGGGTATCACCATTTATCTGTTGTATTTTCTTGCAATACTCACAACATGGGTTCTGTTTCAGGCCAGCCTGGGTATCACCACCCTGCTGCTGTATGTCCCCACCCATCTTGCCGCCACCCATCAGTCTGGCTCCGTCACGCTGCTTAGCTTTGCTACATGGCTGGCTCATGAGATCAAGAGGATGCCCAAATAACGGCCATGACAGAAGCATCTTCTTTACTGGAACAAAATCCATTTAAACTGCAATTGCTTTGACCGACCTTGAAAATTACATCTCTCGCCATGATGTCAGTCAGAGTTTCACACATATTTGACATATTGAAACCTGGATTGTTTACATTGTAATTTTGCAATATTAGGCCCTAATGTGTATTTCTTTTGAAACCACCATACCTTTTTGCATCGACATGTACCTGCAATATAGTTATACTTGCATCTATTATTAATTTATGTGTTAAGGATACAATGTGTGGAGCCCTGTACCACATCAGAGATTTACCTGGACTTGCTCAGAGGTACATATTTGGGCCAAGTCTTGACATTATTTGTGTTTCTCTGATAACAGGAACTATAAACATAGTAAAGAGGACCAAAAATGTTTTAGTGCTTCGTTTTATGATTAATCATGTTAAGATACTTGCTTATTGAGAAGATAAGAACTTAAACATCCCATTCTTTTTCAGAAGAAGTCCTCCTTGGGGTACTTATAAGCATTAAAATGTCCATTTTGAAACCTACGACAGTTGTAACTATATTTCAATAAAAATATTTACAAAACGAAAAAACACGTTCTGCGTTATGAGACCACCCCTACAGGGCCCCAGCGGGGCCCCCTACCGGCAAGAGCAGGTAACTCTAGCCGACAACCTCGCACCTCACTTTTCATGCTGTCGTCTCAGAAGACAGACGTGCGTGTAGTTCATTGTGAAAAGAAATCAAAATGAGTGGTACAGAATCAACTAATGTATGTATGGTTCCTCTTTTCTCTCGCACGGGCTTTAGTGGAATTGTAGGTTGATTTTTTCATTCATGATTGTTGTAACTTAGTCGGACAGGCTCCATTTTCCAGCCATGCATTGGCAGGCAAGATGGCGGTCGGGTTTGGCTTCCTTCTGTCCTACGGTTGTAACTTTTTTTACATGCCGCTAGGGGAGGAGTAATTTCTTATTATTACTATGGTAGGCTTGCCTAACGTTTACACTTTCAGCAAAAGGTGAGTTGGGGTAAAGTTTTTCATATAACATTTCACGCTATATATATTTGCTTAGGAAGCTTGCATTTTCACCCTTGTTCATGATATGTTAAAGGGTAAACCTGCCTTAGCTTTTCACATAGGGTTTATCGCCCGTCGCGTATTATATTTTACGTGTGTTGCATATATGTGTGTTTTTAGACTGTACATCAGTTTCCATGATAAATGGTTCTGTTTGTTACAGTTTCACCCGTCTGCGTGGCATGTCGCGGCAATGTTGCCACCTCAGGATTCGCCACGATGTGTGCCTACGTTGTTTGGCTGTTGAACATCATGATGATCAATCGTGTGAGAACTGCCAGATTTTCTCACCAAAAGGCGGCAAGCGTCGTTCCGCGAACTTTTGTTTTATACAAATCTGCTGCAGGCGGGGGACTTATGGGCACAGGACCCACCATCTAAAGTGGCTAAAAGTAAGAAGAGTTCTTCTTCTTCTAGTGGGGTGGGGGTAAGCGGGCCAAGGCGGCGGTTAAACCTTCTTCCCCTATCCCTCCACTTCCACAACTCAATCAGAATCTGCACCCGTATGTATTAATGATTTAACATCCATATTGCAGCAACAGATGACTTGGTTAAGCTCGCTGATCTCGGTTAGCGATGTCCGGTCTCCGTGAGGAGATCGGCTTCCGTTCGAGTTAAAGCGGTGCTCGAGGTCGTCTGTCGAGGGTCCTCCTGCCTCGGGCTCGGGTCGAGGGCGGGTTCTACCCGGAGGGGTCGCGTTACTTGAGCCTTGGCTCTGGTGACCCCTCTGCTGGTGCGCCTGTGGCTGGCCCGAGCCGGCTCGGCTCAGCGCAGAGTACTAAGCGTGTTGGATCTGGGTCTCGTGCCGTTTGCTACCAACTCACAAGCGGGGTTTCCGGCGCCCGGTGCTACCGGTCGGCTTCGGGGCCTTACGTTCCTTCGGGGAATCCTGTCACCGGCAGGCTCTTCCCTGGGTCCCTCGGCACCCTGGCTCAACCTCGAGCCTAGGGTTCGGTCGACCCAGGCGCCTTAGCTCTTATGGCTCCCTATCTTTGTCTGTGGAACCGACTTCCGTGCTCGGGGCTGACTCTGGATACCGAGTTACGTTGCGGGGAGGCGGGAGGAGGAAGCCATGGATGGCGGCGGGGCATGAGACGTCGGGGAAGGTTCCTTGGCGCTTAGTCCGTCCCTCCGGCAGCAGTAAAGGAACGCATTCGTCCTTTTGCCGCAGGTGGTCGTGCTCGTCAGGCGACCCGACCCAGCTGGAGTTTCGATCTCCGGGAGGCGTTTGCTCGATGTCGGTCGCCGAGGCCCACTTGCGTATTTTACCGTCACTGATCAGTGAGGTTATTAACCCTCTCCTCTCAGGGAGGCCGGTCACGCTTGATCTTCGGGCTGAACCGGGCTACCTGATGGGAGAGGGGCGCTTCGACCCCGGTGGTAGGCGAGGTGTATTTATGCCTCAGTCAGCCCTGGGAGGGTCATCTGGCCATAGCCACGGCGTCGGCTCGTCAGGGTCGGCGTTAAGCCTCCCTTTACTTCTAACAACCAGGTGTTGAAGTCGGTCTATCGTTCCTTTGAGGAACAATACCGTACGCCGTTCAACACCTAAAGGTTTCAGTCCACTCAGCATACCTCTCGGCCCTGCAGAGAAGCTGAGTGGACCAGGAGGCGTGGACGACGACGGTTGCGCCGTCCGTTAGCGAACAGCTCACGGAGGTGCATTCACATCTGGCACGCCTTGCCATTCGGTCGTTGCGCGCTAGCCAGATGATGTCTCGCGATCATGGGCCTCCGTCGGTTGTGGCTGTCTGTGGCCAGATACTCACCCGGCTACAGCAGCGAAGCTATTGTCTTTGCCGTTCAGGATGGGCTCCAACCCTGTTCGGGGCATTGACAGTGGTCAGGGAGGCCGCGGAGGCGGTTAGCCAGTTTAAGGACTCTAAGCCCTTACTGGAACAACCCCTCACTGCTCGCGCCCGGCCTTCCGTCCTTGCCTCAGCTTACCCTTCCTCTTCAGGAAAGGAAGCGCCGAAGTGGGCGGCTCCACTTCAGGCACGTAGAGGCAAGAACAAGGGTAGAGGTAGGGGCAAGGCTGCGCCTCTCAGCAGCATTTTCAGAGGAAGGGGAAGTTAGGCCCGGCTTCCCAGTAAGCATTCCTCGAGCCCTTGTTGGTCCGGCACAAGCAGTTGTTACACTGCGACTGCGGGATTCACTGTCTCTTACCGACGTCCCTGTAGGCGGCCGGCTACCTCTCTTCCTTCGGGAATGGGAGAAAGCCACATCAAATCCCTGGGTCCTGTCCACACTCAGGGATGGGCATATGCCACAGTGGAAGCGAGGCCCTCCTCCTTTCTCCGGGATTCGTTGCACGCCAGTGCGAACTCTCAGGAAAAAGGCCGATGTTCTCCGATGCGAGGTCCAGGCGTTGCTGGACAAGGCAGCCATCGAGGTGGTTCGAGGGCCAGGAAAATTTAGGGAGTTTACTCAACCTATTTCCTGGTTACCAAGAAGGACCGGAGGGTTCAGACCCATTCTCAATTTAAAGGGTCTGAACAGTTTGCTGGAGGTACCGTCCTTCAAGATGGAGACACTATGGTCGGTGATCTCATCTGTGGAGGCAGGGGATTGGCTTACGTCAATCGACCTCAAGGACGCGTACCTTCATGTACCCATGCACCCCGAGTTCAGGAAATACCTCCGGTTTTCCTTCGACGGGAGGTGCTATCAGTTTCGTGTGCTCCCCTTCGGCATCTCCACGGCGCCAAGGGTGTTCACAAAACTCATGCTAGTGCCAGCTCAAGTCGCCAGGGCACAGGGCAACTTTTGTTACCCGTACCTGGACGACTGGCTGCTCAGGGCGCTTTCCACTCACTTGAGTCGGGAATCCACACAGACAGTGATGGATATTCTCACCAGGTTGGGTTGGGTCATCAACCTCAAGAAATCCGAGCTGGTTCCATCCCAGGATCTGGTTTTCTTGGGGGCGAGATTCGAGACACAGCAGGGCTTAGTCTCTCTGTCTCAGGACCGCATTTCCAAAGTACAACGGGTTGTTGTACAATTCCTTCAGTCCCCCAGGGCCTCAGCACGCGCATGGCTTCAGTTGCTAGGCAACATGGCGGCGACGGTGGATGTAGTTTGGCGTGCGCGTCTGAGGATGCGGCCAATTCAGCAAGCGTTAGCACAGCTGTGGTCACACTCGGGGAGTTACGAGACTATCCTCCTAACTCCAGAGTGGCTTCATCCTCACCTCAGGTGGTGGACCGACACCGGGAATCTAGTCAGGGGTATCCCTCTGGAGACCCCGGTGCCTACGCTCACGATTCAGACGGACGCCTCCCTCACAGGGTGGGGGGGGGTCCTAGGGGACCTCACAGCTTCCGGACTTTGGTCCGTGAACGAGGCGACCTTACACATCAACGTGTTAGAATTGAGAGCGGTCCGACGGGTATTCGAACGCTTCATGGAACAGGTTCGGAACCGTGTGGTTCGTCTAGAAATGGACAATCAAACGGCGATGTCCTATATCCTGAAGCAGGGCGGTACGGTGTCTCCGTCACTCCTCCAGGAGGCGTGGCAGTTTCTGCTGTGGTGCGACCGGTTCAACACACGGGTATTACCTGTGTATCTCCCGGGGGAGGACAACGTACGTGCAGATGCACTCTCACGTCGTATCCTGGCCCCTCACGAGTGGTTACTCGACCGGGAGATATTCGGGGCTATCTCCCAGTTGTTCGGGTCGTTCCAGGTGGATCTGTTTGCCTCTGGGGTGACGAACCAGACTCCGGTGTTTTGCTCCCGGATCCCGGATCCGGGAGCGATCGCCTCCGATGCCTTCCAGCTAGATTGGACGGACAGGGTCCTGTGGGCGTTCCCACCGATACCTCTGATTCCCAGAGTCCTATCGCAGCTAGCCACCCAACCAGCGCGACTACTTGTGCTTCTTGCACCTCTGTGGTCGTCTCAACGCTGGTTCCCTGTAATACTCAGATCGCTAGTACAGCCTCCGGTGCTGTTACCGATGCGACCGGACCTCCTATCCCAGGAAGGCCAGCCACACCCGGATCCATGGATCCAGTGGGTGGCTTGGCCACTGTCAGGAGTCGCCTCCGTGCGAGCGGAATTCCTGCACCAGTTGCAGACACAATTCTGGCTTCGCGGAGGGATTCGACTAACTTACAGTATGAGGATAGATGGGCCTGTTATGCGCGCTGGTGTGGAAACAGAGGGATACTTGATCCCTTTTCTTCGACTGTAGTCGAAGTTTTGGAGTTTTTACAGTCTCGGTTAGAAGCCGGCCTAGCCGCGTCTACTATCCGAGGCTACTCCACAGCTATTTCAGCTTTCCACATTCCTACCGAGGGTGCCCTTTTAGGACAACACCCTCTGGTTCAGCGTTTCTTAGCAGGTGTGGACAGAGTGCGTCCGGTCGTCCGTCGGACCAGTCCACCATGGGAGCTGTCCATCGTTTTAGATTGGCTATCTAGTCCTTTCTTCTACGATAGGTCGGGATTGTCGCTTCAACTGTTAAGTTGGAAAGCGGCATTTTTGGTGGCCATTACTTCAGGTAGACGGGTGGGAGACATTCATGCTATGTCTTCAGACCCGGAGCTTACCGTTTTTCATAAGGATAGGGTAAGTATTCGCTTACCTGATTCCTACCGCCCAAAAATCGATAAAGCGTTTCATGTCACCGCTCCTATTGATTTACCTGCCTTTACGCTTCCTGCTTCGTCTGGTAGCGCAAAGCGCAGAGTACATGTGTTGGATGTACGTAAGACACTTAAGACGTATGTCAAGAGAACACAGTCAATCCGTAAAGATAAGCAGTTATTCTGCTGTTACGGGGGCGGTAAAGTAGGTCACCCAGTTACCACACAGACCATATCGAGGTGGATCGTGTCGGCAATATGTATGGGTTACATAATTTTGAAAAACATTTATTCTTTTCCGTTGTTCCTGCCAAAATCTTTTGTAAAGAATAATTATAAATCTCTGTACATATACAAAGGCTATGACTACTATATTGTAATGTAAACAGGTTTGTGTGTTAGTGTGACTTGACCAGGTGAGCTTCATTCCAACTATATACGGGGGTCACAGGTGGATCGGTTGTCTTTGCCACCAGAATTCACAGTGCTTTTTTTCCATATGTATTTGTGTCTGTATTTGTGGTTTTGAGAAGAACAACATTTGTATATTATCCCCCACCATGAAGTCAAGCAGGGATGCAGGTTTGTGCTCCTTTCTTCCGACATCAAAGGGTTATATATTTTAATTTTTTTGAAAAGGTGATTCAAGAATTTAGATTTGACAGAAGTTCTGCAATGGTGACACAGTCTCTTGGAGAGCACAGAGTTATGGCAATTGTTTGAGGTCTTTTTTTTTTCAAATTAACACAGAATATTGAAGATGACTAGGCATTATTTTAATCGGAAAAACCCCTGACATTTCTCAAATTAGCGCTTGATTAAAATGATCTGAATTTGGACATTGATTTCTGCTCACAATATCGACCACTGGATGTCTGGTTCAGACTCGGTTATTTTGGGGCTGCAGTCTGGATTATTTCTCAGTGTAGGGCATTAAACAAACCAACATTCAAACACACAAATCATAACGGCTTTGATGCAGTGATGGTGGGTGATGTGTATGACTTTTATTTGGAGCTGCATTAAAGTTTCTTCACTGCACAGCACATCAGCCATCGATAGCAGTCCTAAAAACATGAAACATGGTTCATTAGGTCTGAAATGGGTGAAAACTGAATAATAATAAGACCTGAGAAGTAACATGTTTTCATTACATTGCTCAGGCTGCCATCTTATCCTGTGTGTCTGATAATCAGAACAAAAATAACTATTGAAGTCAGTACAATGGTCACTATGTAGAGTTGCCTCCCTTAGGTGTGCCAGGAACCTATAATCAAAACGTTAGATCATTGTTCACACTAGGTTCTAGGTTTGTCAGCACCATATTCATGCTTGTGGGTTTCACCTAAGTAGCAAAGGTCCGGGACCAACATCACTTCAGGCGTCCTCGCCATTCAGCTTTCAGCTGTCCGTCAATGGTGTCGCGGAATACTATTGCAGATGGTGTTATGGCCACTCACGCTATTTAAGGATATAGACATGTATCATTTAACGAGTTAAATGGCATCAATTTTGACTGAAGATCATGTGGGGGTAGGTGTGTAAGGTTATTTTTTAAGTAATGTGCAAAAAGTGACATGCAAACAAGTCACTGCTAAAGATTATCCAGTATCAAGCAGTTGGTATCCTGATGTGCTGTCATGTTTCCAGAACAGATATCCTTAAAGAAGAACATTAAAAGTACATGAAGTGTCATTGCAGCAATGGTTCTGATCTAATGTGTACAAATACTGTGTTTGTTTTGCTGTTGCGCTTACATTAAAGTGAACAAGTTTGCATATCTGAGCCTCCTTTGTTCTTTAAAAAATATAGCCGTTGAGGGAGAAAGTGCTTCCGGGCACCCAATGTCAACCAAATGGTGTTTCCAGACACCAAATGTCAACCATAATGGTGGTTCCAGACACCCAATGTCAACCATAATGGTGGTTCCACGCACCCAATGTCAACCATAATGGTGGTTCCACGCACCCAATGTCAACCATAATGGTGGTTCCACGCACCCAATGTCAACCATAACGGTGGTTCCAGGCACCCAATGTCAACCTAATGGTGGTTCCAGACACCCAATGTCAACCATAATGGTGGTTCCAGGCACCCAATCTCAACCTAATGGTGTTTCCAGACACCCAATGTCAACCATAATGGTGTTTCCAGACACCCAATGTCAACCATAATGGTGGTTCGAGACACCCAATGTCAACCATAATGGTGTTTCCAGACACCTACTGTCAACCATAATGGTGGTTCCAGACACCCAATGTCAACCATAATGGTGGTTCCACGCACCCAATGTCAACCATAATGGTGGTTCCACGCACCAAATGTCAACCTAATGGTGTTTCCAGACACCTACTGTCAACCATAATGGTGTTTCCAGACACCCAATGTCAACCATAATGGTGTTTCCAGACACCCAACGTCAACCATAATGGTGGTTCCACGCACCCAATGTCAACCATAACGGTGGTTCAAGACACCCAATGTCAACCTAATGGTGGTTCAACGCACCCAATGTCAACCTAATGGTGGTTCCAGACACCTACTGTCAACCATAATGGTGGTTCCAGGCACCCAATGTCAACCATAATGGTGGTTCCAGACACCCAATGCCAACCATAATGGTGGTTCCAGATACCCAATGTCAACCAAAATGGTGGTTCCACGCACCCAATGTCAACCAAAATGGTGGTTCCACGCACCCAATGTCAACCTAATGGTGGTTCCAGTCACCTACTGTCAACCATAATGGTGGTTCCACGCACCCAATGTCAACCATAATGGTGGTTCCAGACACACACTGTCAACCATAATGGTGTTTCCAGACACCCAATGTCAACCATAATGATGTTTCCAGACACCCAATGTCAACCATAATGGTGGTTCCACGCACCGAATGTCAACCTATTGGTGGTTCCAGACACCCAATGTCAACCATAATGGTGGTTCCAGACACCCAATGTCAACCATAATGGTGGTTCCAGATACCCAATGTCAACCAAAATGGTGGTTCCACGCACCCAATGTCAACCATAATGGTGGTTCCACGCACCCAATGTCAACCTAATGGTGGTTCCAGACACCCAATGTCAACCATAATGGTGGTTCAAGACACCCAATGTCAACCATAATGGTGGTTCCAGATACCCAATGTCAACCAAAATGGTGTTTCCACGCACCCAATGTCAACCATAATGGTGTTTCCACGCACCCAATGTCAACCTAATGGTGGTTCCAGACACCCAATTTCAACCATAATGGTGGTTCCAGACACCCAATGTCAACCATAATGGTGGTTCCAGATACCCAATGTCAACCAAAATGGTGGTTCCACGCACCCAATGTCAACCATAATGGTGGTTCCACGCACCCAATGTCAACCATAATGGTGGTTCCACGCACCCAATGTCAACCATAATGGTGGTTCAACGCACCCAATGTCAACCTAATGGTGTTTCCATACACCTGTCAACCATAACGGTGGTTCCAGGCACCCAATATCAACCTAATGGTGGTTCCAGACACCTACTGTCAACCATAATGGTGGTTCCAGGCACCCAATGTCATCCTAATGGTATTTCCAGACACCAAATGTCAACCATAATGGTGGTTCCAGACACCCAATGTCAACCCTAATGGTGTTTGCAGACATCCAATGTCAACCATAACGGTGGTTCCAGACACCCAATGTCAACCATAATGGTGTTTCCAGACACCCAATGTCAACCATAATGGTGGTTCGAGACGCCCAATGTCAACCATAATGGTGTTTCCAGACACCTACTGTCAACCATAATGGTTTTTCCAGACAGCCAATGTCAACCATAATGGTGGTTCCAGACACCCAACGTCAACCATAATGGTGGTTCCACGCACCAAATGTCAACCTAATGGTGTTTCCAGACACCTACTGTCAACCATAATGGTGTTTCCAGACACCCAATGTCAACCATAATGGTGTTTCCAGACACCCAACGTCAACCATAATGGTGGTTTCAGACACCCAATGTCAACCATAACGGTGGTTCAAGACACCCAATGTCAACCTAATGGTGGTTCCACGCACCCAATGTCAACCTCATGGTGGTTCCAGACACCCAATGCCAACCATAATGGTGGTTCCAGATACCCAATGTCAACCAAAATGGTGGTTCCACGCACCCAATGTCAACCAAAATGGTGGTTCCACGCACCCAATGTCAACCATAATGGTGGTTCCAGACACCTACTGTCAACCATAATGGTGGTTCCACGCACCCAATGTCAACAATAATTGTGGTTCCAGACACACACTGTCAACCATAATGGTGTTTCCAGACACCCAATGTCAACCATAATGGTGTTTCCAGACACCCAATGTCAACCATAATGGTGGTTCCACGCACCCAATGTCAACCTATTGGTGGTTCCACGCACCCAATGTCAACCATAATGGTGGTTCCAGACACCCAATGTCAACCATAATGGTGGTTCCAGATACCCAATGTCAACCAAAATGGTGGTTCCAGGCACCCAATGTCAACCATAATGGTGGTTCCATGCACCCAATGTCAACCAAAATGGTGGTTCCAGACACCAAATGTCAAACATTATGGTGGTTCCACGCACCCAATGTCAACCTAATGGTGGTTCCAGACACCCAATGTCAACCATAATGGTGGTTCCAGACACCCAATGTCAACCATAATGGTGGTTCCAGATACCCAATGTCAACCAAAATGGTGGTTCCACGCACCCAATGTCAACCATAATGGTGGTTCCACGCACCCAATGTCAACCTAATGGTGGTTCCAGACACCCAATGTCAACCATAATGGTGGTTCCAGACACCCAATGTCAACCATAATGGTGGTTCCAGATACCCAATGTCAACCAAAATGGTGGTTCCACGCACCCAATGTCAACCATAATGGTGGTTCCACGCACCCAATGTCAACCATAATGGTGGTTCCACGCACCCAATGTCAACCATAATGGTGGTTCCAGACACCTACTGTCAACCATAATGGTGGTTCCACGCACCCAATGTCAACCTAATGGTGGTTCCAGACACCCAATGTCAACCATACTGGTGGTTCCAGGCACCCAATGTCAACCATAATGGGGCTCCCAGACACCCAATGTCAACCATAATGGTGTTTCCAGATACCCAATGTCAACCATAATGGTGGTTCCACGCACCCAATGTCAGCCATAATGGTGGTTCCATGCAACCAATGCCAACCATAATGGTGGTTCCATGCACCCAATGTCAACCATAATGGTGTTTCCAGACACCCAATGTCAACCATACTGGTGGTTCCAGGCACCCAATGTCAACCATAATGGGGCTCCCAGACACCCAATGTCAACCATAATGGTGTTTCCAGATACCCAATGTCAACCATAATGGTGGTTCCACGCACCCAATGTCAGCCATAATGGTGGTTCCATGCACCCAATGCCAACCATAATGATGGTTCCAGGCACCCAATGTCAACCATAATGGTGGTTCAACCATACTGGTGGTTCCAGGCACCCAATGTCAACCATAATGGGGCTCCCAGACACCCAATGTCAACCATAATGTTGTTTCCAGATACCCAATGTCAACCATATTGGTGGTTCCATGCACCCAATGTCAGCCACAATGGTGGTTCCATGCACCCAATGCCAACCATAATGGTGGTTCCAGGCACCCAATGTCAACCATAATGGTGGTTCCAGGCACCCATTGTCAACCATAATGGTGGTTCCAGACACCCAATGTCAACCATAATGGTGTTTCCAGACACCCAATGTCAACCATAATGGGGCTCCCAGACACCCAATGTCAACCATAATGGTGTTTCCAGATACCCAATGTCAACCATAATGGTGGTGCCAGACACCCAATGTCAACCATAATGGTGGTTCCACGCACCCAATGTCAGCCATAATGGTGGTTCCATGCACCCAATGCCAACCATAATGGGACTCCCATACACCCAATGTCAACCCTAATGGTGTTTGCAGACACCCAATGTCAACCATAATTGTGGTTCCAGACACCCAATGTCAACCATAATGGTGTTTGCAGACACCCAATGTCAACCATAACGGTGGTTCCAGATACCCAATGTCAACCATAATGGTGGTTCCAGATACCCAATGTCAACCAAAATGGTGGTTCCACGCACCCAATATCAACCATAATGGTGGTTCCACGCACTCAATGTCAACCATAATGGTGGTTCCAGACACCCAATGTCAACCATAACGGTGTTTCCAGACACCCAATGTCAACCATAATGGTGGTTCCAGATACCCAATGTCAACCAAAATGGTGGTTCCACGCACCCAATGTCAACCATAATGGTGGTTCCACGCACCCAATGTCAACCATAATGGAGGTTCCACGCACCCAATGTCAACCTAATGGTGGTTCCAGACACCCGATGTCAACCATAATGGTGGTTCCATGCACCCAATGTCAACCATAATGGGGCTCCCAGACACCCAATGTCAACCATACTCGTGTTTCCAGATACCCAATGTCAACCATAATGGTGGTTCCACGCACCCAATGTCAGCCATAATGGTGGTTCCATGCACCCAATGCCAACCATAATGGTGGTTCCACGCACCCAATGTCAACCATAATGGTGGTTCCAGACACCCAATGTCAACCATACTGGTGGTTCCACGCACCCAATGTCAACCATAATGGGGCTCCCAGACACCCAATGTCAACCCTAATGGTGTTTCCAGATACCCAATGTCAACCATAATGGTGGTTCCACGCACCCAATGTCAGCCATAATGGTGGTTCCATGCACCCAATGCCAACCATAATGGTGGTTCCAGGCACCCAATGTCAACCATAATGGTGGTTCCAGGCACCCAATATCAACCATAATGGGGCTCCCAGACACCCAATGTCAACCATACTCGTGTTTCCAGATACCCAATGTCAACCATAATGGTGGTTCCACGCACCCAATGTCAACCATAATGGTGGTTCCAGGCACCCAATGTCAACCATAATGGTAGTGCCAGACACCCAGTGTCAACCTAATGCTGGTTCCAGGCACCCAATGTCAACCATAATGGTGGTTCCAGACACCCAATGTCAACCTAATGGTGGTTCCAGACACCCAATGTCAACCATAATGGTGGTTCCAGGCACCCAATGCCAACTATAATGGTGGTTCCAGACACCCAATGTCAACCTAATGGTGGTTCCAGACACCCAATGTCAACCTAATGGTGGTTCCAGACACCCAATGTCAACCATAATGGTGGTTCCAGACACCCAATGTCAACCATAATGGTGGTTCCAGATACCCAATGTCAACCAAAATGGTGGTTCCACGCACCCAATGTCAACCATAATGGTGGTTCGCACCCAATGTCAACCAGACAAATGGTGGTGGTTCCAGACAACCAAAATGGTGGTTCCACGTGTCAACCATAATGGTGGTTCCACGCACCCAATGTCAACCATAATGGAGGTTCCACGCACCCAATGTCAACCTAATGGTGGTTCCAGACACCCAATGTCAACCATAATGGTGGTTCCAGGCACCCAATGTCAACCATAATGGGGCAATGTCAACCATAATGGTGGTTCCACGCACCCAATGTCAACCATAATGGTGGTTCCACGCACCCAATGTCAACCATAATGGTGGTTCCATGCACCCAATGCCAACCATAATGGTGGTTCCACACCCAATGTCAACCATAATGGGGCTCCAAGACACCCAATGTCAACATAATGGTGGTTCACCCAATGTCAACCATAATGGGGCTCCCAGACACCCAATGTCAACCATAATGGTGTTTCCAGAATGTCAACCATAATGGTGGTTCCACGCACCCAATGTCAGCCATAATGGTGGTTCCACGCACCCAATGTCAACCATAATGGTGGTTCCATGGTGTTTCCAGACACCAATGCCAACCATAATGGTGGTTCCATGCACCCAATGTCAACCATAATGGGGCTCCAAGACACCCAATGTCAACCATAATGGTGGTTCCAGATACCCAATGTCAACCATGATGGTGGTTCCAGATACCCAACGTCAGCCATAATGGTGGTTCCATGCACCCAATGCCAACCATTATGGTGGTTCCATGCACCCAATGTCAACCATAATGGTGGTTCCAGGCACCCAATGTCAACCATAATGGGGCTCCCAGACACCCAATGTCAACCATACTCGTGTTTCCAGATACCCAATGTCAACCATAATGGTGGTTCCACGCAACCAATGTCAGCCATAATGGTGGTTCCATGCACCCAATGCCAACCATTATGGTGGTTCCAGGCACCCAATGTCAACCATACTGGTGGTTCCAGGCACCCAATGTCAACCATAATGGTGGTTCCAGACACCCAATGTCAACCATAATGGTGGTTCCAGGCACCCAATGTCAACCATAATGGTGGTTCCAGATACCCAATGTCAACCATAATGTTGGTGCCAGACACACACTGTCAACCATAATGGTGGTTCCACGCACCCAATGTCAGCCATAATGGTGGTGCCATGCACCCAATGCCAACCATAATGGGACTCCCATACACCCAATGTCAACCCTAATGGTGTTTGCAGACACCCAATGTCAACCATAATTGTGGTTCCAGGCACCCAATCTCAACCTAATAGTGTTTCCAGACAGCCAATGTCAACCATAATGGTGGTTCCAGACACCCAATGTCAACCATAATGGTGGTTCCACGCACCCAATATCAACCATAATGGTGGTTCCACGCAACCAATGTCAACCATAATGGTGTTTCCAGACACCCAATGTCAACCATAATGGTGGTTCCAGACACCCAATGTCAACCATAATGGTGGTTCCACGCACCCAATATCAACCATAATGGTGGTTCCAGACACCCAATGTCAACCATAATGGTGCTTCCAGACACCCAATGACAACCATAATGGTGCTTCCACGCACCCAATGTCAACCATAATGGTGGTTCCACGCACCCAATATCAACCATAATGGGGCTTCCACGCACCCAATATCAACCATAATGGGGCTTCCAGACAGACATGGTCAACCATAATGTTGCACCATGGCACTCAATGTCATAAAAAATGGTGTTTCTAATCACACCCTGTCATAGTAGTTATTAATTCCAGCGCAGTCGTCCAGACATAGACATTGATTAAATGATTCTGTGTTTTAATCTTATACACCATGTACACCAGCTGTTATGGACGACAGGTAACACAACACCCGCTGTGTCCCAACACAATGTGTTCCACGTGCATTGAACACTGAATGAGCCGGTGAGTATGGCCCTACGCCGCTGTTGGCAATATTTCAGCAAATTCACGGTTGGAACACAAGAGAATAGTGTTTCACTCATTGTATCCATGTAGGAATCGAACCAGCGCGACGTGTGAACACTTCAACCACTACGCTATCCCACCAGTTTGTGACAAACATCCACCGAAGTTTACGCATTACATCACGGTTACATGATGAAAACACGGTCACGTGCTGAGTGTTATATGTATCCGTCCGTCATGATTGGAGGGTTTAGATAGATATACCTAAGAAAATAAGTTAGAGATCATACATATTTTGGGGTATATAGTGAGTGAGTGAGTTGGGTGTTATGCTGCCTTTCGCAATATTCCAGCAATATCACGGCAGGTGGACACCAGAAATGGGCTTCACACATTGTACCCAAGTGGGGAATCGAACCCCGGTCTTCGGCGTGACCAGCTACATTACTTGAAAAGGCTGACATTATAGCCTGTCTATTTAATGCACGTAAACGACAAGAAAGTTCCAAATAACAATAAAAACGTGAAACAAAATCACAAAAGAAACAATAACAAAAATGCATAAATACAAAAATCATCGTCAAACTGGGTGGTGTTGATTGTAAGGGGGGTGGGGGGTGTCACCCATTTTGTCGGGGGTGGGTGGTGGTGGTGTTTGTCATCAATTATGTACACACGAGAACGCTTTAACCACTAGGCTATCCCACCGCCCCCGTGCAAGCTGAGGCAATACCCTGAAAATATACGTGGTGCTTTCGAACATTTCTACAGCAGATAATCCACGAATGCCCAATCTCTACAAATGGACGCACCCGACATCATCTCCGACGCTCTGTGAGATTTAATACATAGGCGCCTGACTCTGATATATTTATAAGCATGACCTATATAAATAAGATATCTTATATCTTATATATATAGGTCATGCTCATAGATATATCAGAGTCGGGCGGCTATGATTTAATAGGCTTGCGGGATATATGTGAAATATATTAAACTGGGTCTAGCTATTAAAACTACTTTACAAAATTCCAAGTAAGGACATTAAGTTCAAAAGGGGTCGTGATGAAAGAAACCAGTGAAACGCATGAACTGCTTTGATTGGTGGTTTAGATGATGGTAGTTGTGTGGATGGTAGCACCTTCCCGTATTATCATCGTCTCACATCATAACAGCATTGAGACGTTGTCATCCGTAAATTATCTTGCCTATTAATATTAGTGCAACGACCCGCAATTTTGCTGCTGGTGAAGTGATGATAAATGGTGGAAGGTCATTTCTGTTGGTTTTTGACTGAACTCATTTCTAAATACTTTTGAATCATTTTCCAAAAGATTTTATCATGAAGGCAACACTTAGATGTGTCCTAAACCCATTAGTAGTAGTAGTATTTGTAGTTTATTTCGGTAAATCAGGCCACAGGCCCATTTTACAATTATAGTTTGACAAAGATGTTGATGTCGCGCCACCAGTGCGAGTAGCAATGTTTAAGTGCTGGAAGTTATATCTAGTACAATATACATGTGACTATAAAATATGTAGGTTATGTAGTGGACAATTGCTTGCTCCTCATTTTCAGAGCAAAGAAAGTAAACTTGGCGAGGTTATTAAGCTTGGAAGTATTTTTGGTGGTAAATAAAAGTTTACATTTACACTCTGAAGGAAATTTGTAGTAATAACTTGGCAAGAAATTTCTTCTAAGGTCAATATAGAATGGACACACTAGACAGACATAGTATTCTGTTTCTACATTTGGGATGATACAGAATGGACAAAGTCTTTCATGTTTAAATTGCCTAATTTTCTACCCTGTGATATCATAAGATCACTACTGGATGTACGAAATTGTGAAAGTGTAATCCTAAATGCATCAATATTCACAGCATTTAAATAGTTTTCATATTCATTGGATAACTTGATTGTTTTGTAAAAATACAAGGAAGATAACTTGTCAAACGATTCAAAGAGAAACTGATTATCGATATCAATACACCGTGTTCTAAAAGTTGATAGAAATAATTGAATGCAGGAAACAGATTGCCGGTTCCAAATTTCACCAAATCCATATGAACATAAAAGGTTTTTAACTTTAAGTGCCCAACAATCCAGACCCTTTTCAGCTCGGTTATACTGATATACATAACTAGTGATTGGTCTAAAGTTTGCTGGATTATTACTCGGTCCCTTTTTGTGGATAGGAATAATGACACCAAGCGTCCACTGAGAAGGGTAAACACCAGTTGACAAAATCATGTTATAAAGTACTCTCAACATATCCAAGCATTGCCTAGGAGCATACTTGAAAAATTCTATTGGGACACCACTGTATCCAGGGGCTTTCCCACAATGCATACTTGAGATTGCGTCCTGAATTTCGGATACAGAGATGTCATGATCAAGGCCATTATCGACATCAGTAGTTGAATCAATGAGGTTGTCAGTTATACCCGTGACGAAATCATTTACAGAAATATAGAAATCAAGTTCATTTGGATCATAGTTTGTACCATTAAACTGTTCTTCGAAGTGTACAGTCCATCATTTAACTATACTCTCCCAACAAATAAACGCATTATGTATTTTCACGAATTTAATCTTTAAAGTGAGATTACACATGTAATTCTGGATCAGTTGCAGAGAAATTTCACAGAATAAAAGATCAAATGTCTGTTAACGTGTATAGCTTATATGGACTGGGTAAGTCTTTGAATTAGACCTAGTGGAATTCTCTAACATTCCACTTGCAATTGCTTCTTTCATTTAGCTTAAAAAGGCCTATGATCGTCTAAAAGCAATACGGCCTATATAGGCAGTGTTTGTCGAAAGAGGAGACTAACGGGATCGGGTGGTCAGGCTCGCTCACTTGGTTGACATGGGTTACTGAAGACCAATTCTAAGCCGGATATTCACCGGTACCAACTCTCTGGAACACGTGAGATGAAAGGGAAATTCCAGGGAGATTGGCAAATACAGATTCAGATACTGTCAGATGTAAGGGTAGACTGAGGGGTGTCAGGCTGGGAAAGACACATTTCAAAAATGACTATTGCCGGGAAGGCCACATTTCAGTTACATGGCTGTAGCAGTGTAGCCGGTAAAGACACATTTCCAACAGATTAATTAATTAATGGATTACCGTAACCGGTAAAAGACTGTTCCTACGCTAAACGCCAAAAGAAACGTTACCCTCCTACCATCTATGAATTACTTAAATACAAAAATATGTTAGAAGGTATTAGTTTACAAGAAAACTTAACAACACAGCTTTATGCAAATCAGGAACCAAATTCTCAAACGCATTCATATTTAGGTGAATTGCATCTGTTTCAGAAGAGTTAAATTGTCCTATTTTCGACCATACCGAAATAAACCAATAACAGTGATTTAGATGTCCAAAAGAAAGGTTGAAATAAAATTCTGCTTAAGACAGAGATAAACCCTTTAAAGTCACCATTTTTCAATTATTAAAACAAGAAACAACTGTTGTAGAGTGTGTAAAATTGTAAAAGAATCATTCCTATGATTTCAGTCTTTTAAAACACTTTCTGCTTATTTGCATGAGTGAAAACAAGTACAACGTGTCTTTGATATTGTGAAAAAGTGTTTAGGAACACCGAAAATGATCTTTGTTAATATTTTTGCTTGCAAAGTAACATTTACACACAGCAATATCAATAGATAAAACGTAGCAATATTCAAGCAGTATTTGCATCAATTTCACGTGTAGAATGATTCTATAGGGTATAAAGAGAGCCTAGAATGTATGATATGATACACAAGTATATGTGGAAATATGCCACGATTAACAGATGAAGAGAGGGAAAGGGCCATTGGGATGGTGCAGATGGGGTCGACATACAATGCTATATCGAAAGGTTTATTGCAATGAAAAATAATACATTTAATTGTTTTGCAAGGAAATGGCACCATTTAAATACCGTACTCTGTCATTTTAAATTAGCACACATGCAAGTTGACTTACTCAAACTATTATTTCCGATACAGCTATTACACTTTCACGCAGCTCCTGTCTATCTATATATGTACACCCTCATATGTGTATACAATTTTGTACTAACTTGATCATGTAACTGCCAACACATGTCACTCTTTTGTCTGTACTTGAAGTGGAATTAAAAATAAATAAATATATATATAAAAAACAAAACAAAACCTAAACCATTATCATTATTATTATGTTTTACAGATTAGGATTTTTTATTATAATGTGATAATATTATATGTAATATTAGTATATAATATTGTGATAATTATAGAAATAAAATCTGTTGTGATCTGAATAGAATTATGAGGACATTTGTTTTGTTAAATACGGTTACCTGTTTGAATCACAAAGCATGTCTTTACATGCAAAGCAGAGAGAGCCACATTCCATGTTCACGCAACCATAACTATTGCCGGGAGAGACACATATTTTGGCTATCTGTTTCGGAAATGTGGCTCTCCCGGCCTGTAACCGACAGAGGCACACAATTGTTGTTTCACAAATTGTACAAATTATGGCGTCGTGGTCCGGTTGGTTCAAAACCCTGGACGACTCCGATGAACCTGTGTTACCAAACTGTGACGTAGATTAACCTTGGTTGACCAATGTTCGCATTTGATAACTGATTTACGCCATCCTTCGGATAACCTAAGATGACCCTTCATCAGGAACACTCCTAGTTACAGTATTTCATTGTTAAACCCAATTCGTTGCATTTCATGATTCAGTCATGAACAGATGCATTTTAGCTTTGCGCCGCTTTTAGCAATATCCCAGCAATATTACGGCGGGTGACACTACCATTGGCGAGCGAACTCTTTAACCACTCGGCTATCCTTCTATACTAGGTCGTGAGAGTTTAATGCAGTTTAATATGAGTAGGAGAAAGTTAACTTTTTATCATTGATTTAAATTTTTTGAAGTCAGTAAGGGGCCGTTCATAATTTATGGCTTATGGGTGGGGTGGGGTGGGTGGGGGTGATGATAATTTGTACGGAGAAGCATGTACAATGTGAATGACCCCTAAAATTTATGTACAAAATAAGTGACACCCCGGCATGTCATGTACAAAATCAATGACCCCCTCCCTTCCCATAATTTCTAAGCATAATTTTAAACATACTTTCATGTACAGAGTTGCTGACCCCCAAGCTCTCAGAACAAATATGGGGACACCCCCACCCCCACCTCCTTAAAATCATCACCACCAGTTTGACGATGATTTTTGTGTTTATGCATTTTTGTTATTATGTTTCTTTTCGTTTACTTGCATTTAATGGAACATATACAATGGCAGCTTTGCAATCCCTGATAATAATATTTTGACGATGATTTGATTTTGTTTCACGTTTTTATTGTTATTTGGAACTTTCTTGTCGTTTACGTGCATTAAATAGACAGGCTATAATGTCAGCCTTTTCAAGAAATGTAGCTGGTCACGCCGAATACCGGGGTTCGATTCCCCACTTGGGTACAATGTGTGAAGCCCATTTCTGGTGTCCCCCGCCGTGATATTGCTGGAATATCGCTAAAAGCGGCGTGATCCCATTAGATCCGGGTTAGAATTAGTCTTCAGTAACCCATGCCTGTCTACATGTGGGTTACATTTTTCTTTTCATACTGGATACCACCCGAGGTTATGCTGTGTTAACTCGGCTTGCGGTTAGTGTCAGGTTCCCCAACAGCACAATGATAACGATATCCATGTCTCTTGAACTGTATGTAATATATAGCCCAACACTAACAAAGTCTTCTGAGCGTACACGCTAGTTCCGTTCGTGAATCTTTCATCCAAACTACAGTATATCATTGACTTGGAAATGTAGACCCGAATCCGTGATGTCACGACTGGTTGCGCGCGTAAATAAAAGGATACGGCGAACTATGGTTCAGGATCGAAATAATGGTTCGTTATAACCGTCATTTTAACGGGATCGGGTGGTCGCTGATGTTGATCACTGGATTGTCTGGTACAGACTCGATTACTTTACAGACCGCTGCCATATAGCTGGAATATTGCTGAGTGCGCAGAAGAACCAATCTGTTGTAGCACCTGTATACCACTGTTGTAGCACCTGTATGCCACTGTGGTAGCACCTGTATGCCACTGTTGTAGCACCTGTATGCCACTGTTGTAGCACCTGTATACCACTGTTGTAGCACCTGCATACCACCGTTGTACCACTGTTGTAGCACCTGTATACCACTGTTGTAGCACCTGTATGCCACTGTTGTAGCACCTGTATACCACTGTTGTAGCACCTGTATGCCACTGTTGTAGCACCTGTATGCCACTGTTGTAGCACCTGTATGCCACCACTGTTGTAGCACCTGTATGCCACTGTTGTAGCACCTGTATGCCACTGTTGTGGCACCTGTATGCCACTGTTGTAGCACCTGTATGCCACTGTTGTAGCACCTGTATGCCACTGTTGTAGCACCTGTATACCACTGTTGTAGCACCTGTATACCACTGTTGTAGCACCTGTATGCCACTGTTGTAGCACCACCACTGTTGTAGCACCTGTATGCCTGTTGTAGCATGCCACTGTTGTAGCACCTGTACCTGCCACTGTTGTAGCACCTGTATGCCACTGTTGTAGCACCTGTATGCCACTGTTGTAGCACCTGTATACCACTGTTGTAGCACCTGTATGCCACTGTTGTAGCACCTGTATGCCACTGTTGTAGCACCTGTATGCCACTGTTGTAGCACCTGTATACCACTGTTGTAGCACCTGTATGCCACTGTTGTAGCACCTGTATGCCACTGTTGTAGCACCTGTATGCCACTGTTGTAGCACCTGTATGCCACTGTTGTAGCACCTAATGCACCTGTGGCACCTGCATACCACTGTTGCACCTGTATACCACTGTTGTAGCACCTGTATGCCACTGCACCTGTATGCCAACTGTTGTAGCACCCTGTATGCCACTGTTGTAGCACCTGTATGCCACTGTTGTAGCACCTGTATGCCTGTGCCACTGTTGTAGCACCTGTATGCCACTGTTGTAGCACCTGTATACCACTGTTGTAGCACCTGTATGCCACTGTTGTAGCACCTGTATGCCACTGTTGTAGCACCTGTATGCCACTGTTGTAGCACCTGTATACCACTGTTGTAGCACCTGTATACCACTGTTGTAGCACCTTGTATGCCTGTATGCCACTGTTGTAGCACCTGTATGCCACTGTTGCAGCACCTGCATGCCACCGTTGTATACACCTGTATACCACTGTTGTTGTAGCACCTGTGTTGTAACACCTGTACCACTGTTGTAGCACCTGTATGCCACTGTTGTAGCACCTGTATACCACTGTTGTAGCACCTGTATGCCACTGTTGTAGCACCTGTATGCCACTGTTGTAGCACCTGTATGCCACTGTTGTAGCACCTGTATGCCACTGTTGTAGCACCTGTACTGTTGTAGCACATGCCACTGTTGTAGCACCTGTATGCCACTGTTGTAGCACCTGTATGCCACTGTTGTGGCACCTGTATGCCACCGTATGCCACTGTTGTAGCACCTGTATGCCACTTGTTGTAGCACCTGTATGCCACCACTGTTGTAGCACCTGTATGCCACTGTTGTAGCACCTGTATGCCACTGTTGTAGCACACCACTGTATGCCACTGTTGTAGCACCTGTATGCCACTGTTGTAGCACCTGTATGCCACTGTTGTAGCACCTGTATTGTAACACCTGTATGCCACTGTTGTAGCACCTGTATGCCACTGTTGTAGCAACCACCGTTGTGGCAGCACCTGCCACTGTTGTAGCACCTGTATGCCACTGTTGTAGCACCTGTATGCCACTGTTGTAGCACCTGTATGCCACTGTTGTAGCACCTGTATACCACTGTTGTAGCACCTGTATGCCACTGTTGTAGCACCTGTATACCACTGTTGTAGCACCTGTATGCCACTGTTGTAGCACCTGTATACCACTGTTGTAGCACCTGTATACCACTGTTGTAGCACCTGTATGCCACTGTGGTAGCACCTGTATACCACTGTTGTAGCACCTGTATGCCACTGCTCCTGGCCATCAGACCCATCACAACGAGTGAGCTTGGTTGAACGACAACGTTGACGAGGTCGCTAACGTTGAGGGCGGTGCTGTAAGGCCCAGGATCCGCATCGAAGGTGAAGTGGGCCATCCTATTTCCCACAACCTATGTACACACGAGGGATATTAGTGTATTTGCTCCTACGTTGATTTAAGTGTACAGGAAAGAACAACGTTGACGAAGTCACTAACGTTGAGGACGTTGATGAAATACACGCGTACTGTGCTAGTAGGTCAAGGATCCGCATCAGAGGTAATCCTATTTCCCACAGCCTATATAAACACCAGAGATCTTAGTGTGCTTGCTCCTACCCGAATGTAAGTGTACAGAAAAGGACAACGTTGAGGAGGTCGCTGACGTTGAGGACATTGAAACCATGCGTACGGTGCTGGTAGGTCTAGGATACGTATCGAAGGTGATGTGGGCCATCCTATTTCCCACAGCCTATATATACATCAGAGACCTTAGTGTGCTTGCACCTACACTGAAGTAAGTGTACAGAAAAGGACAACGTTTACGAGGTCACTGACGTTGAGGACGTTGGTGAAATCCACGCGTACGCTGCTGGGAGGTCAAGGATCCACATCAGGGGTTATGTGGAGAATGCTATTTCCCACAGCCTATATGCACACCAGATACCTAAGTTAGCTTGCACCTACCCCGAAGTAAGTGTACAGTAACGTAGGCTTGGTTATGTGTTTATAGAAAACATCATTTTATTCAGATAGCATATTTAAATATTTGCGATTCTCAAGCCGTAGGTACACCGCGTGACGCATCAGTGTTCTCCTCACGTGGTGTTTACAGACTGTATACAGAAGGGTCTTATCGATTGCACTGTGTCCTGTTCCAGAGAGTTGGTAAACAATCCCCGAGACAACGATATTTGATCAGAGTATCTACCCACATATTACCATCTGCTTCTGTGACAGGCAAATACGGTGTACAGTCTGGTGTCAGCGAAGCCCTTATCATTTATGTATATTATATTGACATGTTAATTTGGATGTCAAATAACACATCCTGCTTATTGGACCATCTCCAGAGACACATCATGCATATACGCATCATCATAAACATACTAATAAACATAATCATAAAGAAAAGCTATTTTCAGAATATTTTGAGATAAGAGTTTTACACCGCAATCCGCAATATTCCAGCTATATGGGGTCGTTCTGTAAATAATACAGTGATCAACAGCATGAGCATTGATCTACGCAACCATGTCAGCGAGCCTGATACTGAAGTGCGCAGCCACCCCACCCCCCCTTTTTGTCATGAATGTTTATTAAATGACCATTGAAACCCGCGTGAAAATGAAGTGTGACATTCACGCACGCACGCACGCACGCGCACACGCACGCACGCACGCGCGCGCGCACGCACACACACACACACACACCACCACCACCACCACCACTTTCTCAGAACGCTGTATCCGCCCCTGTGTTCGGAGTGACGAGCGGGCGCTTTAACCATTAGGCCACCGCCCCTGTGTTCGGAGTGCCGAGCGGGCGCTTTAACCATTAGGCCACCGCCCCTGCATTTAAAGACGTGAAGATATACTCTGAACTACGGTTGTAACGAACTCAAGAGGACCACTAACTTCAGTTCGTTATGATCAATTCGACTAAAACAGTTGCCAATTGCCGGGACCCCAAAACAGTCCATTTTATCCGTCAGTTCGTTTTAGCGGGGTTGTTATGAATGTGGACTGTACCTCGGTGTCTGCACATGTGTATTGACATTTGGTGAAATGTAAAATCTCTATGTTATTGTCGAGAACTTACAAACAGACAGCCAGTTTCATAATACAAAGTTTGAGGCAACTGTAGTTAAACGTGTGTCAGAGACACTAATGAATAGAATGAGGGAGCCGTACAACCACACTTACTGCTACACGTTCAGTTTCTCCACAGATTCAGTTAAAATGTTAAGATACTTTTTCTTATTTAATTTTCTTTTGTCAGTAGAATAAATATTGTTCTGATACATATACATATATATTGTACCTAATCACGTGTTTGTAAATATATCTCGTGGTATAACCGCTTGAATTTACCCATGAATCGCCCTGAGGCTGCACCCTGGCCCATATGCTGCAAGCGTCTGTGCAACCCAATAAAATATCTTGATTGTCTCAGCGTGGCGTCGAGCATCAACCTTCGAACTAATGTCGGCTCGAAAGATACACTATGATACACTGACTTCATACATTCCACACATATAGGTATAATGAGATGAACTGACAATGTCTGAATTGTCCTTTCACTATTTACATGGCATTTGCAAATAGCTAAATTCGATGCCCGTAAATAACCTTTGTAGCAATTTAAAAATCAACGATGAAGAATAACCCGAAAATTTACGAAAAAATCAGTGGATTTAAATGAAAATACGAACGTTTGTGCGCATGAAGTAGTCATTTAGAATTCCTATTATGCACACAATGTTAAACATAACTGGTTCAACAAGTTTCGTATATTAATTTTTAAGTCATTTTCATAATCATGAAAAATATGTTGAAATCACAAAGATTTCATCAGTCGGAACGGGAAAGGGGCGGTTAGGGAACCCCTATAGTGGTTAAAGTGTTCGCTCCTCACGCCGAAGGCCCGGGTTCGATTCCCAACATGGGTACAATGTATGAAGCTCAAAACTCATTCACTCTATGGGAGAACTACACATGTACTCGAATATATTTTGTAAGTTTGTATTGAGTTTACAAATATATGCGCAGCGACAAGAATTCTGCTTTACATGGCGATCCCGGATGCTTGCACTGACACGCACAGACCACATCCTGATGACTGTGTTTCAACACAATGCATCTTTTATTTTTCCGAAAAAATTCAAAGGAATCTGTAAACATTCTCCAGAATTCATAGCGGCCAAATCTCATGCATATGGCTTGAAACTCACGGTTTTATTACTCACGTCACGCACTCAAGCCAAACTAGGTTCATATACAAAATACAAAGAAGAATCAGTTAAAATCACACAAATAGGTCTGAATACATCGTTCTCATTGACTTCTCTGAGAAAAGAATTTTCAAACACACGCTGGCTTCACGGGGGCTTCAGGGCCCGGGCGGGAAGAGCCGCCCTTGGAACCCGGCTTCTCATATTGTTACCTCTCTTGGAGTTGGAAGCTCTGGGAAATTCCCATCGGATGGGTAGTCTAGTTGGTAAAGCTTTCGCTCGTCATGCTGAAAATACGTGCTCGATTCCCTCATGGATACAATGTGTGAAGCCTATTCATGGTGTCTGTGGGCGGTGGGATAGCCTAGTGGTTAAAGCGTTCACTCGTCACGCCGAAGACCCAGGTTCGAATCCCCACATGGGTACAATGTGTGAAGCCCATTTCTGGTGTCCCCCGCCGTGATGTTGCTGGAATATTGCTAAAAGCGGCGTAAAACCCAACTCAGTCAGTCGGAGCCATGGTGTCTGTACCCTGGTGTTACTCATCTGTTGGGTTCATGAGAAAATACGAAATGTTTTTTGTAGATGCATATCAATCAAGGGGTGCTGAGCTGTTGATGCGACCTCGATCAGTTGTGCTTGTGCACAGTGCGTGGTAGTTTAGGGGTAGTGAGTCATTCTTATTGGTTTTGATTACATTAATACATCATCTTTCAAAAGCCATAAATCAAATTCTTTACAATACCCAGCATGACTTTGATCCCAAAGACATCGCTCACAACAACAAATATGTCCCTGGTTCAGTTGGATTAAACATGGCTTCCCATAGCTCGCCTTGTTATTCCTAATTGGCACACTGAGGTATTGAGGCGCGTTTGATATGAGCCGAGTTGAGTTACGTTGAGGTGAGTTGAGTTGAGTTGAGTTGAGATATGAGGTGAGGAACGTTGAGCTGAGTTGAGGTGAGTTAGGCTGAGGTGAGTTGAGTTGGTTGAGGTGGGGTGAGGTGAGTTGAGTTGAGTTAAGGTGAGGTGAAGTAGGGGTGGTGAGGTGAGGTGAGGTGAGTTGAGTGACGCTGAGTTGAGTTGAGTTGAGTTGGGTTGGGTTGGGTTGAGGTGAGGTGAGATGAGGTGAGTTGAGTGACGCTGAGTTGAGTTGAGTTGAGGTGAAGTAGGGGAGGTGAGGGGAGGTGAGTTGAGTGACGCTGAGTTGAATTGAGTTGAGTTGGGGTGAGGTGAGGTGAGGTGAAGTAGGGGAGGGGAGGTGAAGTTAGGTGAGAAGAAGTAGGTGAGGTGAGGTGAAGTAGGTGAGGTGAGGTGAGAAGTAGGTGAGGTGAGGTGAGGTAGGTGAGGGGAGGTCAAGTTAGGTGAGAAGAAGTAGGTGAGGTGAGGTGAGGTGAGGTGAAATGGAGCTTAACGTCCATCTCAGTAATATTTCACTTAATATCCACCCGTGAAGATCCTGGTCAGAACTGATCTTCAGCAACCCATGCTTGTTGTAAGAAGCGTCTGATGGGATTAGGTGGTCAAACTCGCTGACTTGGTTGACACATGTTACCGTACCCAAATTGTGTAGATTCGACGCTCATGATACTGACCACTTGATTGTCTGTTCCAGACTCGATCTACTGACCGCCCTAATGTAGTTGGAACATTGTCGAGTGCGGCATTAAACAACTAAACAACCAACCAACCAACTTAATATCGACGTGCGTGTGCGTATGTGCGTATGCATGTGCGATTCATGCGGGCTATATAGCCCTATTTGATACCAGGCGAAATGTATCACGTGACGGTGGGCAGGTTAAAGTGTGGGGTGGCATCACTGTGACTGGTCGAACCCCAGGGGCGCTGGGCTATAGAGACAGCATTCTCACCCACTTTGATAGCAAGGAGTATAATATTGTCAGGTGATATCATAGATAGTATACTCGGAAGGTAGCTATGTATATATCTGCATTTGCATGCATATCACCTGTGGCAAAATGAATACTACGTGAACAGCGCATTGTCCAAACACCTGTACGTCCACGTGTAATTATATAACACTCATGCTTGATCTATCGTGTAGATATCTGTCCCCAGGGGTTCATTAAATCAGCTAAACTGTCCGCACGACTTATATTAGCATACCAACTGAACTATAAGTTGTGTAAACGGTGTAAGTATCGCAGGGTTTAGATCCCCATAAGAGACAGTCCCGTGTTCATTTGACCGATCTCGCCAGGAGATTCTGCACAGCAGTATATATCATATGTGTCTGTTACAGAATGAATTACGCAGCTAGATACCCTGATTAAATATCTGTCTCGCGGACTGTTTGCTAACTCACCCGACAAGACACCTGTGGACGTAAACAACACATGATCCCGGGTATGAATATTCTCAATGCCACGTCCTGATATCTCAGCAAAAAATATGCCTTGACATATCAAATTTACTTATGTGTTTTAAAAGCATGCTCGATAATCTCCAGGGTATATAGTGGAGAGTGATCGTAACGTATACCCTGGAGATTATCGAGGATGTTTTAAAAACAGCTACGTCAGTCAAGTTATTATGGTCCAGTGAAGCAATTTTAACAGCCTTTCCACAGGCTGAATTTTAAACACCCTTTCTGAAAAATTTATATCTCGGCCCATAAAATTCAAGAATAGAAACATGAGTATAGTCTAACTAAACCAACCCTACCCGAAACCAACCCCCTTCCCGACACCAACCCCCTTCCCGACACCAACCCCCTTCCCGACACCAACCCCTTCCCGACCCCAAACCCCTTCCCGACACCAACCCCCTTCCCATCACTTTATTGTTCAATTTAGTTGCTGAAAGCAAGTCTAAAAGAAAACTGGTTACACATATGTACAGGGTAATGGACCCTATCATGTATGTCTACTCGCGAGGAAGAACGAGTCTCTCAAACCGTTTAGGTTTCTCATATGCTGCTGTTTCATAGCCTATATACCCGACTCCCATATTTAACATCTAAGGTTACGGAGCCCCAATTCCACATTCGAATGGTCACGCGGGTGCGGGTCATGATTGGGAGAATTGTCAAGTCGAGTCTGCTTTTAGATTTTTCATGGAGGTGGGAAGGGTTTTGTCACTTTGTTTTCTTCTTAATTGAATATAAATCCTGAGACCAACCAAATTATTGTAATCATCATGCAATAGTTAACCATATCTTCATATTTGTTCATAGTTTTATATGGTTGATGGTGTAGGGCGAGGAACAGATTGTTGTGTTTCAGTCAATGTCCGTGATTGTCGTACAAGGAGTACAATATCATGTCTGAGCCTCACACGGATAGATCTGACACAGATAGATCTGACACAGATCTGACACAGATAGATCTGACACAGACAGATCTGACACAGATAGATCTGACACAGACAGTTCTCACACAGATAGATCTCACACAGATAGATCTCACACAAATAGATCTGACAGAGATAGATCTGACACAGATAGATCTGACACAGACAGATCTGACACAGACAGATCTGACACAGATAGATCTCACACAGATATATCTCACACAGATAGATCTCACACAGGTAGATCTGACACAGATAGAGCTCACACAGATAGATCTGACACAGATAGATCTCACACAGATAGATCTCACACAGATAGATCTCACACAGATAGATCTGACACAGACACGTGAAGGAGGAGAAGGTGACGTTGATGAACGTTGATGACGTTGATGAACATGATGAACATGTTGCATGTTTCAATGTCCCGAGTGTTGGCCTACGAGACTACACATGAAAACAACTAGTACATAAAACTATATTGAAAGACATTGAGTTTTCTCTGGTCGTCGTTATGCCTCTCTGGCCACTGGATTGTTTATTTGTACACACACTTACACAGACTTGGCCGCAATGGACGAGACTGTACAAAGAGTGTATTTGTTATTCGTGTGTTGTCAGAGAAAGTTCAAACAGGGTCAAGAGAATATTAATATTTTTGTTACACCCTACGTCACTTACACAAACACGAAGCCTTGGATATTCCTACAAGTTATGCTCGATATAACTGGTTACCGGAGTGAGCTCTGTTCTGTCGTACAGAGCTACAGGGGCACATGAGTGGATGCCAGGGTATCACTCAACCGTTTTATTTGCTTTGTGAGGATAGAATGTTACATGTAATGGACCAACGTTGTACCTGATTCTGACCGGACCTGTAATTTGAGGCAATAATTTTTTCAATATTCCAGCAATATCACTGCAAGGGGACACTAGAAAGTGGCATTCATATTGGCTTGACAAGTACTAGCTTTAACTAGGCTACCCATCCAGCGTGTCTCTCTCTCTCTCTCTCTCTCTCTCTCTCTCTCTCTCTCTCTCTCTCTCTCTCTCTCTCTCTCTCTCTCTCTCTCTCTCTCTCTCTCTCTCTCTCTCTCTCTCTCTCCTCTCTCCTCTCCTCTCTCTCTCTCCTCTCCTCTCTCCCTCCCTCTCTCTCTCTCTCTCTCTCTCTCTCTCTCTCCCTCTCCCTCTCTCCCTCTCTCTCTCTCTCTCTCTCTCTCTCTCTCCTCTCTCTCCCTCTCCTCTCTCCTCCCTCCTCTCTCTCTCTCTCTCTCTCTCTCTCTCTCTCTCTCGGAACATCTTGGTCTCCTTCATCTCCAAAGCTCTATCTGCTTCTCTCTCTCCCTCTCCGAACACTCTCTCTCGTCTCTCTCTCTCTCTCTACAGTCATATATCTCTCTCTCTCTCTCTCTCTCTGAACAACTCTCTCAACATTTTGGTGAAGGGTCTCTCCTTCTCTGAACCACTGACCCCACTAAACTACATAAATATGTGTGTGGTTATTAGATTCCATAATGAGTGAGTGAGTCTAGTGTTACGCCGCAGTGAGTAATGTTCCAGCTATATGGCGGCGGTCTGTAAATAATCGAGTCTGGACCAGACAATCCAGAGATCAACAGCATGAGCATCGATCTGCGTAATTGGGAACCGAGGACATGTGTCAACCAAGTTAGCGAGCCTGACCACCTGATCCCGTTAGTCGCCTCTTACGACAAGCATGGGTTACTGAAGACCAATATTCTACCCGATCCCGTTAGTCGCCTCTTACGACAAGCATGGGTTACTGAAGATCAATATTCTACCCGATCCCGTTAGTCGCCTCTTACGACAAGCATGGGTTACTGAAGACCAATATTCTACCCGATCCCGTTAGTCGCCTCTTACGACAAGCATGGGTTACTGAACACCAATATTCTACCCGATCCCGTTAGTCGCCTCTTACGACAAGCATGGGTTACTGAAGACCAATATTCTACCCGATCCCGTTAGTCGCCTCTTACGACAAGCATGGGTTACTGAAGACCAATATTCTACCCGATCCCGTTAGTCGCCTCTTACGACAAGCATGGGTTACTGAAGATCAATATTCTACCCTACGACAAGCATGGGTCCAATATTCTACCTGTTAGTCGCCTCTTACGACAAGCATGGGTTACTGAAGATCAATATTCTACCCGATCCCGTTAGTCGCCTCTTACGACAAGCATGGGTTACTGAAGACCAATATTCTACCCGATCCCGTTAGTCGCCTCTTACGACAAGCATGGGTTACTGAAGATCAATATTCTAACCCGGACCTTCACGGTAAGATTCCATAGTGAGTAAATGAGTGAGTGAATATGGTTTTTATGTCGCTTTTAATAAAATTCCAACAATATCACGGCAGGGACACCCAAAATGGCCTTGACACATTGTACCCATGAGGAGAGTCGAGCCTGGTCCTTTTGTGAGCGCTCCTGAGTAGTGTAACTGATTTGTTCATTGACCTCAAGGCTAATGGTGTTTTCTCGTCTCTGTTTTATATACGTCTCTCCTCAGCGATATTTACAAACGGGTTCCTCCACCCTGCTCGAGCCATTGTCTCAATATCCCAATAACCAACGGCCCAGCAAGTATTTTCATATAACTATTGGCACAATGAGATGGCATTCAGTCATCCATTAGTAGAGGTCATTCATCATCATCATCATGAAAACATTTATATAGCGCCAATTCCAGTCCAAAAGTACTGCTCAGTAGCGCTCTCCGAACAGCTCAAGAAAGAAAAGTTAGACACTGTATGTTTTCTTAAAAAGGTATGTCTTCAGTTTGGATTTGAAAATCTTCAGGTTGTTAATTGTCCTCAGCTCCAGTGGAAGATGATTCCAGAGAGTGGGTGCTGCCACCTGATATGATCGATCCCCAAACCTGGTGCTGGACATAAAGCGTGGGACAATAAGAAGACCATTGGCAAGCTTTTCAGATCGGAGACTACGGTGGGGCTGATATCTGGTGATCAGGTCAGATAGATAATTTGGAGCTAGGTTATTGAGCCACTTGAAAACAAGAAGGTTGAGTTTGTATTGGATTCTGTCTGATATGGGAAGCCAGTGTAATCTCTGCAGAACAGGAGTGATGTGAGAGTATTTCTGTGATCTGGAGACAAGTTAATGTCTTTTAATGCGATACCTGATTCGAATACAAATAACAATCTCCCCCAATAACACAAACTAAACAATATAGGGATCAGCATTAACATGCCGTGCTGAAATTCACACCACCCGTGTTTCTATGAACTGGGGACCCTTGCTAGGACCCAAGTGACCACTGAATCCAACCAGTATCAGTTAGCGCAACTCTTGTCAGCTTGATGAGTGACCGTCGAACTGACCCACCTTATCGATGAAACCCAAAAAGCACTCGTGTGATATTGATAGACGAAGGGTTTCCATTGGAGCGAACTTTTAATTAAATTGTAAACTTGTTGCTAATAGACTAGTCTCTGAATGTATATAATTTTGATGTAAACAAATAATTCCTTTTAAATTGAAAAGGAGCCCCAGAGAGATCGGAGACATCACATCACACGCCATCACGTCACTTCACATCACTCGCCATCACGTCACGTCACATCACATGACATCACACGACATCACGTCACATCACATCACACGCCATGACATCACGTCACGTCACATCACATTACATCATATCACTCGCCATCACGTCACGTCACATCACATGACATCACACGCCATCGCGTCACGTCACATCATATCACACTCCATCACGTCATGTCATATGACATCACACGCCATCACGTCACGTCACGTCATGTCACATCACACGCCATCACGTCACGTCACACGCCATCACATCACATCACACGCCATCACATCACGTCACGTCACATCACACGCCATCACGTCACGTCTCATCACATCACACGCCATCACGTCACGTCCCATCACATCACACGCCGTCACGTCACGTCACATCACATCCCTCGCGATCACGTCACATCACATCACACACGATCACATCACATCACACGCCATCACATCACATTGCATCACATCACACGCCATCACGTCACATCACATCACATCACATGCCATTTCATATATCAATCATCCATACACGAGCTGCGGAGTTGTATGGATAAACGTGTTTTGGTTGTCCACCTGCGTGTTACAACCGTATGGTCCCACCAGAGCATTTTGGAATTTGGTGAATAACAATATAGGCAAGGTATTTTTATGGATTACAACTTTTTTGTATTGTGATTGCGACGTTTCGGTATAGATCCTAGCACAGTTGTCGAGCAAGATAGCAGTAAGAAAAACTACTTATAAAAACAGCAGTACCATAACTTTGTACGAAAATACCATGTCACAGACATAGTTATAACGACACCAGTAAAACACCTTGGTATATAGACACCAGTAAAACACCTTGGTATATAGACACCAGTAAACACCTTGGTATATAGACACCAGTAAAACACCTTGGTATATAGACACCAGTAAAACACCTTGGTATATAGACACCTTTGTATATGGACACCAGTAAAGACCTTTGTATATAGACACCAGTAAAACACCTTGGTATATAGACACCAGTAAAACACCTTGATTTATAGACACCAGTAAAACACCTTGGTATATAGACACCAGTAAAACACCTGGGTATATAGACACCAGTACAACACCTTTGTATATAGACACAAGTAAAACACCTTTGTATATAGACACCAGTAAAACACCTTGGTATATAGACACCAGTAAAACACCTTTGTATATAGACACCAGTAAAACACCTTTGTATATAGACACCAGTAAAACACCTTTGTATATAGACACCAGTAAAACACCTTGGTATAAAGACACCAGTATATAGACACCAGTAAATCACCTTGGTATATAGACACCAGTATATAGACACCAGTAAAACACCTTGATATATAGACACCAGTAAAACACCTTGGTATATAGACACCAGTAAACACCTTGGTATAGAGACACCAGTAAAACACCTTGGTATATAGACACCAGTAAAACACCTTGGTATATAGACACCAGTATATAGACACAAGTAAAACACCTTGGTATATAGACACCAGTAAACACCTTGGTATAGAGACACCAGTAAAACACCTTGGTATATAGACACCAGTAAAACACCTTGGTATATAGACACCAGTAAACACCTTGGTATATAGACACCAGTAAAACACCTTGGTATATAGACACCAGTATATAGACACAAGTAAAACACCTTGGTATATAGACACCAGTAAACACCTTTGTATATAGACACCAGTAACAGTAAAACATCTTGGTATAGAGACACCAGTAAAACACCTTGATATATAGACACCAGTAAAACACCTTGGTATATAGACACCAGGAAACACCTTGTTATATAGACACCAGAAAAACACCTTGGTATATAGACACCAGTAAAACACCTTGGTATATAGACACCAGTAAACACCTTGGTATATAGACACCAGTAAAACATCTTTGTATAGAGACACCAGTAAAACACCTTGGTATATAGACACCAGTAAAAGACCTTGGTATATAGACACCAGTAAAACACCTTGGTATATAGACACCAGTAAAACACCTTTGTATATAGACGCCAGTAAAACACCTTTGTATATAGACACCAGTAAAACACCTGGGTATATAGACACCAGTAAAACACCTGGGTATATAGACACCAGTATATAGACACCAGTAAAACACCTTGATATATAGACACCAGCAAAAGACCTGGGTATATAGACACCAGCGCCTAGATTTTCGAAACTCTCTTAGCGCTAAGATAGTCGTAAGTGCCATACATTAACATTAACTTACGACTATCATAGCGCTAAGAGAGCTTCGAAAATCTAGGCCCAGTATTATAAAGTACCAATTTCTAGCTATATAGATACAACTGCAACTGGTGATCAGAAAGGAGATTTGGCGTCCCGTTGTCACGTGTATCGGGACATTAGCTGGTTGACTAAGTATCGACCAGACATAATAGGGCTCAACTCTATGCTCGTTAATGTGTTTGACCTTACGATCCGGCTGGGACACGTGTATACAGGTCCTCGCTATACAGCTACCCTTTCAAGTGCCACCTCCGTTCGGGTAAAAGTATTTCTGCTGTGTAAGGGGTTGATGATTAGTTGTCCCAAAGCCTGGAGAAGCTCATGGAAGGGTAGATTGTGTCGTTCCTTGTATTGTGTATTCCGGCCATTTCTGGAGGCGACAAAATACATGTTACAAATAAAGACAGGGAACTGAGTCCGGCATCATTTTTGTCACTGGTGCATCAAATTTCGCATCGCATCGCATCGCATCACGCACTCAACGTTGCTAAAAACTTTGCCAACATAAGTGATGTGATGTTTTACACCCACCCCAAATATCGGGTACCCCTACCCCTACCCCAGCCCGTAAACGATTGAGGATATGATTTGTGTATCAGGAATGTACGTTGCAGTGGATGTTGTGTTTTAAAGGTGAAGGACACGGTAATGGCGATCCCGGAGTGGTGTGGCGATAGGGAGTCTCAGTAGTGCATATAGTGGAAAAAGTCGGCGTCGGGATATTGTACTCTAGGCAACGTTAAAATGCCTTGTCACTGCATAATGAGTTGGATTTGTCAGCTGAAATTTTACCAAACGGCGTTAATTTCCGTTGTACTGTTGAGTTGATACAGTTATATGCGCTTCCGCCATCAGTTACGTCACGCAACTATATATACGCAAACAAATTTGAAGGTCTGTTCTTGAAAGAGAGTGCAGTAGATTAAGTACTATTATACACGCATTGTGTTTCATGTGGTGTACCACGCTGTGATAATGTGTGTGATTAACGGCGGGGTATTGTGAAGTTTGGACTAACTGATCTCTCGTTATATTTTGTGTATATACTAGGGTGTGTCTTCTAGATTTTGACCGTTTTTAAAAAAAACTACACATTTGTATGTTTTTGCAACCACTGGGTCCCTTTATACATTTTCGCTTGAGAATGAAGTGTTTCTGAAAACGTCTAATTTTGATAGAAACAAATAATTCTCTTTGATTGAAAAGATCTCCAGTGAGATGGAAAATACAGAACCTGGGGAAATCTAGACTTACGGACTTACGTGCGTACGTGGGTACTTAGGTAGGTAGGTACGTACGTACGCATGTATGCCTTTTTGTGTGCATATGGGTGTGTGATGATGCACGTGTGTGTGTATTTGTGTACACGCATGTATACGAGAGCGGTGTTTAGGTGTTGAAGGGAAAGTGGTGACGATCGACAACGCTTGTTGAGCAGTGTACATGAAAGTCCAGTAGCAAACTGTACACTCCAGGAAATTCACCGGGGATTTCCGTAATTGCAGAATACTGTAGTGCTCCATACAATAGAACGGCATCTATTCCTAACATCGTTTAGCATGACCGTACATTGACAGGAGGAATACGCCTGTTTGGGGATGTTGCTGGCCACGTCCTGTGAGGCCACTGATGCCGTTCATAACTATCCAGCGTTCTGTCATCCCTAGGATGGTTAGCTACAGCTGATGCAGAGGTAATGGATTTGTCATGTTTGAAGTGTTTTGTAAACATATGGGATTTGGATTGTATAAATGGTGTTCTAGTCACTACGGAATTGTTCATCATTGTCAACAGCATATGGCACTGACAGTAGGCCGTTAGTATCCGAGGAATGTTCACTGTTTTTAGATGCAAGGAACTATGTATTTAGGGAGAATGTGTTTTAGAGTTCTCAACAGCATGCATAAGCAATTACAGCTATGTATTGAGGGAGGAAGTGTGTTATAGTAGTGAATATTATGTACTAGGAATTGACACTATGTATTCAGGGAGAACTCTTTTCGTAATGGCACAGTGTAAATATCCTTCAGCAGGAATTAGCCGTGTGTGATTAGCTAGAATTTGAATTAGATGTTAAATATCCTAAACTAGGAAAGTTCGCTGTGTATTCAACGAGAACGTATTTTGTATGGTAAGGACCCTGTATTGGAGTTAAAGCTGTGTATTCAACGAGAACGTAGTTTGTATGGTAAGAACCCTGTATTGAAATTAAAGCTGTGTATTCAACGAGAACATATTTTGTATGGTAAGAACCCTGTATTGGTATTAAAGCTGTGAATTCAACGAGAACGTATTTGGTATGGTAAGAACCCTGTATTGGAATTAAAGCTATGTATTCAACGAGAACGTATTTGGTATGGTAAGAACCCTGTATTGGAATTAAAGCTATGTATTCAACGAGAACGTATTTTGTATGGTAAGAACCCTGTATTTGAATTAAAGCTGTGTATTCAACGAGAACGTATTTTGTATGATAAGAACCCTGTATTGGAATGTATACAGAGAGAATGTGTTTTGTTTTGGAGATGTTACATATCTTGGAATAAATAATATGTATCGCTTGCGAAATAAACACGAAAGTGATAACTCATTTATGGCATGGCATTCCTAATTTCAATCGTCAATACTAGTATTATTACATCTCACAAACTAATGAGGCGCCGCGGCGCGTGTTCCAGGGCACGTGAGTAATGTTGATTTTGATTATTTGCATTTTCCTTTGCTAAACAATAATGTAGGGAACCATGAATATTTTAGAAATATTTGTTACTACAGTACTACAAAAACAAACAATTGATGTATGATTCCTTCTTTTTCTTTGGTTGAGTATAATTACGGTTCTCAGTCGGAGGTGTCAACAACCGAGTCGACAGTTTGCGGTATATATAATATGTTACTGCTTACGATTATATACGATATATACAACAAGCTATGTCCCAGGGGCTCCTTTCACGAAGCAGCCTTTACTAAGGTTAACCTTAACTCCCATTCTTTAACATTGCACTAAGGTTACCTTAGTGACTTACGATCACCTTAGTGCTTTGTGAAAGGAGGCCCAGGTCAGTTCAGTAATGGCAGTGGTGCCCCGGGGCATCTAGCCTCGCCCAGCTGAGCTGAGGGTCTATTGTTCTCGTTGTTGGACATAGGCTTACAAGGTCAAGGTCATCAGACATGGATTACGTCACATAATCGACAACAACTAATGACGAATGATGCAGATGGATGATTGTGTTCTGAAGACCTCACATGCCACATCCAGATTAACGTGTTCTATTTATTTTGTTATTTATGCACCTCAATAAATTATCATCTCAATAATTCAGGTTCTCTGTTTTCTTTAATCCATTAATCAACAAGGTGACAGGCGGGGGATTAGCCTTCCCTCAATCTTAAACTCTGTTATAAACTGTAGGAGTTTGGGGCATGTTGTTAGTGAGTTGGGTTTTAAGTCGCTTATAGCAATATTCCAGCAATATCGGGGTGGGGGACACCAGAAATGGGCTTCACATATTGTAGCCGTGTGGGGAATCGAACCCAGGCTTTCGGCGTGACGAGCGAACGCTTTAACCGCTTTAACCATAACCCTACCGGCCCTTGGGGTATAGGAGTTGTGGGAGGATTGCATTATTGAATTCTTGACATATACACATCATGGAACACTTGCACAGGCCTCTAAGGTAACAATAAATGTAAAGTTTTAATGAAACTTTCTAAAAGAAATATAAATAACAGACTGTGGTCCTTACTGTCCCCTTATCTAGACTTGCCTCTTTGAAGGATAGAATTACTATCAACCACCTGCTTAGCACTCAGTACAGCCTTGGAGCAAGGCTAACTTCATGGCTATTTGCCTGTTAGCATTTGTAATATTTTTGTACATTCAGATAAACATTAACATGGAAAAACTGTTCTGACAAAAAGGTAAATAGATAAATACAAATAGGAAAAATAGTGTTCCAAATGACCTTTTTGGAGAACGCTGATTTTTGGTGTCCCTTACTTCAATTTTCGTATTCTGTAAAACATATGTTTAGAATGTAAACATGCGGACATTGTTTAGGAATGGTTTAAATCCTATTTGAATACGTTTAAGGTCCAAACGCATGAAATCAACTATCGTCTTAGATCCTAAACACACCTAAAAGACACCTGCAGAATCTAAACGTGTTTAATACTAACACGTTTAGAATTTAAACTTCTTTATTACAACCATGTCATGGTATATATTACCAATAACCTAAACATGTTTAGAATTTACACATGTTTATATTAAGTACATACCATTGGCCTTAAGTCGAATGTGTATAAGATGTATAATGTACATGTATGTTGAATTTAAATATGCAAATGAGATTCGCTGGCGTTTGCATAACATAAATACCACCACGAACGATATTAGCATAAAAATGTCCTAATCAACCAGGTGACTTAATGGTGACCAGGAACAGTTATGGGACAAGGAGAGTGTTTGGGTTTGTGCCTAGGACCTGAGAACAATTGTAACAGTGAACTGATAACAAACAAGCGGAATGACAATACAAATAGACAGAGGTTACGTGCTGTGTGTAAACACTGTAATGTGGTACCTACACGGCAATCTGCATAGTTAACCGTACATGGCCCGAAGGATACAGAGTTAAACGCTGGCCTTACCCTGCCGAGAAAGCGACCCACTGCATGATCAATATTTTTCTACGAATGGTATACAATGTGTAAAGATCCTAGACACAAACCGAAACACATTCATTGTCCGAAAGTTTGTCGCATGTAGGCTTGAACATGTTGAGGACCTAATAGGTTATAAAGGATCTACCCAACACCGCCCGGCCCCTGTCGTTAACACCACACACACACACACACACATTGATTATCATATATTTGAGGGGATATAGGAATGCAAGGGTGTGTGTGGGTGCGTGCTTATGGAAGGTGTGTGTGGTGGTATGTGTGGGTGAATGGTTTGAGGTTGGGGGGAATGGTAGACACACTTCACAAAGTGCATACGACCTTTATGAATCTCTGCTGCTGATCTCTTTTTGATATTCGGCTCGTGAGACCAAAATAAACAAATTATCTTAAGCTACACAAACGTTTTAAAGTACATGTAGTTTTCGACCTAAGAAGATCCGGTTAGGCGTGGTCTTCAGCAACCCATGCTTGTCAGTAGAGGCAACAAACAGGAGTGTCGTATTACGTATTATTATTTAACCGTCAGTGATTTGACATATAGGCGAATCGTTGGTGCATTTGTCAGCGGGTTCATGTGTCCGGGTCACAACTAGTCTTCAGCTACCCATGCTTGTCGTTAGCGGCAACCAACGGGATCTGTGGTCAGGCTCACTGACTTGGTTGACTTTTGTCATCGTATATGCATCCTATTTGCGGAGAGTGATGGTCAGGATGTCAGTCACCGGGTTGTCTGGTACTAAGTCTTTACAGACCGCCGCAAAATGCATGTAGCTGGATTATTGCTGAGTGTGGCGTTAAACAGCAAACAAATAATATATTATTAAAGTTATTAAATAATTAGATCGTCGGTGTCTGCAAAGGGTCTCGTAGGTATCCACTGCACCAACGAAGCTGAAACTTCAATTTTATTCTTACAAACTTGCTGCACGGAGTTGCGTCCCTTTGGCACGCCAGAAACCCATGCTCGTGGGTTTCTAATCTGTCTCACAATTCCTGAACAATATTATTGTTTTCTTATACCCACCCTTATTCACAAATGGCACTTTCTGAATTTAAAAAGGTGATAACAAGATCTGAAAACAAAATAAGGTTTGACATAAATTTCGGATCTCATTATTGTCAAATTATACACTGGCGCCAAAGGCTCGGTTGTAGTGACCCCAACGCTGACATGTATAATAGACATATATCAGATGGGAAGACTGGCCTGATGGATGTCACACCAAAAACGCTTTACACATCGTCTTCGCGATTATAAAGAATCAACAGATAGGCAGTAACATGCATTTCTATTCCCATGGCTATAACCTGGAATCCATCATGAATGGAAACGGACTATTTCTTAAAATATGAAAAATATGAAATCAATACACAATCAATCAAGACGTTTCAAAACTTCCAATACCAATGTTACTTGAATTTGCATACGAGAACGTATCACCAACCCATCTCCACATATTCCTCAAATCCGTTTTGCTCTTCAGACATGATGCTTTGCATGCATTTGTAAACTTGTGGTAATAAAAGGATGATTGATCAGGCATACCAAATTGTAGCTGACCAATTCCTCCTACACCTGTTCATCTGATAGATTTAGACAACTATACAAATACACATCACAGCACTTTGTTTTCGCCATACCTCTGTTTAACACGCAGTCGTTATTGTATAATAAGTTATTTTCTGTTCTGACTAAAATTTGATTATATAATTTAATAAAATACGTTGTACGGGAGCGGTGTTACTATAAGCTAAAACAGCTTGTTCACCGATCCCTATTCATTTATTGAATGAAAATACGTCTAATTCAAATCTCACGAGACTAATTTTCTCTTTACATAGAGTAGTGTATGTCAATCCAAACTGTATATTTTCACTATGGGTTAGTCTAGATCTCGCATCGCCCCGCTTTAGTGAGTGAGTGAGTTTATTTTTCCGCCGCTTTTAGCAATATTCAAGCAATATCACTTCGGGGGACACCAGAAAATGGGTTTCACACATTGTACCCATGTGGGGAATCGAACCTGGGTCTTTGGCGTCACGAGCGAACGCTTTAACCACTAAGCTACACCACCGCCCCGATTTAGAGCTCGTGGGTTCCACTGCAGTTATAAGACCCGCATAACCTAAAGCTCTCCTCACACATCGGAATAACACCCAGTGACGTAACAGGAATACTGTTAAAGACGGAAATAAAATCATCTCATTCACTCAATGTAGGTGTAAGTGTGAATTCACAGATCAACACTTTGAACCTCTTCACCCATGTAAGCCCCGATCCTTCTATTGTCTTGAACGTGTTGGTTGAAGACCGAGAAGCTGAAATAAACCTCCCAGAACACATACAGTTTGACATCACCGTGGGGGACACCGCGTTGAATTGTCCTAATTCTACCACTACTAGTACTACCCTCCTTGCAACATTCGTTTTTCCTTATCACACTGTTCAAAGGAGAGGATGATTGATGGCCGCTCTACTGGTCTTCAAATACAGGCCACACCTGTCTAATCTCTGTTGCATTCTTTGGAAAACAATACGCATAGAACACAGTGCATGCAGGTGCCGGATTATCTCTTTAATCCACCTCTAGGTAGCAGATCCCAGGTTGGATTAATCGCGGTCAGAGCTGTTGATGAAAATCCGCCATCTTGCAGGTCACAAGCCAGTACATCAGTTTCATCTGGCTGACGTGGTTGACACATGTCATCATATCATAATTGTGTAGATTGATGCTCATGCTGTTTATCACAGGATTGTCTGGTCCAGATTCGATTATTTACTGACCGCTGCCATATAGCTGGACAAGTGCTGAGTGAGGCGTTACACAAGAAATAAGCAAACAAATGTCAGTTCCATGCTCTAGAAATACCTCAGAAAATTCGTGAAAAAAATTGGCGTAAAAAGATAAACAATAATTTCTTTCATTACGCATGTTGTGTTGAATATGTATTGTGTATTTCAGGGGATATAAGTGTGTGCTGCAAAAGTGACAGTTATATATTTGGTCTCAAACCCTATAACCCCCAACCCATCCATCCCAATCCCCACCGCCCACTTCATCAGCCCCTCCAAACACACACCCAAATTACCATCCTATAAAATAATCGAACACGGAAAACATGAAAATCTGGAGGAGGTATAAGCGAAAGAGTCAAGATAGAAAAAATATAACTGGCTTTGTGATAATGAAACTAGACAGACATTTAGTCCCAGAAAATTATAATTATGTTGTTGTTTTATAATATAGACCAAACATGATGCAAATGGAGCAGTCGCAGACTTGAGTAGGACTCATGCTTCCTTTATTCTCTAGGCTCTTGAAGACGGGCTATAATGAAGCTGAATATCTATATACGGCTATCTACGAAAAGCGGGTACATGAAAGTGACGAAACAATATAGTCTGTCTCACAGTCCCTGAACCGCATTTTCAGGAATGTTAAAGTCTATTTGAAGCAAGTCTAGATCGCCTCAAGTTCTGAATCTCCCATGACATAGGGGCTCGTTTTCAATTTAAAGGAATTATTTCTTTTCTATCAAAATCATGTATATTCAGAGCTTAGGCAGTAGGCTAGAAACAATATTACCGACCCTTCAGTCTTCAAACTTGTACAGTCATGTACACCCAAGATGGTAAACAGCTGTCATCAACTTCGTATATTTCTTTAAAACGCGCAATATAAACGTTTGTTTGTAGTTCCTGCCACTAAGGATGTCCGTATTTGTTCTGTTTCCCTTCTCTCACTCGCCCTGAATTTCATTCTATCGTCAGGTCAGCTTGAACCCATTCCATCTAAATCTAAGAAAAAATATACTTCTAAAAATAACCTAAACAATTAATCCCGCCAATTATTGTTGACAGAGGAATGCTGTCAAATATAAGGTTCACAGAATTTTGAAGTGACGGGAATTCTATTGTTTTATTTAATGTCGTCTGTCCGCTGACACCTGACACGTGTTTTGAGAAAAGTGTAATCCGTCTAATTTATGTCAGTCGTACAGAAACAATGATGTATATTTAATGAATCCGTCATTCAGAAGCGGATTACAGCGACGCGCTTTCAGAACAAATGGCGCGTGTCGGATGAATTAGAGCAGAGACCATATAATAGATGGTCTCTGATTAGAGGTTACAAAAGAAGAAGAAAAGTTTGTGACATCACTTTTAATTGTACCAAACCACTGCCACTCCACATCTACCGTGACATGTACATTTCATTCTGTCAGAGCATTTGCTTACAAATATCAAAGAAACATAAAGTTAGATTGTATGCATCTTCCCACAAGACGTTTTGATGGTTGTTGATGAATGAATGCCAGCCAGCGCGTTATAACGGGAATGGTGGCGTAAACTACTGCGCATGCGTAAGACGGTGTCATCCAAGGTATTTCTGGGCTGTTCCCAGTCCTCAGTCGCAGCGGAAGAACTCGAGTTGGCCCGAGTACAGGGCTTGTGGCAGACGACAATTCAGTTTGGTTTCGCGAAGTGGATTTCCAAACGGGGAGTAATATCAACATGGATATCTTTGCTCCTTTCGCATGCTTGATATTTCTGAATGGTGAGTAATTTTTTCTCTCATATTCAATTATATATTTATTGAGATTAAAATTATTATCTTGCAATTAATACAGAAATGGTATGTTATGAAACGTTATATTTATAGACAAGGGCAGGTAGCGTACATACTAGATTCCCTTATAGGTTCGATGACTATTACATACAAGCTGATATATTACATGTACACGTTTGTCTGGAACTGTGGCTCAGGGGACTGAGTGTCTGCCCGGGCAGTGGTCGATGGTTCGATTCCCGGCTGTGTCATACCAAACTTTATATATGATGCTTGTTAATATTCTTCCCATGGCTAGCCAGTTGGGACAAAAAGAAGGAATCTAACTGCAAGACACAACCACGTTAATTGCTCCATCTATGTGAACTGCTTCATATATGTTAACTGCTTCATCTATGTTAACTGCTTCATATATGTTAAATGTCTTACCTATGTTAACTGCCTCGTCTATGTTAACTGCCTAGTCTATGTGAACTGCTTCATCTACGTTAACTGCCTCGTCTATGTGAACTGCTTCATCTACGTTAACTGTCTCGTCTATGTTAACTGCCTCGTCTATGTGAACTGCTTCATCTACGTTAACTGCCTCGTCTATGTGAACTGCTTCATCTACGTTAACTGCCTCGTCTATGTTAAATGTCTTACCTATATTAACTGTCTCGTCTATGTTAACTGCCTAGTCTATGTGAACTGCTTCATCTACGTTAACTGCCTCGTCTATGTGAACTGTTTCATCTACGTTAACTGTCTCGTCTATGTTAACTGCCTCGTCTATGTGAACTGCTTCATCTACGTTAACTTCCTCGTCTATGTGAACTGCTTCATCTACGTTAACTGCCTCGTCTATGTTAAATGTCTTACCTATATTAACTGTCTCGTCTATGTTAACTGCCTCGTCTATGTGAACTGCTTCATCTACGTTAACTGACTCGTCTATGTTAAATGTCTTACCTATATTAACTGTCTCGTCTATGTTAACTGCCTCGTCTATGTGAACTGCTTCATCTACGTTAACTGACTCGTCTATGTGTATAACATTAGTCGCCGCGACCCCATTTAACCCATCTGTACTACACTTAATCCAGTGTTAAGAAACCGCATCCCGGCTGCTTCGTTTCGAGGGAGGTAAACCCAAGTACAAAATATTGCACTTTTGATTTGCGATTATACGCTTATAATTTTGTTTATTTGTTGTTTCATAATCAGCAATGCATATTATATGTCATGAAGAAGTGATAATTGTGTTTTATTTATGTTTGATTTTTTGGTTGCATGTGACCTTTAAGCTACACGCTGATGCATGTAGCTGTAAAATACAATGACGCTTAACGCGATTCAATGACCTGTTTCCTTCACCTCGCATATATGCGGGACTGTCAATTCAACACGCTACGCACAAGCCTGTAAACATTACAGCACGTTATATAAGGTCGTGTAAATAAGCTTTTGTCCTCCAACGCCAACTATTTTTCAAGTTTACGCGTAGGGTAAAACCTAATCCATTTAAGCTGTTCCATATCTAGCATTGCGTATAAGTTTATATAGGCACCTGCCTGATAGGTTTCTTAAATCTGGATTAAGTGTAGTACAGGTGTGTTAACTGGGGTCGCTTGGACTAATGTTATACACATTTATTGTTGGGGTGTTCCCCTATATGTGGTGTATGTGTTGAATGTTATACACACATTTATTGTGGGAGTGTTCCCCTATATGTGGTGTATGTGTTGAATGTTATACACACTTATTGTTGGGGTGTTCCCCTATATGTGGTGTATGTGTTGAATGTTATACACACTTATTGTTGGGGTGTTCCCCTATATGTGGTGTATGTGTTGAATGTTATACACACATTTATTTTGGGAGTGTTCCCCTATATGTGGTGTATGTGTTGAATGTTATACACACATTTATTGTGGGAGTGTTCCCCTATATGTGATGTATGCGTTGAATGTTATACACACTCTTATTGTTGGAGTGTTCCCCTATATGTGGTGTATGTGTTGAATGTTACACACGCATTTATTGTTGGAGTGTTCCCCTATATGTGGTGTATGTGTTGAATGTTATACACACTTATTGTGGGAGTGTTCCCCTATATGTGGTGTGGTGTATGTGTTGAATGTTATACACACATTTATTGTGGGAGTGTTCCCCTATATGTGGTGTATGTGTTGAATGTTACACACGCATTTATTGTTGGAGTGTTCCCCTATATGTGGTGTATGTGTTGAATGTTATACACACATTTATTGTGGGAGTGTTCCCCTATATGTGGTGTGGTGTATGTGTTGAATGTTATACACACACTTATTGTTGGAGTGTTCCCCTATATGTGATGTATGCGTTGAATGTTATACACACATTTATTGTGGGAGTGTTCCCCTATATGTGGTGTATGCGTTGAATGTTATACACACTTATTGTTTGGAGTGTTCCCCTTTAGTTGTGTTTTCGTTGAATGTGCAGCATGGCAAGCAGTATTTCCACACATGGCCAGTCAAGTAAAACCAGCCTGGTACCTTCGCGGTCAGCTGTAAGACACAATGCCACTGTATGGCCCTACTAAATGTAGAACAACGAGAAAGAAAAAAATGAACGCTAGTTCAGTGTTTTATTAATTTTAAAAAATTCCACTTTGCAAGTGCCTGTCACATAAAGTTGTATGTTTTATGTTAGCTAACAATTATACAAACAAGAAATATGTAATCGGTGGTGATGCATCAGAACGGTGTTTCATCCAACTTTCATCTCATAACTGTATCTGATACGAGTCGAAATTTTGTGAGTGGGTATAATACTCAAAATTCTCCAAATAATGACAATCCTGGAGGACGAGTAGGGTTGCGCATCATATTGGGTGCGTTCTATACACCAGAAAACACCCCTTTTGATAAGGACATCAGGTGTGGTTTGGACATGCAGCGTTTCGCCGACTGTTTCAACCTTGTAACGTTTTGATCGTGTTTGTAACTATTTGGTATTATCCAATTTTCAAGTGAATAATTTCCTTGTCCGGCAAAGTCGTCCATTTGCAGTTCCGGCACTTAAGAAGATTGATTGCTAATGCATGACAGTTGTGAGGACTGTTAGTCATTGTTGAGTTCATTGAACCATGGTTGCCTGGACGGGGTAAAGCAAAGTAAAGCGTTCCTGACACCAGCGCTACTCCAATAGTGTAGCCACAGGCATTGCCAGTCAACACACAGACAAGTACAACACAATGCTCGTGTAACCCTGTTTAACACAGCTATCAAATATCGCCCTGACGTTATCGGTGTGTAAATGATAGTATTGTTGTCAGTAAAGAACAAATTTTGAGGGCGGCCCTTAAATGATCGAATCTGGACGATAATCCAGTGATCTGAGGTCATGTAGCACGGTCTGGCGTCAGTCTAGGTCAAGACATTGTAATAGCAAAATGTGAAAAGAAGACAGTATATGCTTAACTACTGTACGTCTGGCTCAAAAGCGGACCGATGAATTGCAATCTAACTCGAAAACTAATAAACATAACATACTCAATGAAACGCTGATCATAATCAAAACATCATACCCACTCTGTGAGGTTTTTGCAGAATTTTTGTCCTAAAAATAAAAAAGTTGTTTAACAATCTATCATCAAAATATTGACACAGTTCACTGTTTGTTACGAGGGAGGAGTGCAGAGAAAGGGACAGCCAGGTGTTCGAGAAGCACGTTCACAGACAAAGTTATTTATTCATTAACCTGTGCTGTGCCGTCTCCATCCGTTCTCGAACACCTGGCTGTCCCTTTCTCTGCACTCCTCCGTCGTAACAAATAGTGAACTGTGTCAATATTTTGATGATAGATTGTTAAACAACTTTTTTATTTTTAGGACAAAAATTCTGCAAAAACCTCACAGAGTGGGTATGATGTTTTAATTATGATCAGCGTTCCGTTGAGTATTTTATGTTTATTAGTTTTCGAGTTAGATTGCAATTCATCGGTCCGCTTTTGAGCCAGACGGACTATAGGGTAATTATTAATTGCCTGGTTGATGACATTAAAATAAGATATTAGATCGATATGACATCTCTTGGCGTGAAGGGTAGCCTGGGACGGTGGGTAGCCTAGTGGTTAAAACGTTCGCTCGTCACGCCGAAGACCCGGGGTTCGATCCCCTTTCAGCTGGAATATTGCTAAAAGCGGCGTAAGACCTAACTCTCACCTAGTCAGCGGTCGGATTTTTTAAATACTAAATAGACGCGGGATTGTGGCTCACAATTGATCACTGTATTGTCTGGTCTAGTAACATTTCTAAAGTGCAGCCTTGAACATGTTTTTCAACAGGTGCGCTGTGTATGCATCCTTGTCCCGAGTGAATCTTAACTACCCATATAACAAAATAAATAATACAGATATCCCGGGCGCCGCTCGTTGAGCGGTGACGAAGTGCAGTAGTTTTACTTCGTTAAGAAACATTATGTAATTCATCGCTCGAGGACACGGTTTAATTTTTAATGACTACCCCTATGTTCTGACGTGCCAGTGCATTTACAGTTAATCTCAACTGTCACGGAATGAAGTCCGTGGCCTTGACCCGTGACCCCTATACAGAGACTGATTCTCTGCTTATCTTTTGTATGTATAGTAAGGGTGTCTTCTACGTTTTTTACGGTTTATTTATAACCATACACAATTGCATACTGTTGCAACTCTTGATACGGTTTCCCCTTTTGAATGAAATGTCGCATGTCCTTATACATCGCTTTGGGGATAGACTAACCGTTAGTCTCTGAAAACATATACTAACTGACTGAGTTTGGTTTTACGCCGCTTTTAGCAATATTCCAGCAACATCACGGCGGGGGACACCAGAAATGGGCTTCACACATTGTGCCCATGTGGGGACTCGAACCTGAAAACATATAACTGTGATGGATACATATAATTCCGTTTAATTGGAAAGAAGCCCTGGTGAGATAAGAGATCCTGAACCTGAGGAAAGCTAGACTTGCTTCATTAAGATCTTTCCCATTGCAGAAAGGGCTTGGTGGAAGGGGAAATAGTGTGGTTCGGGGACTGTGGCACAGACTACAGAATTTTAATTTTTTGCCCCCTTTATTTACCAAGAAAATAGCTATATTAAGCATTAATTTCATGATGCAAGCCAGTTGCAATGTATGGTACTGTTTGAAAGGTATTCAAGCAAGGAGACATTGAATAATCCGACACGCTGTATAATCCGACATTCTTTCCCGGTCCCAGTGAGTGTCGGATTATACAGCTTCCACTGTACTTCAGGGGTAAAAAGGGTGATGACATGGTATCTTTGTAAACGTTATGCATCCCAGCTGCTAATTTGCATGCTATTATGTGCATATATACTCATAATCATTAGGGGACAGCGGTGTAGTTCAGTAGTAAACGCGTTTGCTGGTCACGATGACGACCCAGGTTCGAATCCTAACCTGGTATGTCAATGAAGCCTTTTCTTGGTATTCTCTGACTCGGTATTGCAGAGAAATTGCTTCAGTGAGTTGTGGTTCATTTCCTCATCTTGATCTGCCCAGTAACAACACAAGCATGACCGTCATGTGTCATGTCGGTGCACCCACGTCGATCAGACGGCGAGTCATGCTCTATGGGTGCAGTGGCTGCGCTGTGTAAGGACATCACAAAGAAGTAAATATTATTGTGTTTGTTCGTGTTGTGTTTTGCCTCGTATTACCCATGTATATTCGGTTCGCGTTTGACAGGGGTAGCCTAGTGGTTAAAGCGATCGCTCGTCACGCCAAAGACCAGGGTTCAATTCCCCACATGGGTACAATGTGTGAAGCCCATTTCTGGTGTCACCCGCCGTGATATTGCTGGAAAATTGCTAAAAGCGGCATTAAACTAAACATCACTCATCGCGTTTGACATATACGGCGTTGCAACAGTCAGCTCACAGTTGCATCCATTTGTCTGACCAGGATCCGCTGATGACCAGTTGCCTGAATGCTTAAACTTGCTCAACATGGCAATTATGTCTATGTTGAGGATGTAGTGTTCTTCCAAAGTACTCAAGTAGAGACTGTTATGTTCGATTTGTGCATATAGATAATGTGCCAAGTACACATACCAAAGAGCTGAGAGCGCCAACTTACTACCACGGTCTGTGGATTAGCGTGCACTCCATGTTTCGTGCATTCTCAGCTCCTTCGGGAGTACACAGCCGAGGCTTGACATGTCACACAGATAATCGAATCACTGTTTGGACAATAATTTTAAAAAAATAAAAATTTAGATTTATGCAACCGTATATTGTTTTTATATGTTATGAGTAACTTATATTTCAAATTTGAATGAAATCGGTGAAGAAACGGATATTTTCAGAAAATTCTCCCGCTACCCTCATTACATAAAATACACGAGGTGTATAACATCCACTCGTTCTCACGTGCATACAGAAGAAGCATTTCGCGATAGATCATGCTGATCAACGATGGGAAACGTGACAAAGTCTTGACGTGCCGGGAAAGACTAAGTAATTGATTCGTCACTGCCAGTCATGGTGACCTATATAAATGCATCAGACCCGCCCGTCTTATTACTCAGGAAACATGCTGGATGTGCCACGTGCATTTTCCCGCTGATCACAGCCACACGTGATCATCACGACATACATCTTATACAGGGATAATGTACCGCTATGAGCATTGTGTTGTGATTGCACTTGTCATCGCAGTTCACGTGTCACAACACATGCGATCGTCTTCTATCGTCTCTCCATCCCACTCTCTCTCCATCCCATATATCCCAGATACATTCGTGACCATTCGTGTTATTCCGTAACAAGCCGAATAACGATCTCCTTTGCAAGTTACGAAAAGTGGCGAGTGGCGACGAATGCTCGAAGGGTCGTACTGCCTGGAGAAATGGGTCGTACTGCTTCCCGTCCTGCTAGCTGTGCACTTGTAACTCTTCATTCAAGAAATCATCTTTCACATCAAACCACAGTTCGGTATCACTCTACACGGAACAGTTTTATAAACAAGGAAAAGAGTTTCTCGTTAATATACACGGATGTGGTTTAGCCTAATGTTACACCCCCTTGCTTGTGGGCATGTGTAGGTTGACAATACGAGGAAAAAGGTACAAGTTCCCGGTACCAACACTCCCTGTTATTGCGCTCTACCTGTATTTTTTGTTTGTTGTTTTACGCCACACTCAGCAATATTCCAGCAATATGGCGGTGGTCTGTAAATAATCGAGTCTGGACCAGACAATCCAGTGACGGGCATGAGCATCGATCTACGCAATTGGGATGACACATGTCAACCAAGTTCGAGAGCCTGACCACCTGATCCCGTTAGTCGCCTCTTACGACAAGCATGGGTTACTGAAGACCAGTTCTAACTCGGATCTTCACGGGTTTCTACCTGTAATTATATTAACAGAATCTGTCACTTGAACGTTCTACCCCACAGAATCAAATTAACGGCAAATTTATAACTGTTCGTCCCACCTTTAAATTTAGTATATTTAATAATCTATAAACGGTTTTGTTACCCTTTCTGCCGAAATACTTTCAAGGGTCGTGCCTATAAGATATTACTAGATCGATACTTTGTAAAATTTGTTTAGGTACATAACAGGTGATCGACATACATGAATTTATATTTAAGCCGATCATTACACTAATGATTAGGATCAGCCCCCAAGCATATTTACACAGTCCTATATTCATGAAAAGAATAGGATATCTATAATTGTGTCAGTCCTTAGTTATTGTTGGCGGGGGTTTGTTTAGTCAACAGAGTGCCATATGTTAACAACCATATGTTAACAACCACATGTTAACAACCATATGTTAGCAACCATATATTAGCAAACACATGTTAACAACCATATGTTAGCAACCATATGTTAGCAAACACATGTTAACAACCACATGTTAGCAAACACATGTTAACAACCATATGTTAGCAAACACATGTTAACAACCATATGTTAACAACCATATGTTAGCAAACACATGTTAGCAAACATATGTTAACAACCACATGTTAACAACCATATGTTAACAAACACATGTTAACAACCATATGTTAACAACCATATGTTAGCAAACACATGTTAACAACCATTGTCATAACCGGAATTATTTATCTTCTAGAAGGGTTGACTTGGGCCACGATCAACGGTCCTAGCTGAGCTCTAATTGCGGGAAAGTCCGTGATCGGCAAGATTTGTATCATGCCTGCGATATTGTTTATCTACATCTCCTAAGATAATAAGCTTGGATAATATCCTGCTGATATTCAAACAATAAATAAATGCATTGGGAAAACCTCTCAATTTGACCTTTCATTTAATTAATCTTTTACTATGCTGTTACTGTTTGTATACCCCGGACGAGAACTTCTGTGCTCCAGTGGGGCTCTACTTTACCAGCGATGTCTGACCGTGCCTTCACAGTTTGCAGTCCCCAATATGGAAATCTCTGCTATCTGAACTATAAACACTGAATCTAAAGACGTTTTTAAGTCTAATTTTTACTCACATCCTCCCCTCAGCATTTCAGTAGACTGTCAGAAATGTGTGTATATATGTGTATATATGTGTATATATGTGCATGGACTTTAACGTTAACACAGCGCAAGTGAGCACCTCGGTACTAGACACTTAAGAAATCAATTCTTGTTATATCATTCAGTCTTTAAATGTGTTCCCCACCCTTTTCTCATGGGCTTGGTCCCTTCTTGGAACATGAATATTTCCTTAAAACATGTATACAAGTGAAATGCGCTTATAGCTGAACAGTGTAGTCATTTGACCTACAACTGAACCAAACCTCTCTGTATGAATATTTAGGGAGTTTCCCTATACATGTTCTGATCCATTTCATATTCATAGCGTGTACGGGTTACTCCTCTTAGCCATTCATTGGTTGACTGATAGCAAGTCAATGCAGTGTGTCGCTGGATTAGCGCATAAGCAGCCTATACTACCATAATAACCATCCATAATATGTACAGAGTCGTGGTTTATAGTGCGTGCTGGCACCTTGACAGTAACATGACACAGCACATTCCTTTCAACGTGAAACCAATAGCTGATATGCCCGGACAGGTATGCAGGTGTACATCATCGACAGGAATGCAGAAACACCACGAATGTATCCTTTTAACTGTCAAGCACGAGATTGTCCGATAAAACAAGGACAGGTCACTTCGAAAATATACAGTACAACCAGAAATTATTGAGAATTTAAAGATTGAAAAAAACCATTTCACTCATTACTCACGTATTAAATGTGAATATAAGCAGAACATAACTCCAGATTCAAAGACAGGTGAACAGTTAGTATTTTGTCAAGTCACCATGGGCAGCAATGCAGGCTTCAATGCGGCGGGGCATACTACTGATCAAAGAAGTTTTTCAGCAATATTTGTCAGATTGTTCTTATTGACACTTTCCTACATAAGTCCCCAAACATTTTCTATTGATTTAGGTCAGGCTATAGCTTGGCCAATCTAATAATGTCATATTTTGGGTCCGAAACCAGGCCTGTGAATGCTTTTCGAACGATGTTTTGGGTCGTTGTCCTGCTGGAAAATCCAAAAATCATTTCCATAGAACACGTGAGCATATGGAAGTAAACTTTTCTGCCCACCCATGTCCTCAGTTCGTCGAATATCTCATATCCAGTCTCCTCCTCTCTAAATCATCCATACTGAGGATCACTGAAAATGTCGTGCTGCTGGCTGAAGTAAACAAATCAACTTCCTCTTCTCTAAATCAAGGGGCATAACTCTTCACAAACTTATGAAAAAGGATTAACGGAGTTGTCTCTCTTGAATGAAACCAAGCACTTGATAGCTGGTAAAGGTTGTTTATACTAGAAATACAATTAAACATATTCCTAAAATTCTCAATAAATTTCTGGTCATACTATAGTTCGATATATGAACGAAATATCCTTACAATCCACCGTTAAACCAACTGCCGCACCACAAGCTTTTGAGTAAGCTAATTATTCAGCGACACGATTTGCATTGCTTGTTAATAGTGATATCCACGGAAGGCGACCTGTTCGCCGCAAATCCCCTCGTCACAGTCCAATTGCTCTGCTATATGTACGACGCTGTGCTTTTCCCGAATGCACGCTGTATTGGCCCGAGCCATGAAGTGTGTGTTAACTCTATCCCAAAGTACCACGACGGGAGATACCAGAAACGCGCTATAACAACTGACAACCCCTCAAGACTATCGCGTTCAAGAATGGCGAGCGTTTATATCTTTAACGCCAAATGGTAAATCGAAACTCACATCTAACGCGACAATGCCACCAAGGCAATAATTTGAGGCAATAATTTTTTATTCCAGCAATATCACTGCAAGGGGACACTAGAAAGTGGCATTCATATTGGCTTGACAAGTACTAGCTTTAACTAGACTACCCATCCAGCGTCTCTCTCTCTCTCTCTCTCTCTCTCTCTCTCTCTCTCTCTCTCTCTCTCTCTCTCTCTCTCTCTCTCTCTCTCTCTCTCTCTCTCTCAACATTTTGGTGAAGGGTCTCTCTCTCTCTCTCTCTTAGTTTACAGATAAATAATAGTTTCCTGATGACATCCTCAGCAATCTCATTTGAAACATTACTTTCTTCTTTATTTTCCAGCACTGTTATGCTGTCATTGTGAAGTAACATTGACGTCATCTATACATTTGATGAACATCAACGGCCATGTGACCTTCAAGCAATCTGCTGTGAATCAAGCTACGTCCGTGACCTTCAACCTGACCGGCGTTACAGGTAGCCTTCAATGGGAGCTGAGACAGTCCTGGGTAGACTTCACGGTGAAATATAAGTGTGGGGACATGGTCATTGGAACCAGGTAAGATATCAACACTTCCCCGGAATGAGAGAGTGATTGTGTCTGGTTTAACTCCGGAATAGCGTATATGTCACTGTGTCTCAGGTGTGGTGGGGTAGCCTAGTGGTTAAAGTGATCCCGCGTGACGCTGAAGACCCGGGTTCGATTCCCCACATAGATACAATGTGTGAAGCCCATTTCTCGTGTCCCCCGCCGTGATACTGCTGGAATATTGCTAAAAGCGGCGTAAAACCATACTGACTCACTGTCTCACTCCAATGTGGGTGGGAAGCCCACAGCAAGGAAACCCTTTGATGAATGGTACTCGCCTCGGGTCATAATCAGGGTGAATCTTGGATTCGAACCTACCATCAGTGACACTTGTGGATGGGTATTGTACTGCGTCGCTGTTAGCACCATTCCAACAATATGACGGCGACGTACACCACAAAGGTGTACATATGGTACCTATATGGAGAACCAGGGCTTTTGGCGTGAAAAGCAAACGCTCGACTACCCTTCCGCTCCAATGGGGGTTAGCACCGGCAACAAGGTCACACATCATAATGTTAACGGGAAATACTGAAATCCGACCTTGACCTTACGCGTGAAGACCTGATGTAACCTCCACAGATGGACGCGTCTGGTAAACCCAGAGCTAACCTTGATCTCCCACTCTAATTCAAAACCTGTCCTTGAGTCGAACAGATGTTAGTTTGGGCTGCATTTCTTTAAATCTAGTTACGATCTTAGAAAAAACAAACTCCATTTAAAACACACGTGTTCTTGACATCCAGCGTAACAGGGTTGTATTTTTTAAATTTGTTTGCATTCGGAATCCACCTATCATATTCTGTTTGAAGGTACAGGTATTAAATATGTTTGTGTGAATGCTTTATTTACTTACCGAAGACTAGCAAAGTTTCTCTGGTCGATCCCCTAAATAACAAGTGGCTGGTCCTTACACGGAAAGGAATGGTTTAGGAATAGATGTACTGATTTCAATTTCCTTGGATACTAAGACAGCTATATCCTATTTTTGTTCACAGTCTCCCTAATATTGGATCCACCATTTCTACGGGCCAAGAGACATTAACGATACAATCCAGCGTCGTTTCCGATTTGTCCGACCTAATGGGTGAGTACATGGTCCATTAGGGTACTTTCTGTACAACTACTTCAATATCTGGACTAGATTTATTGTGTGAGTGAGTTAAGTTTTAAGCCGCACTCAGGAATATTCCAGCTATATGACGGCGGTCTGTAAATAATCGAGTCTGGACTAGACAATCCCGTGATCAACAGCATGAGCATCGGGAACCGATGACATGTGTCAACCCAGTCAGCGAGTCTGACCCCCTGATCCCGTTAGTCGCCTCTTACGACAAGCATGGGTTACTGAAGACCTATTCTTACCCGATCTTCACCGGACTGGATTTAATACAACAGTAAGGTGTGTTATGGATGGCCAGTTAGGCAAAGTATCGTCATCGTGGGTAAACATGTAGGACCACCAGAACTCCGGCTTTCACTCCCAGATAAAGCAGGCACGTCATCATGCAACTAAAATACTGTTCAACATATGACGTTAATCCCAGCTCATAGAACACTGGTTGAAGATATCGTAACTAAAGCATCAATTTAGTGAGGTGGGATGTACAGTTTGCGGCTGGAACTGTGGGGGAACCTTGTGGTTAAAACGTTTGCTCCCTACCCCGAAGACCCAGGTTCGATTCCCATATGGGTGCAATGTGAAGCCCATTTCTGGTGTCCCCGCCGTGATATTGCTGGAATATTGCTAAAAGCGGTGTAAGACCATACTCACTAACTCAGTTTCTAGCTGATATTACTACGCACTACCAACTCACCACTGCAATATTCCTCCGCCAGTTCGCCCATTGCAGATGCGCTATTTAGTTTGGGTTAAACTGAATGGACACAGTATATCGGGATCTCCGTTTGGGGTGATGCTGCGTCCATGCTATTTCGAACTACTTGAGACAAAATATGATATATTGATATTATTTGCCCTGAAATATACCCCGATATGTATTTTTCCCCTGTGTATTTTCCACACGTTATGCTGTCAGTATACTCGTATACCCTTTCAGTATTCCCGTTGTTGTACCCCTAATGCTCAGTCAACATCACAGTTATGGTTTATCAACATACCCGTCATTACCCACACCATTCCCAAGATAGCGATGTACGGAACAAAGCATGAAATCTCACCAAAACTCGCAATAAACGTGTTTCCATCGTACATGATTCCACGATATCGCTCATTTCCATGATAAATACTAGATATGGGACTGTGACGTCACTTCCGATACGAATCAGTGGTGATGAGGTCCAGGGCATGTATAAAAATGGAATGGAGATCTAATACTCTTGATCATCGTCGATGTTCCTACATTTTTTCTCATTATTACCAGGTCGGTCCCTTCTCCTAGCCAACGGCAGCGACAAGGCCTGTGGGACCCTGGTGATGCCGTCCGCCCAGTACAGAACAGCCTCCGTCCAGTTCCAGGGCTCAATAAACGGGGAGATCTGGTTCCGCCAGGCTGAAGGGATGAGGACAGAACTTCGGGTCGACCTCTTTCAACCAGCTTCAACAACCACAGACTATGCGTGGAAAATATACTCAGGGACGGTACCAAATTGCAAAAGCCTAACTGCACTCTTTGACCCTTCTTCAAAATCCGCAGGAGCATGTTCGACTAATAACCCAGGCGCATGCGCTGTCGGTGACCTGACCGGAAGGCTTGGCAGGGTGATGGTTGGCGCCACAGCAGGATCAGCCCGGAAGTTTGTCCACGATATGTATCTGAATCTGTCAGGAGACGCCAACATTACGGGCAACACACTTGTCCTCCTTGACAATGCGAATATGATTGTATCTTGTGGGAAGATCATGGCGGTCACAGAGAAACAAGCTTCGGCTGTTTTCAACAAAGCCGGCGTTGTAGGAAGTGTTCATTTCAAACAAGCATCACCTTTCGAACTTACAGAAATTTCTGTCGCTCTGTCGAGACTGGCCAGGAAAGCAGGAGGGTACCACGTCCATTTGTATCCTGTTCCTTACCAACAACACAGCCAGCCAGCAACTGTGTTCTCAAGATGCAGTAGGTGGACATTGGAACCCTTTCGGCATGCCCTTCCCGACCACTGGTTCGACTACAGATCGTTTCGAGGTCGGGGACATCAGCGGAAAGTTTGGAAACCTTGCTGATAGGGATTCATACTATCAAACGATGAAAGACTATAACATGCCAATGTTCGGGCCGTACAGCATCATTGGAAGGTCGGCTGTCGTTCATAAAAGTGTCGCAGGTGCGCCGAGGTGGATATGTGCCAATATCAACGACTTACGCCCCAGATCTTTCGCTGCTGCTACTTTTAAGTATCCCATTATCGGTAAGGTCATTTTCAGCCAGGCAGTGGGGGACCCCATGTCGGACACATGGATCTTTGGCCAACTTAACTATGCAGATGGAACCGCCAATCCTAGCCAGGGCCACCGCTGGAGTGTGCATGAGAATAAGGTCGGCGATGACGCGATGAAAACACCGGGTCGGTGCGCCTCCGTCGGCCCAATCGTCAACCCGTTCAGGGCAAACATGTCAGGAGATTACTCATCTCAGTGTAAGATGTCCAACCCCTTACGCTGTCCAGTTGGAGCTATGACAAAGTTAACAGGTGCCCTGAAAATCAGATTACAAAATGGTGCCCCATCCAAGTTCTTCTTTACGTCTAGGAATGTACCCCTTAGTGGTGCTGCTAGTGTCGTTGCAAAATCAATGTTGATCCTTTCCAAGGACAATGGAGATGCTCCTCTAGCCTGTGCTGACATGATTCATCTAAGAACACGATACGCTACCGTTGACAAGTGGGTTCAGAATGTCACTGGGTTTATCAACTTTACTCAAAATCACGGTGACACCAGTGATGATACTTTGGTTTCGATCGACATCGAGAATCTTGGTCGGCAAGCTGGTGGCTACCACATCCACGAGCTTCCAGTGCCGTCCGATAGCAAGAGTCCCTGTTCGGGCGCAAGCGTGGCTGGACACTATAATCCTTTTAAGGTTATCATAGCCAATAGTCCGTCCCCTACAAATGGAACCTACGACCAATTTGAGGTCGGTGATCTGAGCGGCAAGTATGGCCTGCTGAATAACGAATCGTCGGAGGACATCGAAAAGCGTGACAACATGATCAATTTGTTTGGTCAGTACAGCGTCGTTGGGAGGTCTGTCGTCATACACAAGATGGTTGCAGGTGCTCGCTGGACTTGCGGCAATATCACGGAGGATGTGTCGATGACTGGCGGTATGAAACATATGGCGAAAGCTATGTTCAATGCCAGTCACTCGGGTATCAGCGGAAGTGTCACTTTTGTAAGTAGAACCGACAAAAAATCATCATTTTCATCATCATAATTATTTATTATCATTATCATCATCATCATCATCATCACACTGCGAACTATTAAACGTCGTTGTTATATTCTCGCCATTATTTATCACACGATCATTTGAATAGTAGGCATTCAAATTCCATTCTCTTCTTCCTGTGAGTGTGAAATTGTATAGGTAATGTTGGGATACCATGTTGGGATGCTGTTGGGATGACTTGATTGCATGTCAACTGTTTCTGTTTCAGACCCAGTACGTGTACGCCGATGGAAGCATGAGCGACACCACCGTCTTTGCCAATCTCGTCGACCCCGACGGCAGGAGTGTGAGTATTACCCTCAGCTTCGTGGCCATGCCTGAACATCTTTCTTCAATTATCCCTCTTAATTTCCATCCCAACAGTAAAGATCCGGATTAGAATTGATCCTCAGCAACCCATCGTAAGAGGCTGACTTGGTTGACACATGTCATCGTATCCCAGCTGCGTAGATCGATCGTCATGTTGTTGATCACTGGATTGTCTGGTCCAAATTCCATTATTTACAAACTCACTCACTCTTTCCTCCCCCTCTCTCTCTCTATATGGCGGCGGTCTGTAAATAATCGAGTCTGGACCAGACAATCTCTCTCTCTCTCTCTCTCTCTCTCTCTCTCTCTCTCTCTCTCTCTCTCTCTCTCTCTCTCTCTCTCTCTCTCTCTCTCTCACTCTCACACACACACACACACACACACACACGCGCGCACTCGCATCCTCAACTACATAGTTTTATGTTTCTTGTAGACAACAGGACATATGATGGCCGTCGGTAGTCGATCAGCTTGGGGCGACCGGAAGTCAAGCAGCAAACGATGTGACAGCGCAGGCGCGAAGTTCAACCCTTTTCTCGTCAACACCCAAGTACGTATTGTGTCATTATTTCTTTCGTCCACACTTCTGCCTCCAAATTAGAGGGCGGTGGCGTAGCTAGTAGTAAAAGCGTTCGCTCGTCACGCCGAAAACCCGGTTCGATTCCCAACATGGGTACAAAGTGTGAAGCCCATTTCTGGTGTCCCCTGCCGTGATATTGCTGGAAATTACTAAAACTCACCCACTCGCCCATTGAGGGACACGGGTGTCCAGTTGTCGAGGGGCGTGATTTCATTATGCAAAGTTACACTCCTTTGGTTTTTTAAAAAGGCCGTTCCTGTTGAAAAGTCTTCATTCATATGTGTCGTTGCTAAGCAATCTCTGTTGCCATGTTGATAACAGGTACGAAAATGTACAATGATTTTGTTGTTCAGTCTACAACTGTTAATTGATCAGTTGTTCGCGTTTCTGTTGTTTTCAATATCATATTTCACTTCACAACTTTCAGACGCGATATTCGGAGTGTTCCATTTCAAACCCACTACGGTGTTCAGTCGGTGACATGTCAGGCAGACTTGGGACATGCAGTGTTGGTGGCAAGAACCTCTACACCGATATCAACCTGTCGATCTTTGGAAAATATTCAGGTATGCCATTAACACGAACACTCGAAATGAGCTGGTCGGATTATGTCCCCAGCTGTTTTACCTATTGGAGTGAGTGAGTTGAGTTTTACGCCGCACTCAACAATATTCCAGCTATATGGTGGTTACCTATTGGAGAGAATGGTCAGTCTCGGTCACTGGCTTGTGCGTGTTGTCCTCCGCCGACCGCACTAAACGTTGTCTGGCTCAGATTCGACTGATAGCTTTCTGACGTGATATTCAGAGAGGTCGTTCATTAAATGCTGTTTCAATGGACTAGCAGGGGCGGTGGGGTAGCCTCGTGGTTAAAGCGTTCGCTCGTCACTCTGAAGACCCGGGTTCGATTCCCCACTGTGTGAAGCCCATTTCTGGTGTCCCCCGCCGTGATATTGCTGGAATATTGCTAAAAGCTGCGTAAAACTGGATTATCTGGTCCAGACTAGATTATTTGCAGACCGCCGTCATATAGCTGGAATATTGCTGAATGTGGCGTTAAACAAACAAACAGACAGACAACTAATCTATTCATGTTTTGTATTACAGTTATAGGACGATCCTTTGTCTTGTACGGCCCCGATGGAAGTACGGACCGCATCGCGTGTACTAACATCCTGCCAATGTCGGCGATGCAGTCCTCTCTCTTCATCGAGAAATCCGCCTCCATGTCAACGTGAGTCTCTTCTGTAGTTCGGTCGGGCGATGTTTTTCCACCTCTGCTTGAAGATATCTGTTTAGTTCATAGGAGATGATACAACTTTGAACCGACATGTTTTCTTCATGACAATTTATTCGAAAATGTCTTTACAAATTATATGAACAATACATTCGGTCCCTCCCCTACATTATATATTAAGAATTCATCGCGAGTGTATTATCAACCGAGTCTTAGTTAATCTGTATTCCGTTACAATTAATCTGGTCCACAGTTTTGAGACTCTGTATCCCTCTAAGAAAAATATCCACTTACCTAGTCTTATATTAAAATGGTCTACATTGAAATCCCCAACCTGTGGGTTGTAGACAACTTTCCCAGGCTACTTATGTTCAAGAGGTGAGAAAGCAGATCTTCTGAGGTCATCCATTTTCAATAGAACAAAAATTCAGTAAATAACGCAGACAGCAACAGCCTCTACAAACACATTGTAAGTGTCTCTATAAAAATGTGTCGGATTATTTTACATGTATTTCGATGCACACTTTAATGGGATTGTCTCTTGTTTAGAATGTATGTGGCGATTTCTAACGAAAGTTTCTTGATATCCCATCATGTGACTGCTCTCTACTGGTTTTCATATGTCGGCCTGCTAATGTGGTCTTAAAGGTTTATTGATAATGTTTTCTGCATTCATGTATCATAACTGATTTTTCTCCCCTTTCCCCAGCCTTGAGATCGCGCGCACGTACGCCAGGGCTTTGGACACCAATGAATGGAACGTCGTGGTGTCTGGAGACGACAGCAAAGGCGACGGATGCATATCGGTGCTTGTCCACTTCATTGGTAGGTTGACTTCTGATCTATCCGTTGTATGGGCTAGGCATAAACTTCATGTAAATAGCTTGATGCTCAAGCTCCGACAGGGGGCGGTGGGGTAGCTTAGTGGTTAAGCCTTACGGCGTTCGCTCATAACGCTGAAGACCCGACTTCGATACCCCACATGGTTACAATGTGTGAAGCCCATTCCTGGCATCCCCCGCCGTGATATTGGTGGAATAGCGGCGTAAAACCAAACTCTCACTCAAGTTCCGACATATGCTGTTATAAACACCCGAAGAATATTTGAGTGGGTATTGTTTTTCGGCGATTTTAGCGGTATTCCAGGAATGTCATCCAGAGGGGGGACACTTTGTAACCCAATTTGTAACCATGTGAAAAACCGAACCGGGTCTTCAATTCGACTAGTGCTGTAACTAGGATACCTAACCGTCACGAAACCATTTAAAGAGTGAGTGAGTTTAGTTTTACGCCGCATTTAGCAATATTCCAGCAATATCTCGGCGGAGGACACCAGAAATGAGGTTCACACATAGTACCCATGTGGGGAATCGAACCCGGGTTTTCAGCGTGACGAAAGAACGCTTTAACCACCAGGCTACCCCACCGGCCCCCATTTAAAGAAAGTGGTCAAGAGAGAAGCGACTTAGCCGATGCATGTCATCGTGTCTCAGTTGCGTAGATCGGTGCTCATGATGTTGACCACAGGGTTGTCTGGTCCAGACCCTATTATTTACAGACCGCCGCCATATAGCTGGAATACTGCTGAATAGATTCGTTAAAACAAACAAACAAATGCCATTCAAAGACTTGAATCAAACAAACAACACAAAAATTGGCAACAAATACAACGACTCCAGGTTTACGAAACCCACTGAAGTAACTTTTAAGGGGAGGAATATTCACCTCTTTTAACATTTTGAGTGTCAGCTGTGTAAAGAGCAACGAGACAACGTCACCGATACGTCAAAACGTAAAATGCTTGTGTAACTCATGTGTGACTGAAACACATCCCCATCCTCACTGCCCACGTGGAATTCGTGAAAACCCGCTGGACCACTTCGTATTATAACGAGGATATTTTAAAAATATAACTTCCACCAGGGTCTGCATTTATGTCGCTTATATTTTATTCAAACATCACTGGAGTTCTCCTTTTATGTCAGAGTATTTTATGGTTGGTTGAAACCCAATGCCTTATTATGTTCATCTACACAGGTAATAACGCAAGCGGATTGCGAGCCCGTTTCAACCAAATGGTTTCGCAAGGAGGTAATGGGAAACTGGGGGCGTTCAGTCCCGTGACGTGCTCAGCAGGTGAGTCAGCGAGAAACATACAAAACCCAACAAGAACACATGTGATGCGATACGAAGTACCAACACGATGCAAACTCTTTGTTCAGAATCTATTTGCACTAAAATAATCTGCCTAGAGACATTTCCACAAACTGTTAGAAATAGTGAGTAAACGTTATTCAAAATATTGTATCAACACGCACACATTTACAAAAGAAGAGGTGAGGTGAGGTGAGGTGAAATTGGGTTTAACGTCGTGCTTGAGAATATTTCGCTCATATGACGACGTGCATGCGTGTGTATGTGTATGTGCGGCTGCTTGTACTAGCCCAGACGTAAGCTGGTTTTATAGTGCTAGCCCACTGAGATACCACGCCGCAGTGAAGCATGAATACTCCACTCAGACACATTATACTGACTCCGAGCCGACCAGTCCTTGTTGTACCCATTAATGCCGAACGCCAGGCAGAGACCAACAAGTACCATATTTTAACGTCTTTTGGTATGACGCGGTCGGGGATCGAACCCGCGACCTTCCGCTCTCCGGGCGGACGCTCTTACCACTACACCACGGAGGCGGTCCTACAAAAGAAGAACATAATGCATGTTCAAATTCATTCTTCGATCTATAATTGATATGTTTCACTTGTTGAAATCCATGTCACAACTAGAATGTTATTTTCTGGGGAGTTAACAAAAGATATTTTAAGGCTAAATATTGCAATATTTGAATTATTTGTGAAATTTCCAAAGATAAATATATGTTTGTAAAAGTGTGTCCGTTGTAGGATTATACGAAAAAACTACATTTATAGTTGATCTATGTTTTTGGAATGCTGGAAAATTGTAGTAGTAAAAGACATCCCATTTTGTAGCGTAACAATTGATAATAATTATTATGCATAATGGTATTTTCTCTTTCTTTTCAGATAAGCTCGGTGTATCCATTGTGTTGGTCAGCCTGTTATTATTATGCAAGAAGATTATCTTATGATTGTAGCATGCCCATATGTTCACTACAGTTTAATTAACTAAAAATAACAATGATTTATGAGTAAAATTTTAAAAGGATCTGAAATGAGTTTATGTCAAAATGTGATTAGGATAGGCCAGGTGTCTGTCTTCAAATAGAGTCGTGACAACTGGGTGAAATATTGTTCTTTTAGTCGCACAAACTACGCAAAAAGATGAGTAATCTTTAAAATCAACTGCCCCTTTTATATTTTGTTATAATCCAGGGTTCCGTTGTACAAAGCAACCTTAGCGCTACGCCTGTCTGTCTTAAGGTATGGGAGTTACGATCACCTTAGCGCTACGCCTGTCTGTCTTAAGGTATGGGAGTTACGATCACCTTAGCGCTACGCCTGTGTGTCTTAAGGTATGGGAGTTACGATCACCTTAGCGCTACGCCTGACTGTCTTAAGGTATGGGAGTTACGATCACCTTAGCGCTACGCCTGTCTGTCTTAAGGTATGGGAGTTACGATCACCTTAGCGCTACGCCTGACTGTCTTAAGGTATGGGAGTTACGATCACCTTAGCGCTAGGGTTTCTTTGTACATGGGCACATACGTGTTAATGTTCGTGACCCGAGAGTATGATTACATCATGTGTTATTGTATCAATTACAACATATTGGGTGGATTCGAATCCAAGCCTAGGTCCTCAGCGCCATACCCGAGCCCGTGGGCTTCATCAAAGAGGTCTGAGACAAGCATTTACTCCGGGCCTCCCTCCCACACGAAGCTGACCGCCGTGAAATAACTGGAATGCTGTTCAAAGCGGCGTTAAACCCAGCTGACTTAAGTCCGTCGACATCTTCAGGTTCACACATCCCCATGTTGAATGATGTTAAGTGAGACAGTGGTTGTGATATTGAATCCATGGCTATGTGTCTATGTCCATGTTGTCAGCGCGGTATAGGTTTGCCAGCCGCTTGTTTTGTGATTCTCTCGATTTTTTGTGTGATTCTTGCGCATTTTTTGTGATGTATGGAGTTATTTTTCCTGCTTCATCGGCGTAAACACGATATTATATTTTTTTGAAATAATGATAACCGTTTTACACCCCTATAATAGAAGCTTGCAGAAAAAGATGTTTGTGTATTCTTTTTTCCAAAAGTCATTATCACAACTAGGTTAGGGCTTTTCAATACATATAATGTATATTTTTAGGTCTGTTTTGTTGGGGTTTTTATATAAAAGCTCCTCAGATTCACAGTAAAATGTATATAGTGTTGTACTGAGTTATGGAGTCCTGCTACTGTTTAATGTGGTGTTCTGTACGTATGCGGTCCTCAAGGGCGTACCTCAATATATCCATGGTGTTCAAATATTTGAGTTGGTGAGAACACACTCACATACACACACACACACACGCAAACTCACACATGCACACGTACATGCTTAGGCATGTGAAGAAAATATAGACATTTTCGGGAAACTATTGGAGTAGTGGTTCAACTAATCAAGCAGTATCTGAATAGTGCTTCTAACAATTGAAATACATAGAGCACCACTCATTATCGTCACTAATCTCTACGTTATCATGCAGATGCAGTTAAAACTAAACGTGAGAACAGAAACTGTTTGTAGCGACCAAGGTTGCTAGGCTTGTAGCGAAGGTTTGTATATTTGTCTCACTCCTCCACACATCTCCGTTATTTTATGGTACGTGTCAAGGTGGGGTTGTGTTATTTTGAATACACTGGATACTGGAGGCGGTAGTTCGGACACGGCCGTAATGTGGTACCAAAAGCTTGGTGTAGTATGTCATGCAGCATTAAACACGTGTTATGTCCCGTAAGTAATAAGGTGAACCCCGAAATCGGTTTGAACCGAACTAAGTCAGTATAAATAGACACGCATGATATTGAAATACACGTGTTCAAAGTTACAATCGGAAAATGCAATACTGTCAGTACACCGAATCAAATGAAGACCTCCACTACACAATAACAGGCACTATTGGTCTGGGCTGTCACAAATGGCGATGTTGTCCGACAGGTGTCCCTTCTGTTCTTGGCAAGTAGAAAGACACAAGTCAGGTCGCAGTGATCTCGACTCGCCCTCGTAGCGCAGTTTTATAGGTACAGCTAGAATTATAGAAACTGCTAGGTGTGTCCAATCATGTTGTTTGAATTAACAGATGTAATCAAGCTTCTTACAACTTCTGAAATACCACTCAAAGAAGCTTCTCACAGCGGATCTCGGTACTATCCGAAGGATAACAGGTGCAAGCGCTGTAACGGAGCTTGGACTAATAAACAGCAAAGGGACGTCACTCTAACTTACGCGCGGCCTTGGGCTATGCTTGACACTTTATGAGCGCCTCATTTCCTGCCACTAACAATCATCAGAAATAAATCCACAGTAATCTCATGCTTCATAAAACATGTATTAATATGTTAACTTATGTATGAATTTTCTATGCACATATTTCTAATTTCAGCAACGACTGTGTTCATTTGATATATTTCATACGTGCTTAAGTCATTAATGAACTCTATGGTTTGTGAGATTAAGTCGGTTTTATGTATCATGTCGTAATCTGCTGGGTCAGCAAATTGTCTTCTTCATACGTGTATATTTGAGCAGGTCATTAACCAACTATTGATCATGTTTAAAGTTAACATTGTTTTTCTAAAGTGCTCAATATTTTATATGTGTCAGCTAAACTTCCCCCACGAATATTAATCATATATCCGTTTATCTTCAGTATTGAGGACTATGTTTAGTGGGTTTTGTTTAGTTTTCATATGTTATTGTAAATAAACACATCATTTGTATAAAAGTGTTGTTTAACAGCAAATACATATTTTTAACACACGCACACGTGTTCTTATATTTATCCATCTCTTCACTGTCTTCGAGTCAGCAATCTTCCAGCTTTCTGACAGCGACCTTAGGACTTGATCAGCCATTCTAGTGGTTGATAATAACACAAGCAACCCACACTGTGTTTGATGACAGGGGCGGATACAGCTTTTGGAAAAAGGAGGGGTGCACACTCTTGAGAAAAGGAGGGGTGCACACTTCATTCTCACCCGTTGTCCTGGGTTATTCAATAAACTTTCAGGACAAAAGGAGGGGTGCGCAGCTCTACACTCCCCTTCTCTATCCGCCTATGCATGACACGCAGACCACTCCACAAAACCTCACCATTCATCGGGTGCGGTGGGGTAAACTAGTGGTTAAAGCGTTCGTTTGTCACGCCGAACACCCCGGTTCGATTCCGTTGGTTGGATTGTTGCGGGTTCAATTCCGAACATATAGGTACAATGTGTGAAGCCTATTCTGGTGTCCCTCGCGGTGATAGTGCTGGAATATTGCTACAAGCGGCGTAAAACTAAACTCAGTCACTAACTTATCACTTCCGTCCTCTTGGACAGTCTAACCCGGAGCTCTCGTGGAGCCTTGGTTTGCGAAACTGACATCCTGAAATTGGTAGAGTTTATACAGCTGCTGTTGCTGTCGCTGTCGATGTCGTTAACTTTAGCTGCTAGATGATACGATACCGGTGAAGATCCGGGTTAGAATTGGTCTTCAGTAATTAACCCAACCGATGCTTGTCGTAAGAAGCGACTAACTGGATCGGTTGGTCAGGCTCGCTGACTTGGTTGACACATGTCATCATATCCCAATTTCGTAGATCGATGTTCATGATGTTGACCACGAGATTGTCTGGTCCAGACTCTATTTTTTACAGACCGCCTCCATACAGCTGGAATACTGCCGAATGCGGCGTTAACAAAACAACCAACGATGATACGATGTCACATCCGACACATAAAAGCACCAAAGAGACTTCGCAGTGACATGATATGTCTCGAGTGTTTTTTGGGTCAAGGAAAACCTGTTTTGTCAAGTGGTCTACTCCACAATACTGACACACACACGTCAAGGCAGAATGGCTGTGTGTACAGATGTAAGGCCACAGAATTACCCTCTGTGTTTACACGCTTGAGTGGGACAGGTAGTCTCCCGACATTGTGTATGCACTGTTATCCGAGTAAGGCTTGTCCCACTTTAAGTAGTAGGGCTCCGTGGCATCGATGCGGAGAAGATAGGGCCAATCCAATTAATAGGTAATGTGGTAAAACGATCTGTTGATGGGGAAATATATAGATGTGAGGGAAGGATGGAGAGCTATGTTGAAGGCTGGAGCGACTTGTGGGGAAATACGTTAGATGAAAGAACGAATGCGATGCGAGCGATGCAATCGAGTTTAAACCATTTTCACACGGATCACGTGAACACTCATATCGGGGCTCCCTGCGGGCCATGGGTTTGCTCTGCAAATAGACAATTACGGCTCTAGCTAGGACCTCTAAAAAGGGGATGGTTATGAAAATGTGGCATGGCGTTGGTATCAAGGACTTGCTGTTCACAACACGGATCACTGAGTGTCCTAGATTCTGCAATGAGATCCAATTTGTAGTCGAAACGCAACCAATCAGTGAGCCACCACCAAAGGGTTCAGTTGCATGGATCATATCCCGATGATATATCTCGTGCTACATCTCCATACGGCCGTCAATAACGTCGACAATATAGGGAACCCAACGCCATGTCCCCAAATTAGCGTTTTTCTCGGAGCCTGCACTACGTCAGACGTTCCTGTCTGCGCCTATATGTGAGGAAGGCACGCCTGATCAACCTACTTGGCTTCAGGCCGACAGCCTCCTTCTGACTCTCCGGCGCAGTTCTTCGTCATGGGTCTTGGGACTCCGCCTAGCCAGATTAAGTAGGATTCGGTCATCACGGCTGTTCGGCCTTCATCGGTCTTCAAGGTCATGGACGATTGTTTACTCCACCGATGACCACGTGTTCCCTCACAAATCGACTAATAACCTTATGATCAATGTTCAGGTCAACACCGATGTTGCAGGACATCCCTCCGTCATGCATGCCGGTAACTTGCCACCGTGTATCGTCTGAAAGTCTACGTCTTGACAAATCCCCACATGGGTACAATGTGTGAAGCCCATTCCTGGTGTCCCCCGCCGTGATGTTGCTGGAATATTGCTAAAAGCGGCGTCAAACCAAACTTAGTCAGTCAGTCAGCTACGTCTTGACACGTCAAGAATAATGAACATTTACATGTAGCACTGATGCAGTTATGAAATGTATACCTCAATGGGCCAAAACATGAAGCTGTTATCCATAAAGTAGTGTGCTTTTACCTGTTTGTACCAACATATTTTAAAATGCCCCTTGATTCAGGTGGTGCCTCAATAAGGCCTATGCGTATATTTAAGACTTGACTTCAAAATGTATGTGTTTATGCAGTAATGTTATCCATGTACGTGTTCCGAGTTTTTGGGGCGGTGGGGTAGCCTAATGGTTAAAGCGTTGGCACGTCACGCCGAAGACCCGGGTTCGAATCCCCACATGGGCACAATGTGTGAAGCCCATTTCTGGTGTCCCCCGCCGTGATGTTGCTGGAAAAGTGCTAAAAGCGGCGTAAAACCAAACTCAGTCAGTCAGTCAGTTCCGAGTTTTTACATCCATGAACATATAGGCAATTTAAAGTCAACTGTCATGAATTAATAGTAGTGACTCCACCGACCGCTGATTTAGAGATTACAAGAGTACTGTTCTCTATGTAAACATTCTGAGTTTATACAACCATAAACACAAGATTAAAGTAAATTCAAAGACCGCTTATTTAATGTTTATAGGAGTAATGTTCTCTATGTAAACATTCTGAGTTTATACAACCATAAACACAAGATTAAAGTAAATTGTTATGAAGAAATACCTCAACATTAATGACTTCAAAGACCGCTTATTTAATGTTTATAGGAGTAATGTTCTCTATGTAAACATTCTGAGTTTATACAACCATAAACACAAGATTAAAGTAAATTGTTATGAAGAAATACCTCAACATTAATGACTTCAAAGACCGTTTCTTTAATGATTATAGGAGTAATGGTCTCTGTGTACCTGTTCTGAGTTTAAAGAACCGTGAACATAAGATTTCAGTCAATTGTTATGAAAAAATACCTCAACAATATTGACTTGACAGACTGACTGACTGACTGAGTTTGGTTTTACGCCGCTTTTAGCAATATTCCAGCAACATCACGGCTGGGGACACCAGAAATGCTTGACAGACTGCTTAAAACAAAATTGACTGTATACAACCAACTACTAATTATCGGGCAATTAGGCGTCTCCCCAAAATTACGAACCAAACAAGATTGTTTATAGATTTAGTATAGCTTTAAGTGGTGCTCCGCAGTTCACTGGACACTAACACACTAGAAACACTCCAAAGACCACTAAATAATACCTAAACCTTCAAACCTAAGTATATTTCTTATCAAAACTGGCCAAGGTCGCATATAATCCCACATAACCAACTAGTGCTTACATTAATATAAATACAAAACAAAACATAAACAAACAAAACTAATACCAACCAAACCATCCCGCATGTCATACCCCCTAAATTTCAAAATTCTCGCATATAAATTTGTAATTATGCAACCTTAACGCTCCCATCAGGTTGTCATAGCTTTCGGCCAAATCATCCCTCTTTCCATCAAACACTAAATGGCCTGGCGCACGTGAAATTTCCACATCATCATCATCATCATCATCATCATCGTTTATGTCTCAGAAAGAGAATATTGCTGAGTGCGGCTTAAAACCTAACTCACTCACTCACTCGCAGAAAGAGACATATCCAGACAGTTTATTTCACTGCTGTCTGTGTTTGACACGCATTCAACACGAAGATCACAATAGTGACATAGAGAAAAACACACATGTACAGGTTTGTTTATGGGAATATACGCAGATTAGGTTTCACATAGTTGCTGATTTTTAACACTAGTGCTTTGTGCGTACAAGACATTGTGGATATAAATGTATCTAATGGTGGATAATTACAACAATAGTTTGGTAGGAATGAATTTCTTATATTCCTTAATTATGGGCAATATAACATAAAGTAAATATTTCATCTAAAGTATTTTTACACAATGTACATTATCTTTCTTCTTTAATAACATCAAACCATCTACCTGTTTCTACTGGGAGTTTATGGTTACAAGTTTTTATATAGGTAAGCAAATGCGTACATTTAATGGGAAATGTAATACATGACATTAAAGGTATAGAGATAACTTAAACAGATTATGTTACTGGCCTTTAGTAGATGTTGATTTACATTCGTTCCAGTGTTGATAAAACTGGTTACATGATATAGACTTAACATAAATCTTGCTTGTACAAGTTTGAGATATCCACCCATACCTTAAGCCAGTACATTGTTAAATTGTTTTAACTACATTGATAAGAGGTAAACATGTATTTGGGTCATTCGTTTTCATTGTAAACATGATCCTATATAAAATACTAGACAATGTGCCAGTTGATGACATCAGTTTGCACCAATATGAAATGATTCTAAGCTTTACAAGTATGTCTATTAGATATCTTTCCAATTTACCATATATCATATAAGATGGGGTTGAATGCTTAACCTTTAATACATATTTACACAAGTTTACAAGTACAATACTGAGGGTAAAACATGTATATGCATGAGTAAAGTTATGTTTGTACAGTTAATGCACAGGATCCGGTTGGATCATTGCTTCATTAACTAATATCAACATACATTAAACCCTAATGATGCATTACTTAATAAACGTTTAATGACACGTTAAGGTTGATACCTGGTCCAAGCTGATGATGTTAGTTGATGTTGATGCACAATAGGTAGGATGAAGTACAAGTGTAATGGATGTTTACACAGTAAGTTAAATGTTCATAGAATGCAGAATTAACAAAGGAGAAATTAATGAGGATGTCAGTAAGGTGATGGATAATGCGATGTTGCATTGACACTGCTTAGTGATGAGTTGATGGTAGGTGATAACCTTGGTTTCTTTGGAGTCTCTTGATGTGAATGGCTTGTAGTAGATCTTGGGGTGGGGTAGGCTGGGATGGGGTGAAAGAGATTAAGTGGTAGCTGGTTGGGATGTGGTTGGAGACAATGTTATGCTTTGCCCACGACTGTCATAGCATTAGTACTAATACCTTTGTGTGCTGGCGATTAGGTGCCTGACTCTGATGGTGTTGGTTCGAATTCCGGATGGGACTCAACCCCACAAAAAGTACTAGAATCTGTAATTTACTAAAATAGTGTAGTCCCAAATATAACATATGTAATAGTACTTTTGTTGGTGACCCAATAAACGCCTCTGTCTGTCACGCCCACTGATCACGGGCCTGTTCAGTGAATTGTATGTGTGTTCCATATACCTAGTTCAACTAAACACCTTTGATCTTATCATGTAAGATGAGACCAGAAGGATGATACCCGCAAATAAAAGCAAGAAGCAATAAACAACAATGTGTTAAGAACCTATGTGTAAATGGAGAACAGTTGAAAAGATGTTGGGCAAAAAGCCTCAGCTTAAGTGTGAAGACGCGTCAATGCATTCTTCCATGGCTGCTCATGTACGAAGGACAGACAGACGCCAAATCAGAAGGTAAGGACAGACAGACGCCAAATGAGATGGTGCGGACGGACAGACGCCATATCAGAAGGTAAGGACAGGCAGACGCCAAATGAGATGGTGCTGAGAGACAGACGCCATATCAGAAGGTAAGGACAGGCAGACGCCAAATGAGATGGTGCGGACAGACAGACGCCATATCAGAAGGTAAGGACAGGCAGACGCCAAAAGAGATGGTGCGGACAGAGAGACGCCATATCAGATGGTAAGGACAGACACTCGCCATATCAGATGGTAAGGACAGGCAGACGCCAACTGAGATGGTGCGGTCATATCAGATGGTAAGGACAGGCAGACGCCATATCAGATGGTAAGGACAGATACAGATATGGTAAGGACAGGCAGACGCCATATCAGATGGTAAGGACAGGCAGACGCCATATCAGATGGTAAGGACAGGCAGACGCCATATCAGATGGTAAGGACAGGCAGACGCCATATCAGATGGTAAGGACAGGCACACGCTATATCAGATGGTCCGGTAAAATACAGATGGTAAGGACAGGCAGACGCCATATCAGATGGTAAGGACATTCAGACGCCAAATTCCAATGGTAAGGACAGACAGACGCCATATCAGATGGTAAGGACAGACAGACGCCATATCAGATGGTAAGGACAGGCAGACGCCATATCAGATGGTAAGGACAGACAGACGCCATATCAGATGGTAAGGACAGACAGACGCCATATCAGATGGTAAGGACAGACAGAGGCCAAATCAGATGGTAAGGACAGACAGACGCCATATCAGATGGTAAGGACAGGCAGACGCCATATCAGATGGTAAGGACAGGCAGACGCCAAATCAGATGGTAAGGACAGACAGTCGCCATATCAGATGGTAAGGACAGGCAGACGCCAACTGAGATGGTGAGGTCATATCAGATGGTAAGGACAGGCAGACGCCATATCAGATGGTAAGGACAGGCAGACGCCATATCAGATGGTAAGGACAGACAGACGTCAAATCAGATGGTAAGGACACACAGACGACATATCAGATGGTAAGGACAGACAGACGCCAAATCAGATGGTAAGGACAGACAGTCGCCGTATCAGATGGTAAGGACAGACAGACGCCATATCAGATGGTAAGGACAGGCAGACGCCATATCAGATGGTAAGGACAGACAGACGCCATATCAGATGGTAAGGACAGGCAGACGCCAAATCAGATGGTAAGGACAGGCAGACGCTATATCAGATGGTGTGGTAAAAAACAGATGGTAACGACAGGCAGACGCCATATCAGATGGTAAGGACACACAGACGCCATATCAGATGGTAAGGACAGGCAGACGCCATATCAGATGGTAAGGACAGACAGACGCCATATCAGATGGTAAGGACAGGCAGACGTCAAATCAGATGGTGCGGACAGACAGTCGCCATATCAGATGGTAAGGACAGGCAGACGCCAACTGAGATGGTGAGGTCATATCAGATGGTAAGGACAGGCAGACGCCATATCAGATGGTAAGGACAGACAGACGCCATATCAGATGGTAAGGACAGGCAGACGCCATATCAGATGGTAAGGACAGGCAGACGCCATATCAGATGGTAAGGACACACAGACGTCAAATCAGATGGTAAGGACACACAGACGCCATATCAGATGGTAAGGACAGACAGACGCCATATCAGATGGTAAGGACAGACAGACGCCAAATCAGATGGTAAGGACAGGCAGTCGCCATATCAGATGGTAAGGACAGACAGACGCCATATCAGATGGTAAGGACAGGCAGACGCCATATCAGATGGTAAGGACAGACAGACGCCATATCAGATAGTAAGGACAGGCAGACGACATATCAGATGGTAAGGACAGGCAGACGCCATATCAGATGGTAAGGACACACAGACGTCAAATCAGATGGTAAGGACACACAGGCGACAGATCAGATGGTAAGGACAGACTGACGCCAAATGAGATGGTAAGGACAGACAGTCGCCGTATCAGATGGTAAGGACACACAGACGCCATATCAGATAGTAAGGACAGGCAGACGCCATATCAGATGGTAAGGACACACAGACGCCATATCAGATAGTAAGGACAGGCACGACATATCAGATGGTAAGGTCAGACAGAAGCCATATCAGATGGTAAGGACAGGCAGACGCCATATCAGATGGTAAGGACAGACATACGCCACAGGCAGACAGCCACACAGACGACATATCAGATGGTAAGGACAGACAGACGCCATATCAGATGGTAAGGACAGGCAGACGCCATATCAGATGGTAAGGACAGACAGACGCCAAATCAGATGGTAAGGGCAGACAGACGCCATATCAGATGGTAAGGACACACAGGCGACATATCAGATGGTAAGGACAGACCAGAAGCCAAATCAGATGGTAAGGACAGGCAGACGCCATATCAGATGGCAAAGGACAGACAGACGCCATATCAGATGGTAAGGACAGACTGACGCCAAATGAGATGGTAAGGACAGACAGTCGCCGTATCAGATGGTAAGGACACACAGACGCCATATCAGATGGTAAGGACAGGCAGACGCCATATCAGATGGTAAGGACAGACAGACGCCATATCAGATGGTAAGGACAGGCAGACGCCATATCAGATGGTAAGGTCAGGCAGACGCCATATCAGATGGTAAGGACAGGCAGTCGCAGATGGTAAGGACAGGCAGACGCCATATCAGATGGTAAGGACAGGCAGACGCCATATCAGATGGTAAGGACAGACAGACGCCAAATCAGATGGTAAGGACAGACAGACGCCATATCAGATGGTAAGGACAGACAGACGCCATATCAGATGGTAAGGACAGGCAGACGCCATATCAGATGGTAAGGACAGACAGAAGCCAAATCAGATGGTAAGGACAGACAGACGCCATATCAGATGGTAAGGACACACAGACGACATATCAGATGGTAAGGACAGACAGACGCCAAATCAGATGGTAAGGACACACAGACGCCAAATCAGATGGTAAGGACACACAGACGACATATCAGATGGTAAGGACAGACTGACGCCAAATGAGATGGTAAGGACAGACAGTCGCCGTATCAGATGGTAAGGACAGACAGACGCCATATCAGATAGTAAGGACAGGCAGACGCCATATCAGATGGTAAGGACAGACAGACGCCATATCAGATAGTAAGGACAGGCAGACGACATATCAGATGGTAAGGTCAGGCAGAAGCCATATCAGATGGTAAGGACAGGCAGTCGCCATATCAGATGGTAAGGACAGACAGACGCCATATCAGATAGTAAGGACAGGCAGACGCCAAATGAGATGGTAAGGACAGACAGACGTCAAATCAGATGGTAAGGACACACAGACGACATATCAGATGGTAAGGACAGACAGACGCCATATCAGATGGTAAGGACAGGCAGACGCCATATCAGATGGTAAGGACAGACAGACGCCAAATCAGATGGTAAGGACACACAGACGTCAAATCAGATGGTAAGGACACACAGGCGACAGATCAGATGGTAAGGACAGACTGACGCCAAATGAGATGGTAAGGACAGACAGTCGCCGTATCAGATGGTAAGGACACACAGACGCCATATCAGATAGTAAGGACAGGCAGACGCCATATCAGATGGTAAGGACAGACAGAAGCCATAAGGATGTTCGCATGATGTTTGTTTGTTGTTTATTATAGAGGTTAAGGGATAGGTGAGTGAGATTTACGCCGCGCTCAGCAATATTCCAGCGAGTTGTCGGCTATCTGTGAATAATCTAGTCTGGGCCAGACAATCCAGTGATCAAAAGCATGAGCATCGTTCTACGCAACTGGGATACGATGACATGTCAGCGAGCCTGACCACCCGGTCTCGTTAGACCAATTCTAACTCGGATCTCCACGGCTGGTTAAGGGATAGGAATTATAATGTTTCGAAATCATATTGCAAAGTACAGCTGCATCAGCTCGACCCAAAATATAGACTTTTTATGTGTGAATTTTCAGAATTTTCCAGCTGCGTGACGACGATTTGTCCAGTGACTGTGGACCAGACAATCCAATGATTGATATCATCGTCATCGATCCTCGCAAACGGGATAGGAGGGCAGCCAACAAGTAGCCGGGTCTGACAATCCGATTCCATTGGTCGCATCCTTCGATAAGCAGGATTGCTAGAGAAAGACAGTAGCAAGAATCTTCACAATAAAAAACGAAATCCAATGTATCGATCCGTTGTCAAGAGGGTATATAACATATATGGGACCTAAATCCAGTATGTTTCCATAGTTACATATCGACAGACAATATAAACATAAGACTCGCCGTTCATGTTGTGAGTGCCATTACTAAATGCGTGCTTAAAATAGCATGTATCACATTTCTCGTTAAGATGCTGAAGTTGGCTATCGATGGTCTGGGCACATCTCCTGAATGACCAATTAGTCATTTGTCATTAGAGTAGTTATACGTACGTGCTTATCATTGAATAAACGAAGATTTTAAGAGACGTCTTGAAATTGTTTACGCTATGACAATACATGCACATGTCTGACAGGAAAAGTAACCAGGATGTTGCCATGTCAACGGGGATTCTGTCCGAAATAGGTCACTGCAGAATCATGGTTTGTTATTTGTTTGGGGGATGTGGAAACGGTTCCTGCAACTGGACCAACCGTTTCTTGCAACTGTCGGCAGATTCCACCGTCACCATGGCGACCTGTATGTACACGTGTCTAGTCAACTGAACCACGGGTTGATGTCATGATCACACATCCGGGTTACACATTATAATTAACAAAACTAATAATTGCTGTAAAAGGCTGAAAAAGAAACCATTGTTTATTTGATGGTTGAATGCAGATACGTAAATAGGCTGTGGAAAGACCTTTTAACTTGGATTGAAGATAAAACAGACACTACTATAAACCTGGATCCGAAACCAGTCCTTTTGGGGCTTTCATGAAAAACGTAACGATGTTCTGAACTTGATATTTATCATAACAAAGAAATATATCTATTCCAGAAAACTAGCAAATATACGTCCAACCCTTGAAAGTCTCAAAGCCAAATTAAACCACAGTTACAATCTCCATAAATATAATGCATACTCTGTATGCAAATATAGCAAGTTCACGACTTACTGGTCATCATGCCACAACTTATTTACATAATCTATTCGATCTCACTTATCGTGCTTGTTTTCATTGTGCTGTGTATTTGACTAGTGTTGTGTATTTGACTAGTGCTGTGTATTTGACTAGTGCTGTGTATTTGACTAGTGCTGTGTATTTGACTAGTGTTGTGTATTTGACTATGTTGTGGTGTGTTTGACTAGTGTTGTGTATTTGACTAGTGTTGTGTGTTTTGACTAGTGTTGTGTATTTGTATTTGACTAGTGTTGTGTATTGTTTTGACTAGTTGACTAGTGCTGTGTATTTGACTAGTGTTGTGTATTTGACTAGTGTTGTGTATTTGTATTTGACTAGTGTATTTGACTAGTGCTGTGTATTTGACTAGTGCTGTGTATTTGACTAGTGTTGTGTATTGTTGACTAGTGTTGTGTATTTGACTAGTGTTGTGTGTATTTGACTAGTGTTGTGTATTTGACTAGTGTTGTGTGTTTGACTAGTGCTGTGTATTTGACTAGTGCTGTGTATTTGACTAGTGTTGTATTTGACTAGTGTTGTGTACTTGACTAGTGCTGTGTATTTGACTTGACTAGTGCTGTGTATTTGACTAGTGTTGTGTAGTGCTAGTGTTGTGTATTTGACTAGTGTTGTGTATTTGACTAGTGTTGTGTATTTGACCAGTGTTGTGTTGACTAGTGTTGTGTATTTGACTAGTGTTGTGTTGTGTATTTGACTAGTGCTGTGTATTTGACTAGTGTTGTGACTAGTGCTTGACTAGTGTTGTGTATTTGACTAGTGTTGTGTATTTGACTTGTTGACTAGTGTTGTGTATTTGACTAGTGCTGTGTATTTGACTAGTGCTGTGTATTTGACTAGTGTTGTGTATTTGACTAGTGTTGTGTATTTGACTAGTGCTGTGTTGTGTATATAGTGTTGTGTATTTGACTAGTGTTGTGTATTTGACTAGTGTTGTGTATTTGACTAGTGTTGTGTGTTTGACTAGTGTTGTGTATTTGACTAGTGCTGTTGTGTTTGACTAGTGTTGTGTATTTGACTAGTGCTAGTGTTGTGTATTTGACTAGTGTTGTGTATTTGACTAGTGTTGTGTATTTGACTAGTGTTGTGTGACTAGTGCTTGTGTGTATTTGACTAGTGTTGTGTGTTTGACTAGACTGTGTTGTGTATTTGACTTGACTAGTGTTGTGTATTTGACTAGTGTGTGTGTATTTGACTAGTGCTTGTGTATTTGACTAGTGTTGTGTATTTGACTAGTGTTGTGTATGACTAGTGCTGTGACTATGTTGACTAGTGCTGTGTATTTGATTTGACTAGTGTTGTGTATTTGACTAGTGTTGTGTATTTGACTAGTGTTGTGTATTTGACTAGTGTTGTGTATTTGACTAGTGTTGTGTATTTGACTAGTGTTGTGTATTTGACTAGTGCTGTGTATTTGACTAGTGCTGTGTATTTGACTAGTGTTGTGTATTTGACTAGTGTTGTGTGTGTTTTGACTAGTGCTGTGTATTTGACTAGTGCTGTGTATTTGACTAGTGCTGTGTATTTGACTAGTGTTGTGTATTTGACTAGTGTTGTGTATTTGTGTATTTGACTAGTGTGTGTATTTGACTAGTGTTGTGTATTTGACTAGTGTTGTGTATTTGACTAGTGTTGTGTATTTGACTAGTGTTGTGTATTTGACTAGTGTTGTGTATTTGACTAGTGCTGTGTATTTGACTAGTGTTGTGTTGTGTATTTGACTAGTGTTGTGTATTTGACTAGTGTTGTGTATTTGACTAGTGTTGTGTATTTGACTAGTGTTGTGTATTTGACTAGTGCTGTGTATTTGACTAGTGTTGTGTATTTGACTAGTGCTGTGTTGTGTATTTGACTAGTGCTGTGTATTTGACTAGTGCTGTGTATTTGACTAGTGTGTGCTGACTAGTGCTGTGTATTTGACTAGTGTTGTGTGACTGTGTTTTGACTAGTGTATGTTGACTTGTGTATTTGACTAGTTTGACTAGTGTTGTGTATTTGACTAGTGCTGTGTATTTGACTAGTGTTGTGTATTTGACTAGTGTTGTGTATTTGACTAGTGTTGTGTATTTGACTAGTGCTGTGTATTTGACTAGTGTTGTGTATTTGACTAGTGTTGTGTATTTGACTAGTGTTGTGTATTTGACTAGTGCTGTGTATTTGACTAGTGCTGTGTATTTGACTAGTGTTGTGTATTTGACTAGTGCTTGTGTATTTGACTAGTGTTGTGTATTTGACTAGTGTTGTGTATTTGACTAGTGTTGTGTATTTGACTAGTGTTGTGTATTTGACTAGTGTTGTGTATTTGACTAGTGTTGTGTATTTGACTAGTGTTGTGTATTTGACTAGTGTTGTGTATTTGACTAGTGTTGTGTATTTGACTAGTGTTGTGTTGTGTATTTGACTAGTGCTTGTGTATTTGACTAGTTGATTTGACTAGTGTTGTGTATTTGACTAGTGCTGTGTATTTGACTAGTGTTGACTAGTGTTGTGTATTTGACTAGTGTTGTGTATTTGACTAGTGTTGTGTATTTGACTAGTGTTGTGTATTTGACTAGTGCTGTGTATTTGACTAGTGCTGTGTATTTGACTAGTGCTGTGTATTTGACTAGTGTTGTGTATTTGACTAGTGTTGTGTATTTGACTAGTGTTGTGTATTTGACTAGTGCTGTGTATTTGACTAGTGTTGTGTATTTGACTAGTGTTGTGTATTTGACTAGTGTTGTGTATTTGACTAGTGTTGTGTATTTGACTAGTGTTGTGTATTTGACTAGTGTTGTGTATTTGACTAGTGTTGTGTATTTGACTAGTGTTGTGTATGAAGGATATAACTGTGCCAATGCGAAAAAGAAATAAAGTGGGAAAAAAAAAATAATTGCTGTAACAAGCATACCTGTCCAAGAATTTCTGGACTTTTTGTAAAAGGCGCCCTCATTGGGAAACATTCAAATAATTGTTCTGTGAACTAAATGTCCTGAAACCCATCATGTGAACTACCTCCCTTGTCACAGTCGTGGTCGTACATCAAAGAAGAAGAGGTCACAGATGTCGCCCGACAAGGTACTTGAAGTCATCCGGCACTTTCTGTATTGACTACCACAAACAAATAACAGAAATCCCAAGTCACCCTTGCTCAGCTGATCAGACACTGGTTATAACAGCTTTCATTCCACACGCTTGAGTTAACTAAAGTTTGCAAGTCATCTCCAGTGGCATTCAGACATTTCTTTGTACCCGTGTGTATATCACTCATGTGTCCCTGGTATATCACAATATCCGAACAAAAAAAGCGCCTAGTCGTGCGTGAAGTGATGTTTTAGAAAAGGGTGAGACTTTTGGGGCGTCAACGTCTTTATTATGAGGAACACAACGTTTGGGAATTTACTCTTACTTAATAATATTTGAAGGCCCATAAATTCTTAACTTTATTGTGTAACACTTGTAAATGCTATTCATGAAATCGTGAAGTGATATCTTAAAGGTCACATATACTCTAGGGGGGGTACAAATACATAAATCACTAACTGCCATCGCTATAAATGAAACCCCGTCGTTAAAACTACTCACTTCGGTCTTTAATTAACTTAAATGGACCTTTTTGACAACAGTGCACAATTCTCACCCGCGAACGAAATTTCAACCAATCAGAGCGGGGCGTCTCTGTGACGTCATATGAGGAATAGATATGAGGGCCGATGCAGAATTCATCTACATTTCAGGGGGTAAATTATCTTGTTTACAGGTTTGTATAAACCTGAAATCATGACAACTGTTGTGGAAAATGAAAGCTATATGTTCTCACAATCTACTGTCATTTAATTTTGTCTCCTGCTTTGCCTAGTTTCCGAGTTACAACTTGTTTTCATAGACGATTCTGTCAAAATCGCTTGGTGTCGTTAGGCCTTATTTGTATAATGACTGATCCAAATTGATCCCATTTCTGTGTTTTTTTTTACCTCCGTATTTAATCATGTCATGTAAAAATCTGTTTGTATTCTCAAAACAGTGTCAGCCCATGAGTTTTCACATGCAATACAGCAATTAATACTCCCTTGTTATAACCCGTGTTAGGTGGTATAAACCTACACATGTTATTTGTCATCATTCACTTGATGGTCAGCTAATGAATTCATAACAGGTATAATTAGTGGTAACACACTTAGATTACCCGACAAAGGTTCCCATTTGGCATTTCTTGTGTCTGGAGTAAATATTCAACATTATAAACATCGATCAAAGGATTAACCGATAACACGCTGATTGATTAATTACTTTTATCTTACACAGCGGATTTGTCAAAAGGTAGTGTTTATGTATGTAGATTTACTAATCTATACTGAATACACTCTGTCGTGTCGGTGTCTGCGTAAAAACAACGTCCTTCTTTCAAAGGATTAACCGGCAATACATTGATTGATTGCCCATTATTGGCTAACTAAATTACTGTTTTTAAAGAAAGGCGGACATTATGCAATTAGTTGCCAAGTGTGCTATCTTGGGTGACCAATGAGACTATACACCAATGTGAAATACCTGAAAAGATTTATCACTTTTTCGTATATTAAACTGTTAAAAGACACATCACTTGGAACAGCTGCAGATGAATGGCATATCACTCGTTTTTTGTGGATATTGATGGATACATTCCTCGAACAAGGTAATAGCCTGACATTGTTCCTATAACTTTAATCTGTTTTAATTTTAATATTTGCATTTTGTTTTTATTCATTTGTCGTAGCATTCAACAGAATCATTATTTTCGCCGTGAAGTGTAATGAGACAGACAACATACACTAGGGTGTGTGTGCGAGTTATGATTCACATTGGAAAACTCATTCACTTCCCACAGAGGTTACTCCTGTCATATCTTCCATATCTTCTGTGGGAAGAGAATGCCCGCTTCCAAGCTGCGCGATTCTATTTCACTGCGCATGTGCTATGAGCGCAGCCCAGCTGTTGAAACCACTTGAATTCCCCCAAGCGCTGGGGGAAAATTAGTGAATCGTTTGAACTACGATTTTGCGCGGGTTTTTTCATCGCGTTATTTTTCAACTTTCAAGTTGAATTTGCATTTTTGACGATTTGTTTCGGTAAGTCCATACCGAAAGGTATCAGAATTTGCAAGGTTGTGTTTTACGTTGCATGTGACCTTTAAATCAGACTTAACATAATACACACGAGTCGGACCGGGGATACAACATGTCTGCTTCAAATACCTTTCTTCTTGAATATGGTGCACATGTGGCTTGCTTGTTTGCTTGTTGTTTTACGCCGCACTCAGCAATATTCCAGCTATATGGCGGCGGTCTGTAAACAATCGAGTCTGGACCAGACAATCCAGTGGTCAACAGCATGAGCATCGATCTATGCAATTGGGATACGATGACATGTGTCAACCGAGTCAGCGAGCCTGAATACCAGATCCCGTTAGTCGCCTCTTACCCGGATCTTCACGGGTACGAGATGACTTTCTCGCTTGAACTCCGTTACCGTCGGAAGTTGCGTCTCAAAACTTCAATACAGCATATTTTATTGAATAAACAGCACATTTACTGTACGTTTAATGGCACAACATACGTGAGGCTTGACTGCAGATTTGCTGATGCGCGTCTTTAAGTCGTACTTGAATGCCACAGCCTGGGTTCGAATCCCATAATCTTCCAATCATGAACCTTGGGTGGTTTAGGCTACAACAAAGTCTCTGCAGTATTTCAACCTTCCCAGAAATAAAGTAATCTCATTTATAATATATACATATGTACCAAAAGAAAACTCCATGATGCCCAGAACAATGATTAATTTCTGAACTGTGGCAATATAGACTTGCTAACTCTTTCTAAACTTGGGTTGGATTCTCTTTGTGATCATTACTAAATTTTCTCCTCGATTCTAGTTGATAGTACAGCAAATGTGAGATATAAGCATGATTTAGAGGATTGTTTGGTAGACAGATGTATCATTAAAAATCATATGTTGTATTGTTTTGATACTTGTGATGTCTACACATACATCCTCTACAAACATATGCAGTCTTGCACTGCCTCTGGTTCAACAATTTCAAAATGGAGGCTGGACTGATTTCACAAGGGTGTTACGCCATCTATCAAGCTACTTGCCTCCCCTGGACTGTACGGAACTTTAGCTTTATACTTAGGACAAATATTTCTGGTTAAAGTGGGTATAGTAGCCTTGTGGCTAAAGTAATATAGTAGCCTACTGGCTAAAGGGGGCGGTGGGGTAGCCTAGTGGTTAAAGCTTTCGCTCGTCACGCCAAAGACCCAGGTTCGATTCCCCATATGGGTACAATGCGTCAAGCCCATTTCTGGTGTCCCCTGTTGTGCTGTTGCTGGAATATTGCTAAAAGTGACGTAAAACCAAAGTCACTCACTGGCTAAAGTGGTATAGTAGCCTTTGCTTAAACTGGTATAGTCACCTTCTGGTGAAATTGGTATAGTAGCCTTCTGGTGAAATTGGTATAGTAGCCTTGTGGTGAAATTGATATAGTAGCCTTGTGGTGAAATTGATATAGTAGCTTTCTGGTGAAATTGGTATAGTAGCCTTGTGGTTAAAGTGGTATAGTAGCCTTGTGGTGAAATTAATATAGTAGCCTTGTGGTGAAATTGATATAGTAGCCTTCTGGTGAAATTGATATAGTAGCCTTCTGGTGAAATTGGTATAGTAGCCTTCTGGTGAAATTGGTATAGTAGCTTTCTGGTGAAATTGGTATAATAGCCTTCTGGTGAAATTGGTATAGTAGCCTTGTGGTGAAATTGGTATAGTAGCCTTGTGGTTAAAGTGGTATAGTAGCATCCTGGTGAAATTAATATAGTAAGCTTCTGGTGAAATTGGTATAGTAGCCTTCTGGTGAAATTGGTATAGTAGCCTTGTGGTTAAAGTGGTATAGTAGCCTTCTGGTGAAATTGGTATAGTAGCCTTGTGGTGAAATTGGTATAGTAGCCTTCTGGTGAAATTAGTATAGTAGCCTTCTGGTGAAATTGGTATAGTAGCCTTGTGGTTAAAGTGGTATAGTAGCCTTCTGGCTAAAGTGGTACAGTAGTCTTCTGGCTAATGTGGAATAGTAGCCTTGTGATTAAATTGGTATAGTAGCTTTCTGGTTTAAGTGGTACAGTAGCCATGTGGTTAAAAGGTTTGCTTGTATCCCCAACAGTACAATGGGTGAAGCTTATTTCCATGATGGGGTATGCTTGTGGTTAAAGTGTTCACTTTTGACTCCACAAGTTATTCATGGCTGAAATCCTGCTAAAAGAGCTGTAAGCCCAACTTGATAAGGCAAATTATCAAAACAAACATATTTTCTCTTAAACAGAAATAACATAAAATAAAAACTCAAGATGTAATTATACAATTATTTATTTAAAAACCTGAAAAATGTTTTAACAAACAGTGTAGGCCAATATCAAAGTGCAACAAACATGAGATTTCAAAGTGTGTGTGTGTGAGGTGTCAGGTGACTGAACACAAATGTGTCTTGGATCCAACATTAACGTAGGTGATAGTAGATCCTTCTCCATGTTCCAAAGACAGATTTGTATCTGGGAGTCAGATAACCCAGTTTCATATATGATAACAATTTGGTGAAACTACACAAGAGACAGTGATTATTCACTCCCATCTTCCAACATGGACATAAAACTTATTCCACTCTGAAACATATGTGCAAAGTAAATAAAGGATATCACATTAGTTGTATGCTCCCCAGGGAGTTGAGATTGACAATACGATGTGCCGTTGAGATTGACATCCAGTGAGCGAGGGGAAAAACAAAGCTCCTTTGAGCAGCTGAACTGAGCTGGATATCGGCGCTATACAAATGTTAGTATGTATGTATGTATGTATTAGGTGAAATGCAGAAGACAGGACAGCCCATTTGTACATAACTGTATGCCGAGTTAACATGTACAAAATATTCTTGTTACACTGCCCCATGTGGATTACAAACAAGAATATGTCCCCAGCCATCTATGCTGGCCACAAAAGGTTAAAGAATCAAGTCATCAGACTCAGTCATCAGACTCAGACTGTGGATTGCATATCAATACCCTGGCAATGTGGATTGCTCTTCATCATATCAATCACTGGATTGCTTGGACCAGACTTGATTATTTGCAGGCTGCCTTCATGTAGCTCAAATACTTTCAAGTGCAGTGTTAAACTAAAATGAAAAACGACGAAAGCACAATCAAATCTTACATCAAATTAAACTGTTCAAATTGCAGTAACCATACTCCTAGTTATAAACATCCACGGATGATATTGTCACATAATTTAAAGTTTTTCATCAGATCAACTATGAAAGAAACCATAGTCAGTGACTCAGATCATTTTTCACATAAAGCAATTCTGTCACGCTGAATGCCCTCTCAGAATGTACCCAAAGAAATGTATCATAAAAGTTGAAATTGAGTCATCTCAATACAGAATGTATTTTCCCATTGACAAGAGAGTCGCTGTTTAAATATTTATAAGCAGACAGTGAAATATTGCACAGGGTAATAAATATCCCATCAAGTGCATCCATGTGGCATATAAAGAAGATCTATACAAACTGAAATGTAATTAGATGTCCTTTTATTTCTCTTGAATGTCTCGTATACATTCCGTTCCCGGACACTACGTATCTTTTTATGATCATGTATTACAGTAATGTTTAAGTGTACATGTGCCACGATAGATTAACTGCTTGGTGTATTTAGAAATATTTATCATATATATGAAAAGTTAAGCAGCACTGTTGAGGTAATGTCATTTTGCTTCATTTTTACAGTCAGTTTACCTGTTGTGCAGACAGTTTACCTGTTGTGCAGTCAGTTTACCTGTTGTGTAGTCAGTTTACCTGTTGTGCAGTCAGTTTACCTGTTGTGCAGTCAGTTTACCTGTTGTGCCAGTTTACCTGTTGTGCAGTCAGTTTACCTGTTGTGCAGACAGTTTACCTGATGTGCATTCAGTTTACCTGTTGTGCAGTTCACCTGTTGTGTAGTCAGTTTGTTGTGCAGCCTGTGTGCCTGTTGTGCAGCCAGTTTTGCCTGTTGTGCAGTCAGTTTACCTGTTGTGTAGTCAGTTTACCTGTTGTGCAGTCAGTTTACCTGATGTGCAGACAGTTTACCTGATGTGCAGACAGTTTATCCGTTATGTAGTCAGTTTACCTGTTATACAGTCAGTTTACCTGTTATGCAGTCAGTTTACCTGTTATACAGTCAGTTTATCCGATATGTAGTCAGTTTACCTGTTATGCAGTCAGTTTACCTGTTATACAGTCAGTTTACCTGTTATACAGTCAGTTTATCCGTTATGTAGTCAGTTTACCTGTTATACAGTCAGTTTACCTGTTTTACCGTCAGTTTACCTGTTGAACAGCTAGTTGTGAACTAAGGCCTGCACTAGTGGCAGTAGAGAAAAACAACAAATCAGAAAGAACAAATCCCACTGTGCTGCTGGCCCACTGACTGAAATAGGCAACTACATTACTGGTGTGGCGTAAATGGAAAAGTGAGAGCACATCTTCTGAGTAATATTTTTCAAATCTGATAGAATCTACAAATAAATTAAAAACAACCGAGACAGTAAAACAGAAGATATGACAGATTACATATCTGTTCCCTCATTTCTATTGTCGTCAGATCAAAAACCTCCAATACCAGATAGCAATAAACATACAATCTCACATATCAGATAGCAATATACCTACAATCTTACATACCAGATAGCAATATATACTCTCCCAAAAAAGAAACACATAATGAAAATAGCAATTTCATGTAGCAATGAATTAAAACGTGATTCATTTTACAAAAGGTTTTGCTCTGTTTATGAGTCCTGTGGTGTTTATGTTTTGAAACATCACAACAAAACGCACCATCTGCACAATACCCGTATTTAACAGCATGATTTTCAATTTCGGTGTAGTGTCACAGAATACACAATTCACATGCAATGCACGTGAAAGTTGGGGATCAGATAGTCTCAATGATGGGTATAAAAGGTTGATCGCTGTCTGTCGATTATTCACTGTATTTGGAATATTGTTGACGAACATAAAATGCCACGTCTAAGTGAAGCCAACCATCATATCGCCATTGGTTTGCTTGAAGCTGGCCAGTCTCAGCGTGCAGTGGCCCGGCGCATGAATGTTCACCAAAGCACCATTTCACGGCTCTGGGAGATATATCGCCGGCAGAATCGCGGTAGCAGATGCCCCTCATGAGTGAAGGCGACCTCGGCGACCACTGCGGTATGGGATCACTACATCGGGTACATCACCTGCGTCATCGAACAGCTCGGCGACCAGGACCGCTCGACAAATACCCAGACTGAGGAGGCTTTCTGCACAGACCGTCAGGAACAGGTTGAGAGGGCTGGTTTTACGTGCCAGAAGACCTTATTTTGGGCCTGTGCTTCGACAACAACATCGTCGACATTGAGTTCAATGGTGCACCAGCGTTCAGGCCTGGAACCTACCGAATTGGTGTAGAATCTGGTTCAGTGATGAATCCGCGATTTCTATTGGAACAGCGATGGAAGAACGCGGGTGTACAGGCGTCGACATGAACGTTTAAGCCCGGCGCTTGCGTTCCCCAGGTGGACAGATTAGGCCGGGCAGTGTTATGATGTGGGGGCGACCACCTGCCGTAGGAGAAGTGATTTGGTGATGATCCAGGGCAACCTGACAGCTCAACAGTACTGTGGCCGAAATCCTCGCCCACACCTCCTTCCAATCATTGATCGCCAGAGGGAGTTGTTTCAACAGGGCAATGCCAGGCCCCACACAGCACGTCACACTAGAGACTTCCTCCAGAGCCACAATATCAATGTGCTCTTCTGGCCCTCAAGATCACCGGACTTAAACCCGATCGAACATCTGTGGGATGCCCTGGACAGACGGGTGTGACGCCGTAACCCTCAGCCCCAGACACTTCAGCAACTCGCACAGGCACTACAGGCAGAGTGGGCTGCGATTGGGCAACCTAGATGCTGAGACTTATTCGTTCGATGCCGAGGCGATGCCGTGCAGTTCTGAATGCCCATGGTGGTCACACGAGGTATTGACTTCAGCGCCACCACACGTCTCCATGTGACACTCAAACTGACTTTCCTCGAGTTGGTGCCAAAGACGGATAAGTCTGCATTCCCAGTGTGCAATTTCGCTATATATCATTGACTCATAAAGCCTACAAGATGTTTCAAAATAAACATAAAAATACAGCTGAAATTCCTATATGCGTTTCTTTTTTGGGAGAGTATACATACAATCTTACATACCAGATAGCAATATACATACAATCTTACATACCAGATAGAATGTGTGTACAATCTCACATACCAGATAGCAATGTGTGTACAATCTCACATACCATCTAGCAATAGGTATACAATGTATCATATCTTGGTGTACTATTTACAGTTTATACCAGTCTGCAATGTTTGTAAAATATATCACACCAATTTCATTTAAACAACATATCATACCAGTTCAACCCTTATTGGCAGCCTGTATACAATATAACATACCATACAGGCAGCCTGTATACAATATAACATACCATACAGGCAACTATTATACAATATAACATACCATACAGGCAACTATTATACAATATAACATACCATACAGGCAACTATTATACAATATAACATACCATACAGGCAACTATTATACAATATAACATACCATACAGGCAACTATTATACAATATAACATACCATACAGGCAACTATTATACAATATAACATACCATACAGGCAACTATTATACAATATAACATACCATACAGGCAACTATTATACAATATAACATACCATACAGGCAACTATTATACAATATAACATACTATACAGGCAACTATTATACAATATAACATACCATACAGGCAACTATTATACAATATAACATACTATACAGGCAACTATTATACAATATAACATACCATACAGGCAACTATTATACAATATAACATACCATACAGGCAACTATTATACAATATAACATACTATACAGGCAACTATTATACAATATATCACATTTGTACAGTCTCTCTCATACAACAGTCTCAGTAATTCAAACATACACAATTCTCATATATTATAAAATTATATACAATAGATGTAACACAATAGATGTAACACAATAGCTGTACTCCCCTGTTACACTGTTACAGCTGTGTGAAGGACACACAAGATGTCCGCCCCGCCACTACCTCCACACAGCCTTAAAGAGGTGGAGGGATGACAGTGCCCTGAAACAAAGAGTCCATACCACAATGAATCCTTATTTCATGCTGCAGCTACTACAGTCCATTTGTTTTTATTTGAGACGGATGAATTGCTCACTAATAGGGCTGGATATTGTCCTGATTCTCATATTGCAATAATTCAGGAGATATTGCAATACATATTGTGGTATATTGACTGGAAGGTTTCTGTCCAAGTGTGGACATCATAAATTCACAATAGCTCTCTGTGTGCGATATCATCATCTTAGTTGCTGTTACACCATCTGTTCAGGCTTCCTGTCCCCATTGTGTATGGGTGTATGCCAGTGGTGTACAGATAAGTGATATAGAGCCTTAATGTGGAATGTTTCATTGAAGTAACTGTATGGCAACAACGTTTTGTAACATAAGGATAAAGGTAATACTATAACATGATTTTCATGGTCAGTGTTGTTTGCTTCAACAGAATGCACTTCAATGCAGTATGTCATTATTGTTACTGTTTGTCAGTGATTCATTCAGATTCAACTCCAATATAAACATGTGTTAACATGAACTGTTGTAAAATGAAACAAAAACATGATTTATGTGAACTACTTGAGCTTAGAATCTCATGTGACCTCCAATAACTAAAATCCTTCACTAGAATGTCATTATACAGTCTACAAAATTTATAAGACTTTGGCCTTTATCATAAATTGATAACATATATCCCATTATCAAACAAAGCAAAAATAACAAAATAATGTGAATTGTGAAATAGTCACTCAGAGCCAGTAGCTCTACTTATAAGTCCAAATAAAAGATTGGTCAACTTTTTGAAGGGCATTTACAAGTGGAATGCATAAGAAAAGCAAGATTTATGGATGTCAACTTTTTATTGTGAATATTCATGACCTGATGAAGGAGCAAGCATACACTCCGAAACGTTGTCTTATTCACAACAATAAGTTGACATCCATAAATCTTGCTTTTCGTAAAAGATTGGTCCATTTGAGGCCACTTATTCCTCCATAACGTCACATATGAAACCATTCAAACCCCAAAACTTAAAGCATTTGGTAGTATATTTGGCACTTTTGCAGCCTATGTGAAATGTTACACGAAACAGAAAAGAAACAAAAGCATATTTGGCACTTTTAGAGCTCATTTTGTTGCTATGGAAATCAAGTGCAGATAATTCAAAGGGAGCTAACTCTGGAAGACCCCCAATATATTGCAGAATCTGAACCATATCGCGATAATCAGATACTGTACCGGTATTGCACAGCCATTCAACCAAATTTTGCACAGTCACATGAAATTGAGAGTTCCACTCTGATGATTTGTTTCATAACTTTGGTCCACGTGCTGGTAGAGCAGCCAGGTAATCAACAAGCATGTGTAGTCAAATTTCAATTTTACTCGTGTAACTCACACGCCTGGCTATTCTACCAGCAATGGCCCTGTGAAAAGTGACAATAAAATAATGATCATTTGTTAAACAACTTTTATATTCGGGTGTCCAAAATTGTGATACAAATCATCAGAGTTGGTCTGCCGATTTCATGTGACTGTGCAAAATTTGGTTTTGTTGCAATTATTAGATTTTGTGTTAGTGAGCAATTCATAGGTCTCAAATGAAATCAAACATACTGTAGTTTAAACATTCCAGTCACACAATATTCTGTCACAATACTTCCGACAAGTTCAGCCACTAGATCTGGCTACCTGTTTAAACATTCCAGTCACACAACGTTCTGTCACAATACTTCTGACAGGTTAAGCCACTAGATCTGGCTACCTGTTTAAACAACTAAGTCACACAACTTTCTGTCACAATACTTCTAACAGGTTCAGCCACTAGATCTGGCTACCTGTTTAAACATTCCAGTCACACAATGTTCTGTCACAATACTTCTGACAGGTTAAGCCACTAGATCTGGCTACCTGTTTAAACATTCCAGTCACACAACGTTCTGTCACAATACTTCTAACAGGTTCAGCCACTAGATCTGGCTACCTGTTTAAACATCTAAGTCTCATAAAGAACATCGTGTGACTATACTTACTGACTGACCACTGACTGGGAGAAGTTCTTGTAGTCTCTGAGCACAGTCAGTGCTGGATGGATGACTGACTGCTTCAAGTGACCATACCTGACAAATTACATAGGCTGTAAGGGGCATGGTTCACACATGTATACACAAATCTTGAACACAAGCTGGAGATAGGAAAGGCATTTAACACAATTACAAACCTTTAGGGATTTAAACTGGAAGCAGCAAAGATAGCATAAAGGATGAAAGGATGAATGACTTGGGTGTTGGAAGGTTTGAGGAATGATCTAAGGTAGGATATATGTAGTAGGAGAAATGAAAGAGGCATGGATAAAGAATGGACTAATGCAGGTAGGAAGGATGTAAGAGGAATGATGACCGACAGCAGATGGAGGTAGGAAGGATGTAAAGGTGAGGTGAAATTGGGTTTAACGTCGCGCTGGAGAATATTTCGCTCATATGACGACGTGCATGCATGTGTATGTGTATGTGCGGCTGCTTGTACTAGCCAAGACTGAAGCTGGTTTTATAGTGCTAGCTCACTGAGATACCATGCTGCAGTGAAGCATAAATACCCCACTCGGACACATTATACTGACTCCGAGCCGACCAGTCCTTGTTGTACCCATAAATGCCGAGCGCAGGGACCAACAAGTACCATATTTTAACGTCTTTTGGTATGACGCGGTCGGGGATCGAACCCGCAACCTTCTGCTCTCCGGGCGGACGCTCTAACCACTTCACCACGGAGGCGGTCGAAGGATGTAAAGAGGAATGATGACCAACAGCAGATGGAGGTAGGAATGACAATAGAGAAAATGAAGCATGGATTGACAGATGGATGGATGGGTTGATGGAGAGTAAAAGACGTATGGATAGATGGAGGAAACAGAAGATGAGAAATATGAATGACAGAAGTTCCCTCACCACATGAAGCATGTGCTCCTGACTGACCGGCTCGACCAGGACATGGCCAGGACCATCAGCAGAAGGTTGACCAAACCTGTTACCAGCACCAGCCTCTTGAGGGTCAACTGGAGACAAGCAACTCTTGAGTAAGATGTATGTTACATTGACATCACCTGTAGTTTTGCCGGTGTACATTTGTACATATACAGATGGTGGTGAAGACAGAGATATGGTCAAGTACTGTAAATGACCACAGATAAGCCAAATTTTGAGGACCAAAATAAACAGTTTATAAAAATGGCTTGGCTTATCTATGGGTTACACTTTTATCAAACTCATTTTTCTTTTTTTCAGTTCTAGATCAGGCTGTGCAATCAAAGTTTCCCCGTGATCTACAGGTGATTTAGTAATACATACCCAATAATATAACGGAAATACATGTATGTTCTGATGCAGTGATCAGAAAAAAATACTTTCATTTGACCAAAACTACCAAAATTAAGGTTATCTTATTTAAAAATAAATATCTACAATGTAAAAAAAAGAGTGTATCCCCACATGACTATAATAACTTCCGATCCTAGTGTAACTTCCCTTCCAACAGTAAACCGGAACTGAGATGCACTACAATACTGACCCTCTGTTCTTGTGTATAAAGGTGGTAAGCAGCGATTTCCTTCTGCAGGACTTGCAGCTGCTTCACAAGTACCAACATCTGGGCCTGGGTGCTCTCTGGAAACAAAATATATACATGGCATAATTTAGGGTGCTGAAGGTACCAGGGGAGGTAACTCTTCCTAACATCTGTAATTGATGGCCCATCCATGAAAGAGAAAGGGTCAGGTAACCTTCACCAGAATTCAGGTTATCTTACATAAAATAAACATGTACAATATAGAAGATAAAGAGCAAATGTTGCCAGAACAATGCTTAATTTCAAACCTGGAGATCTTGCCAAGTCATTCTTGAGTTGAGACTCATTTTATAATCTTGGGTCTTGGATACACAGTACAGCCTCTGACGCTTTTGGATTTAAATGATTTAAACTTAATAATAAGAAGAAAGACAGTATCAACTCTGAAAACACGAGCTAGTCCGGGCTGGGTTTAGAAACAAAGGTAGTCCCGAATCAAGAACTTACACCTAATGCTGTTTGTTTGTTTGTTTGTTGTATAAAGCTGTACTCTGCACTATTCAAGTTATATGGCAGTGCTCTGTAAAGAATCGAGTCTGGACCAGACAATCCAGTGATCAACATCAGGAGCATCTATCTACACAATTTGGATATGATGAGAAGTGTCAACCAAGTCAGCGAGCCTGACCACCTGATCCGGTTAGTCAACTCTTATGACAATCATGGGTTGCTGAACACCAAATCTAACCCAGACCTTCATGGATCCTAACCGTGGTACATAACCTAGTTTAACAATGGTAAATTTTGTACCTAAGTTACCTGAGGCAGGACACATTTTTGAACTCTGAGAACTGACCTTGATTCTTCAGCAGGAGGTTGTGGTTTTTCACAGTTGTACTTCTCATATCTGCTAAATCCTTCTGGAAATATAGAAATAACAACATTTCATGTCACTTATGTAATTATTTGTGAATGTTTCCAATAAGACTGGCTCATTATAGATCCTATCATAAGTAACATTTTCAATGTGCACCCATTTCACTGCCAAACAAAAGTACACAGTTTATGTGTCATTCTACAAGACACACTATATTTTCTGTTCACCCATCTCACTAACAAACTGCCGTTCATTTTATTGTTTCTAAGTACCCATGTGTACTGATATGCACAACTATATGTGCTCCAAACAAACAGACCATTCCTGTATAATGTGAATCACATTTGAAAAAATGCTATTTTTAAACACATCTTGTATAGTTTGTTTCCAAAATAATTACATTTGACAAAATAATGAGTGACTGTGATTTTACGCTGCTTTTAGCAATATCACAGCAGGAAACACCAGAAATGGCTTCACACATTCTACCCATCTGGGGAATCGAACCCAGTCTTTAGCGTGACAAGCGAACGCTTTAGTCATTAGGCTACCCAACTGGCCCCCTAACAAAATAGCCGTTTGTTTATTCCTGAGGTACAACAGTCCAACCTACCAGCATGTCTCTCTGGGTGATCAGCCACCCCAAGACTATGGCACTCATGGCGGTATGAACATCCTTCTCTGGCCGCTTCTTCTGCACACTAGGCTGCAAGGTTACCATGGTTACAAACAGTTATAGGTAGGAATTATTTGCGAGAGACTGAGAAGGATTAAGCCTACTTTGAATAAGATTCAGTTTTATCAAAGTGTGTCAGACTGACGTGGGAGGACATCCCTGGGAGATGCAGGTCCTAGAATGTTACAGATTTGGTGAAATCAACAAACATTGGTTGGTGGTGAGAATCCTAACATCAAGATGCTGGTATCCCAAAGGGACACAACTCTGCATAGCAGTTTCAGTGCCTCAAATGACTGGGACAGTTAGGATGACAACTGGGTGCAAGAAAAGATTAGGAAGAATCTGTATGTCCCAAATATGTTCCAGAAGATTAACTATGAGGGCCATGTCACTGTAGCTTAGGTCAAGATACAGTCAACTGTTTAAAATGTAAAAATAACAGGATCTTTAGCAAGAATATAAGAAGTTTGAGCAGTTTCATTATTGCCAACACATACAATACAAGTACTGGAAAATTATTTCGTAACAGTTTGTAAGGAAATGATTGAAAAATATCCATTAAAAGTTTCAACTTTCAGTATATTTATATATCAAAGTTCATATTAAAATCAAAAACCTCAAATATTACAAAAACTGGTAATCCACCACGAACTACACATATAATATTAATGATAGACAAATAGTCATAAGCAACTCCTTCAATATGTCTAACATGGCAGCCATATTAGTGAGTTTATCCCCCATTACATCACTTGGTGGACTCTGAGAAAGAGAACATCATGACTGACTGACTGAGTTTAGTTTTACGCCGCTTTTAGCAATATTCCAGCAATATCACGGCGGGGGACACCAGAAATGGGCTTAACACATTGTGCCCATGTGGGGAATCGAACCCGGGTCTTCGGCGTGACGAGCCAACGCTTTAACCACTAGGCTACCCCACCGCCCCAAAAGAACATCATGAATATTGGCGATACCCCCCAGAAACAGAAAGATGGTGACAGATCTCTTTCTAAAGCAGGACCCACATTGTGAAACAATCTCCCAATCCACATCCAGACATATGCGAACTAGATCAGTTGAAGCGATTACTAAAACACAGCTTTTTGACATTGACTTCGCATGAGCACCTCTGAGCAATTTATTGGAACAGGTGCTATTTAAATATTAATTATAGTATACTTAAAATCAGATTCAGCCTCTTGAACAAGTCTTAGCTGATATTTCTGTCCTGATATGACATGAAGTCAATGTTTGGACAGTCAAATTAGGTTGTTTTCATTCTGTCAAATGTTTCAGTTCAAACAGGATAATTCAAACAGATAAACCTGCAGCCTTTCACACAGACTCTGAAACCTTTTGCTGTTGGTACAGCGGTCACATTGGGCTTATTATTCAGACCAAGGTAATCTCGGTTGACACATTGAAGAGAATTGTCTTCACTCAGGCAAATGGTTTAATTCAACCAGGATAATTCCAATCTGTAACAAACGTGCAGCATATAACACACACTGTGAAATCTTTGTTGGTACAGCGGTCACGGGCTAGTTATTAGGACCACGGTAATCTCGGTTGACACACTGAAAAGAATTGTCTTCACTCAGGCAAATGGTTTAATTCAACCAGGATAATTCCCATCTGTAACAAACGTGCAGCATATAACACACACTGTGAAATCTTTGTTGGTACAGTGATCACGTTGGGCTAGTTATTAGAACCACGGGTAATCTCGGTTGACACACTGAAGAGAATGAAGATAAGATAACATAACAGACACATACACAATAATTTGACAATGACATTGTGATAATGATTATCAATATTCAAACATATTCACCTTATCTCTTACTGTTTCAACATTTCCTGGGTTGCTGACAAGCTTCAGTGATGTAGTGGGAAAGAGTTCTTGTCTAAGTGGGTTACCTCCCTTTGACTGAGGCATTTTCTTTCCATCAAGAACTGAAAAACCAATTAGAAGACAACAAAATCAGCAGAGAACATTTAAAAAGCAATGATGTGTGATTTAATTTGGGGAAAAAAACTGTTAATTCCAGCTACCATCAAATAATTATTATTTGTAGGATTTTGTTAGGATTGAAACTAACTATCAAAGTTAAGATATGTCTCTCTTTTAAAACTTTTATCATTTTTTTTCAAATTCTGCCAAGCAAATATGTCACAATTTATGTTGAAATCTCTTGTGAATTAAAATGTTTTCTTTCACCATGACAGCCCATAAGACATATTAAACATGTCAGAATTTAATAATAATTTAAAAGGTGAATATTTTGTAAGTGTTACTTTCCTTTTGACAGAAATCATCTTCATAAGAGTTTTTTTAACACAGAAAAAAGATTGACCAATTAATATGTAAAGGTACAAAGTTCACAGCATCAAAGTTTGTTACATTTGAAGTAAAATAAACCGACAAGATCACTGTAGTGAGTGAGTTTAGTTTTACACTACTTTCAGCAATATTCCAGCAATGTCACTCAACGGAAATGCATAAATGGTCTTCACACATTGTACCCATGTCGGGAATCAAACGCTGGTCTTCACACATTGTACCCATGTCGGGAATCAAACGCTGGTCTTCACACATTGTACCCATGTCGGGAATCAAACGCTGGTCTTCACACATTGTACCCATGTCGGGAATCAAACGCTGGTCTTCACACATTGTACCCATGTCGGGAATCAAACGCTGGTCTTCACACATTGTACCCATGTCGGGAATCAAACGCTGGTCTTCACACATTGTACCCAAGTCGGGAATCAAACGCTGGTCTTCAGCGTTACGAGTGAATACTTTAGTCACTAGGCTCCCCCCACTACCTTATGATCTGTAACCTGTGTTGTTTAGTATACTCACCATCATCATGATTATGAGGCAGAGATGAAGAAAGCACATATCTTGCAGCTAGACTCTGTACCAGTGAGCCGTCAGAGCTGATTTGAGCGGGATCATGATGGCTGACAAGAGTTGGGGGAGCCGATGTTGGGAGTGATGGAGTTGGGAGGGACGGTTTCAGAGTCAGCCTTCCTATATATGAACAAACACATTTGCAATTTTTTTATATATTACACAAGATATATCATGTACATTAAGCTACTGAGAATTTGTCTAAAAGTTGTCTATGTATTTGCAGCAACACTCTCAATCACAAACGAAAAATCCTTGCAAGCTAATTAAATTACTGAAAGGTCTGGTGCATTCAGCTGGGTCCTGATAGGACCCTGTACGAACAAATCTAATGGATTAACAGTGCTTTGTTTATGGGTATGAATACTCAATGCCGTTTGTTAATGGATGGTTTTTGACACACAGAAGATAACTCTAGCGTATAATATATATACGTCTTTGGCTGGTGTCAATACAAAAGTGACATCTTAACAAAGGTGATAATCTCTTTGTAAATTGTTAAATTACACCTTATTAAAGTTTCAGGTACAACAATCCAGTGTTTGTCTGGCAGGCTTGGTCTGTGATCTAAAGTTAAATATCATTGCATCGGAGTTGGGTTTTGTTTCCAGTTAGTTCCTGTAAATGTTGGCCTTCAATGCGGTTTCGCAAATGACTTTTCAATAATTCTGTGAACAATTCGATGTTATTCGGTGTCTTGCATTAAATACCATTTGTTGCTTTGTAGCCACTTTGGATTTTGAAAAGACTTTGGAAGCCTGCCATAGTTGTTCTGGAGATGACAGAGAAGACTACGCTTGTGATATCACATCCTCGCTGCCTCTGTTTACCTCTTGCCAAGGTCAGGCTGAAACGACCTTCACCTTTACCTACAGTTCATCGCACTCACGTCTACATTTAGATTTATTTTAGGAAAGAATGACTGTGTCATCGTTATTAAGCGATTTATTTTTGTTCAGAATGTTCTTTAAGACTTATCACGGTATGTATAAACTCTCGGTGTTTCGTGTCCGTTTTTAACTTGAAGATAGTTATGACTCTTTTACGCGACATTACTAAATAGGGGAGGTAAATGTCGTAAACATGAATAACCATGTGGCGCCAAATTCTCCAAACTCCGAACAATGCGTTTCCATGATAACTTGTTGCTTTTCATTTGACTATGCTGTGTGGAGCAAGTAAATTTCAGATTCGATCAAAGGTCACTTCCGACTTGAATAGCACACATGAGTTGCGTACTAATCTCACCAGTGAGAAACTTGTTATTCAGCCCATGCGACCGCCCCTTATGCTTATCATACTTAATTAGAATGGGAAAGAGATCATTTTCAGAGGCCATGGAGGACGGAATCACAACAGGCAAGCGCGCTGCCGCTGTCCAGGCAGTGGATGATCACGTTAGGGTAACGCGTGTTTCTTGTTGATAAGGCTTACTCTAACTTGTGTTCTAAAGAGATGCATTTAACAAGGGCTTGGATACACGTGCTCCAGATATATTTAGATTGATGTTTTGGACAGTGACATGATAAGTGAAGGAAACCGCATTTCACTCTCTGATGGGGAACATGTCAAAATTTTATAGCTTTTAATGGTATCATCTGTATTGCCTTCAATTTGTAGAAACAACAATTTTGATTTTAATTGAACACATAACAGGTCGTTGCGTACTGCATGGGTCAACTGGTCAGTGGATGACATCAGCTGGTCAGTGGCTGTGGTTTTCTCATAGGTTATGGAAAATGAGTATAGAACGCTTTAGACATTTTATATATATCATAATATTAAACATTTGGTGATTATATTTTTCTTTCTTTTTGTGTGGAGAAAGTTATGTGTATGTACAATAACAGTAGAATTCTGTATATGTACAATAACAGTAGAATTCTGTATATGTACAATAACAGTAGAATTATGTATATGTACAATAACAGTAGAATTATGTATATTTTTAAGAACTTTGACATAAAAAAATGCCACTACTGTCACCTCTAATCCATTTGCACTAAGGCACTTGCCAGCAGTTTTCTTTGTAATAAAAAATTATACATTAACATTTAATGTCTGGTGAAATATATTAATTATGTTTATCAATATAATTTGATTAGTTTTGAGGCAGAAGCGTTGTCATATTTGGTGGACTGTCAAAATAAGATGAGGGACAACACGATAATGTGACAGACAATTAATGCATCACCACCTGTTAAAAATATTATCACTGATAAATCAGATTGTCTGACGCGATACAACTTCCACTATACTGTCTGACACCTATTGACCAATAATATTCATTTCAGGAAAATGTTTACCTCATTTTGTTTACCATGCCATTCATGTATGCTACTCAACAGAAGTTAGAACACTAAGGGTTTTTCATATGACTTAGTGAATATGTCAGATTGACTTTTGTCATATACAAAGATTAGGTGTTTTGTGATTTCTTTTGAGTAGTATATATCTAAAACAAATGAGCAATGAGAAGAAAATAGATAAACAGAATATATGTGTTTTAAATTGTAAGTGGATCTATAATATTACTAATAAAATATGATTGTTGATTGTGTGGAATATGTAATGCATGTCATGTTATAAAAATTAAAAATTAAAAAAACAAAACATGGATCTATGACTATTTCTTGAATTACTGTTTGCAATGTAGTTAACTCCTTTTTAGGCATTACCAGGCATTAAGTTAAGCCTTTATTTTTATGTTTGTTGGTTAAAACATTTTTGTGGCCTAAAATAAATTGTTGGTATCAAAATGTTTTTTAAATTCAATTTGCATACATATATTCATTGTTCTATTAATCTTAGAGAACAGATGAGATATCCTCTTTACTTGTTTTTCATTAGGCCAAAAACAAATATGTCCGTTTCCTATTAAATGCTTTTTAAAAATAGGGTAACTGGGTCTGTTTTAACCCCTTTTTTTTTTACTGTTTTTTAATTTTTTAGTGGCATCAGGTGGGCACCTGAGAAGGTCTTCAAGGATACCATATCATGTAGTGACAATGCCTTGTGATGAAACATTGAAAGATTTCCATATCAAATCATTATTTATGTTATTTATTTGCAGGTTTTGTCAATGAGAGTCCATTATGTCAATTCAATGCAATCCATTTTAACCCTACGTACACTGAGAATCATGAAAATGATGAGTTGAAATGCACTTCAGTCATGATTTTGACTTGCTTAACAAAAGATTTAGGGTCGAGGAGGGTTACTGGAAACGAACATTTTATTTATTTATTTATTTATTTATTTATTTATTTATTTATTTATTTATTTATTTATTTATTTATTTATTTTATTTATTTATTTATTTATTTTTTATTTATTTATTTATTTTATTTATTTTAATTTTATTTTATTTATTTTATTTATTTATTTTTTACAGCTAAATGTATAACAGTATCCTAATATTGTTTTGTCAAATGTCATTTGTTTTCCTTCAAATTTCAATATTCTTGGTCAGTTGATCTCATAAACCAACGGAAATTACTACATGGCCTGAATTCCATGAATGTGTATGAATAGTGCAGAAGAATTTGCTAAAACATTAGTACCCATGAAGGTCCGGGTTAAATGTGCCTGCAGTAACCCATGCTTGTCTTAAGAGGCGACCAACGGGATCGGGTGGTCAGGCTCGCTGACTTGGTTGACACATTGCATCGGTTCCCAATTGTGCAGATCGATGCTCATGCTGTTGATCACTGGATTTTCTGGTCTAGACTCGATTATTCACAGACTGCCGCCATATAGCTGGAATATTGCTGAGTGCGGCGTAAAACTAAACTCACTCACTAAAAAACATAAGCATACTAACAAGTTAAGATCACCATGTGTTCTTAGATAGGAACATATTTTTTCTAAGTAAGCAGTGTGCGAAATAGTTTTCAAATTTTGCTATGCCTGAAACTTACTAGCCCACAAAATAATTCACTAGCCTGAAATTTGAATGTTCAATGTAGAAACGAAGTAAATGATTACCAAAATAGATGTCGGCATGACACAGGTTTCATCATTAAGCTGCTATGATGAACATTTTTATCAGGCCATACTCTTGCATGATTTAAAAGTCTATTACAACTTTACAAGTCGGAGAGAGTGATATATTTACAAAATCACCCTATGAAAATTCACTAGCATGTCGGGCCAGAGACTTTTGAGATTTACTGGACAGACTGGATTTTTACTAGACACCGGCTAGCGGGCCAGTGGCTATTTCGAACACTGTAAATAAGGTTAAGTTATTTGAGAATGTTGAATATTTTATGCTAAATGTTTAAGGAAGTAATTGATCATGTGTCTATTTTGAATTGTGTTGTCATTTTGCGTTATTAATGTTTGTGTTTTGTACACTGTAATCATGACACAGTAGTGGTTTTTCAATTAATTGAAATAATCGAAGATTGGTCGTGGTGATCAAATGACCAAGCAATCGTTCACATTTTCTCATAATCAAAGAAACGATTTCGGAACTACTGGTTTAGTGTTTGAAACACTTGACGATGGAACATTTCCTTGAAGTTGTCAGGGTCTGACAACATGTTTAATTCTTAGAAAACTCACTTCACTTGCTGAAAAGTCATGACTGCATATTTTGTGAAGACTCTGGGAAGTTTTTTCTCCATGATAAATTATGTCATGACATTGAAAGAGCAAGTTGCATCATTTTACATTGGATGTGAAATTTGCGCAGTTTCTAAATGAAACAAAAAACAACAGATAACCACACATTTTTTTCTTTATAACTATCTGCATTAACAGCTTGAACAGAAAAATCTGAAAAATGTCGCTTACCAATTTTTTCCATGATTGCTCGTTGGTAATGAACCAATCATCAATTGTGGGGTTTCAACCAATTCCCAACACTATGACACGGAACACACATTTTTAGGAAATGTTTTAGCTTCAAACTAGACTATATTAACCCTCACATAATCGCTTTCATTGGGGGTTCATGCATCACATGAAGATATTTGTAATGAGGAAAATAATGTGAAAATGTAATGTGGTATCGAGGAAAAAAGATCACGACACATTGAAGAAAGCCCCAAAATGTCTAAACATATCTGTGGAAGCTTAACGTGTTCAGGTACAACCCAAATCACATACTATTCTGATGACAGCATCTCCAAACAACCAGTCAGATTTATAGATTGATAGATTTGTTTTAAAGGACACACACACATAGCCCATAGTCATTAGCGCCTTGCAGCACAGTGGCACACTTGAATAAAATAAAGTCCAATCACTACATGCATAAAACAATCATCAGTTACCATAGTTACGGGTATCACGTAGAAGTTATTTGAATTACATTGTCTCTTTTCCAGGACAACCAAGTGGTTGGTATTGGCAGCGGATCTACCATAGTGTTTGCAGTAGAGAGGATAGGTAGGTATTGTTTCAACACATATCTGTCAGTGTTGGTGTTGTTTGGATCAGCGTACATGTTAACAGTCATGTTTATATGATTTGTTTACATTGTCATGCAGTGTGTCACAGTGCAGCCAACATGGAGGCTATTCTGCTCAGAGGCCAATATTGGGTCCTAATTTGCAGAAAATCTCAAACTTGAATTCAATATTTTTCAGCCCATGTTATAGGTATGACTGCTCTCTTACACAAACATCTACTCTCTGAAGTGAACATATTTTACAGAAAAAGGAGTTCCTAAGTTATTTGCATAGCTGAAGCTGTAGTTGTGAGTGAGTTTATTTGTACGCTGCACTCAGCAATATTCCAGCTATATGGTGGTGGTCGGTAAATAATCAAGTCTGGATCAGATAATCCAGTGATCAACAGCGTCGATCTACGCAATTGGGATACAATGACATGTGTCAACCAAATCAGTGAGCTTGATCCTGTTAGTTGCCTCTTACGCCATCAAGGATTACTGAAAATCAGTTTTAACCCAGATCTTCACGGGTCTGCTCATAGCTGGAACTGTGGTAGCCTAGACTTGCTTGGGCTGTATTGGGTATATTTGTTTCAGGGTCTGTCTCATCTCTTTGTATAGTCTGCAACTCACATTGACAGTAGGGATGACTATTGAGGGGGGAGACAACTATTGCGATAGCAATAGTCTATTGCAGTACTATTGCAGTAGTTTTTCTCTCCTTAAATTGTCTCATTTGAAGTCATTTCCCAAATCAATGTATAGTTTATATCAAATAAAATCCAGTTTAAGTAGTTTCAGCCTCTTTTAATAACTGACAAGTAACTTGAAACCCAGAACTAGTTTGTTTAAGAGGTAACAGGGGCAGATAACTCTAAATCAAAGTGAACGAATCTGGTACTTCCTGTATTTTTTGCTGCGCATTTATCTAAGGAAGTCAATTTACTAAACTATCGATAGTCACACATACTATGCATTAGGGTTGGGTATTGCCAAAATTTTCATATTGCGATATATTGCGATATGTGTTGGCGTATTGCAATATGTATTGCAATATATTGTGAAAGTGTAACACATGGTTCAGGGTAATGAAATTACTGTTCCTTTCTTTTGAAACAATTCCAATGGCTACTTTCAGGACTCAGATTTGATTGTACAAGAGACCAATTGAAAATGTTTCCAAACAGAAGATTTCGCTCTGAAGCTTGGAACTCGAGAAAAAGTGTCTGCCTTCGGTACCAATCTATTTTTTACATGGTTTAAAAGTCATGCAAATACAGTTATATGACCAATAAATATTCTCAAAACTATTATTGTATAATAATATAAAGAAAATACAAATCACGAAATTTACCGATCATGGTCACGGAAATTGCCGATCGTATCGGGTAAATCGGTTTCGCGAAATGTGTACAGCAATATATCGTATTGTGAAGTTCGAATTGCAATATACCTGTATACCGGTATTATCGCCCACCCCTACTATGCATCGATAGTTTTTCGTTTCTATCATCGAATAATTGCTATCGGAGACTCAACAATTGCAATGTATCAATAGTTCGATGCATCATTACAGCCTTAATTGACAGTATTCCTGTAGGTTGGATTATCCTGGAGGAGTGTAGTTCAGTCAGGTGTTGACTGATCTGTTTCAAATGTGTGACCACAATCAATATGAATGAACACAGATGCTGAGGCTTATTGTCAAATCAACACACGTTATGGTAATCGTTAATGTTAGAGTTACTTTTCTTTCATGCCCCACTAGCTAACCAAATACAACTATGCCCTAGGTTTCTTACAAACCCTGGTCACACAAAGGTTTTTAACACTGAATCCTTCCCCTACTAATGAAAATCTGTAAACCAAATATCTTACCAAATATTTCTGATATGTCTGCTAACTGTAGATAATGATTTATGCTGCTCAAATTTTTAAAAGGATAATCAGATATGTCATTGTGTTTAAGCATACGTTCGACATGTGAGTGGGAATGGTTATATGCTGCTATAATATTTTCCTGCAATATCACATCGGGGGACACCAGAAATGGGCTTCCCACAATAAACCCATGTAGGGCCTTGAAGTTGAACCCAGGTCTTCGGTGTGAGGAGCGAACGCTTTAACCACAAGGCTACCCCACTGCTCGTCAACATATGAGACTGAGTTTTGTGTATCATGGAAATTGATGAGTAACCAAGTTCACATGGTCAAAAGCAGAATAGTAGATTTGCCCCCATTTTAAGTTATTCTTCAGGTTTTTTATGTATTGAGTTTAACTTGATCATGCTTTTATCATATTGTCATAGTTACGTTTATACTGGATACATCAAAGAAACTTACTTCTCATCAGATTTTGACCTACTTTTAGTATATTTCACCTGTCATGTGTTATCATCTGTAAAGTGCTCAATAAGAACTAGGCATTATTTCTCCATGCTCAATGGAGCTTGTATTCTTATGTCTCTGTGTTTATGCCATGTTACACATGAGCACATTTAGCAGTTCCCTTTCTCCACATGAGACGATATTAATTCAAATTCAAGCAGTACTCTATGTTGCTAAAGAATAAATTGTATTAAGTATTAGGGCTGTGCAATATTACCGGTAAACCGGTATATACCGGTACAGTATCTCGCGATACGATTATGACGATATGGTTCAGATTCTGCAATATATTGGGTCATCCAGAGTTAGCTCCATTTGAATTATCTGCCTTTGATTTCCATAGCAAACAAATGTGCTCCTAAATTTCCAAATATACTTTTATTTCTGTTGGTTTCATGTAACATTTTACAAGTGGAAGTGTCAATATAAGTGGCTCCAAAATTGCCAAATAGTCTACCAAATACTTTACGTTTTGTGGGTTTGAATGGTTTCATTTGGAGGAATTAAGTGGCCTCAAATGGACCAATTTTATTTGGACTTATTAGTAGAGCCTCTGGCTCTGAGTGACCATTTCACAGTTCACAGTATTTTGTTATTTTTGTTTGTTTCATAATGGGGCATATGATATCAATTTATCCTACAGGCCTGAGTCTTAGAAAAATTGTAGGACTGTATAATGACATTCAGTCAAGGATCTTAGCTATTGGAGGTCACATGCGATTTTAATCTCAAGTAGTTCAACTAAATCTTGTTTTTGTTTCATTTGGGAATAGTTCATGTTAACATATTGAATCTGAATGAATCACATACAGTAACAATAATTACATACTGCACTGAAGTACATTCGTTTAAGCAAACAACACTGACTATGAAAATCATGTTATACTATTACCTTTCATCATTATGTTCGCAAAACGTTGGTGCAACATATTCCACATTAAGGCTCTATATTATTTTATTTATCTGTAAACGATTGGCATACAGCCATACACAATGGGGACAGGGAGCCTGAAAGTATGGTGTAACAGCAACTGAGGAGATGATGTCACACACAGAGAGCTATTATGAATTTATGATGTACGCACTTTGGCAGAAACATTTCAGTCAATATATCACAATATATATTGCAATATCTCTTAAATTATTGCAATATATCGCAATATGAAAATCAGGGCAATATCCAGGACTATCCCCACCGTCCCAGTAGTACAAGGAACTTGAACAATTCCTGTTTCCTTTTAAATAAATTGATCATTCATAAGTTCGGATTTCGATACCCTGATCTCTTAAATTCATAACAGTATGAAATATCTTGTTATCCCTATCAAATGTTATGAAGTATATTTACGTGAAACAATCCTTCCGTATTCCTACTTTAAAACAGGCTTTGCAAACTGAAATGTTTATAAGACATTCTGCGGTGCAAAGTGAGCAGGATCTCGACCAGCCTTCCTTACAGCTCTTGTGTTTATGCAACCACAGCTTCATGACGTGGGAGTTTCCCAGTGTCACAATGACTCAGCAGATTGTTCTGAATTGTGGTTTTATGAGAATCGCAGTTGTTTCAAATGTGTTCCAGTGAAATGTGCTTAGTCATTGTGATTTTTCCTTTCCTTTGAGACATCAAATGCTGAAATCACAAGTGTTCTCCTTATGCTTTAGTGTGCTTCGTGAAGCATGTTAGTATTGTTAAACCTGAGTTGAGAGTAAATTTATAGATGTTTTATGTACCTGATCAGTAATGGTGACCTTTTCAATTTCCACATTTTGTGTAAGAATTCACTTTTGCCCTTTTTCACATTTTATCAGTTTTTGCATAGAATTGTAAAATCACACAAAGAAAAATATGAATAGTAACTTTCAAACAAACAACATCCAACACATGACACAACGCAAGCACATCCTGTTGGTCACTCAGGTGGAACCCATCCAACACATGACACAACGCAAGCCCACCCTGTTGGTCACTCAGGTGGAACCCATCCAACAGTTGACAACCCAGCACATCCTGTTGGTCACTCAGGTGGAACCCATCCAACACATGACACAACCCAAGCACATCCTGTTGGTCACTCAGGTGGAACCCATCCAACACATGACACAACGCAAGCACATCCTGTTGGTCACTCAGGTGGAACCCATCCAACACATGACACAACGCAAGCCCACCCTGTTGGTCACTCAGGTGGAACCCATCCAACAGTTGACAACCCAGCACATCCTGTTGGTCACTCAGGTGGAACCCATCCAACACATGACACAACCCAAGCACATCCTGTTGGTCACTCAGGTGGAACACATGACACAACGCAAGCACATCCTGTTGGTCACTCAGGTGGAACACATGACACAACCCAGCACATCCTGTTGGTCACTCAGGTGGAACACATGACACAACGCAATCACATCCTGTTGGTCACTCAGGTGGAACCCATCCAACACATGACACAACCCAAGCCCACCCTGTTGGTCACTCAGGTGGAACCCATCCAACAGTTGACAACCCAGCACATCCTGTTGGTCACTCAGGTGGAACCCATCCAACACATGACACAACCCAAGCACATCCTGTTGGTCACTCAGGTGGAACCCATCCAACACATGACACAACCCAAGCACATCCTGTTGGTCACTCAGGTGGAACCCATCCAACACATGACACAACCCAAGCACATCCTGTTGGTCACTCAGGTGGAACCCATCCAACACATGACACAACCCAAGCACATCCTGTTGGTCACTCAGGTGGAACCCATCCAACACTTGACACAACGCAAGCACATCCTGTTGGTCACTCAGGTGGAACCCATCCAACACATGACACAACATGAAGCCCACCCTGTTGGTCACTCAGGTGGAACCCATCCAACAGTTGACAACCCAGCACATCCTGTTGGTCACTCAGGTGGAACCCATCCAACACATGACACAACCTTAAGCACATCCTGTTGGTCACTCAGGTGGAACCCATCCAACACATGACACAACCCAAGCTAATCCTGTTGGTCACTCAGGTGGAACCCATCCAACACATGACACAACGCTAAGCACATCCTGTTGGTCACTCAGGTGGAACCCATCCAACACATGACACAACCCAAGCACATCCTGTTGGTCACTCAGGTGGAACCCATCCAACACATGACACAACGCTAAGCACATCCTGTTGGTCACTCAGGTGGAACCCATCCAACACATGACACAACGCTTAAGCCCACCCCTGTTGGTCACTCAGGTGGAACCCATCCAACAGTTGACAACCCAGCACATCCTGTTGGTCACTCAGGTGGAACCCATCCAACACATGACACAACCCAAGCACATCCTGTTGGTCACTCAGGTGGAACCCATCCAACACATGACACAACGCAAGCACATCCTGTTGGTCACTCAGGTGGAACCCATCCAACACATGACACAACGCAAGCCCACCCTGTTGGTCACTCAGGTGGAACCCATCCAACAGTTGACAACCCAGCACATCCTGTTGGTCACTCAGGTGGAACCCATCCAACACATGACACAACCCAAGCACATCCTGTTGGTCACTCAGGTGGAACCCATCCAACACATGACACAACGCAAGCACATCCTGTTGGTCACTCAGGTGGAACCCATCCAACACATGACACAACGCAAGCCCACCCTGTTGGTCACTCAGGTGGAACCCATCCAACAGTTGACAACCCAGCACATCCTGTTGGTCACTCAGGTGGAACCCATCCAACACATGACACAACCCAAGCACATCCTGTTGGTCACTCAGGTGGAACCCATCCAACACATGACACAACGCAAGCACATCCTGTTGGTCACTCAGGTGGAACCCATCCAACACATGACACAGCATAAGCCCACCCTGTTGGTCACTCAGGTGGAACCCATCCAACAGTTGACAACCCAGCACATCCTGTTGGTCACTCAGGTGGAACCCATCCAACACATGACACAACCCAAGCACATCCTGTTGGTCACTCAGGTGGAACCCATCCAACACATGACACAAGCGCAAGCACATCCTGTTGGTCACTCAGGTGGAACCCATCCAACACATGACACAAGCGCAAGCCCACCCTGTTGGTCACTCAGGTGGAACCCATCCAACAGTTGACAACCCAGCACATCCTGTTGGTCACTCAGGTGGAACCCATCCAACACTTGACACAACCCAAGCACATCCTGTTGGTCACTCAGGTGGAACCCATCCAACACATGACACAACCCAAGCACATCCTGTTGGTCACTCAGGTGGAACCCATCCAACACATGACACAACGCAAGCACATCCTGTTGGTCACTCAGGTGGAACCCATCCAACACATGACACAACCCAAGCACATCCTGTTGGTCACTCAGGTGGAACCCATCCAACACATGACACAACCCAAGCACATCCTGTTGGTCACTCAGGTGGAACCCATCCAACACATGACACAACGCAAGCCCACCCTGTTGGTCACTCAGGTGGAACCCATCCAACAGTTGACAACCCAGCACATCCTGTTGGTCACTCAGGTGGAACCCATCCAACACATGACACAACCCAAGCACATCCTGTTGGTCACTCAGGTGGAACCCATCCAACACTTGACACAACGCAGCACATCCTGTTGGTCACTCAGGTGGGAACCCATCCAACACATGACACAACGCCAAGCCCACCCTGTTGGTCACTCAGGTGGAACCCATCCAACACATGACACAACCTCAAGCCTACCCTGTTGGTCACTCAGGGTGGAACCCATCCAACACTTGACACAACCCAGCACATCCTGTTGGTCACTCAGGTGGAACCCATCCAACACATGACACAACGCAAGCCCACCCTGTTGGTCACTCAGGTGGAACCCATCCAACAGTTGACAACCCAGCACATCCTGTTGGTCACTCAGGTGGAACCCATCCAACACATGACACAACCCAAGCATATCCTGTTGGTCACTCAGGTGGAACCCATCCAACACATGACACAACCCAAGCACATCCTGTTGGTCACTCAGGTGGAACCCATCCAACACATGACACAACCCAAGCACATCCTGTTGGTCACTCAGGTGGAACCCATCCAACACATGACACAACCCAGCACATCCTGTTGGTCACTCAGGTGGAACCCATCCAACACTTGACACAACGCAAGCACATCCTGTTGGTCACTCAGGTGGAACCCATCCAACACATGACACAACACTAGCAGCCCACCCTGTTGGTCACTCAGGTGGAACCCATCCAACAGTTGACAACCCAGCACATCCTGTTGGTCACTCAGGTGGAACCCATCCAACACATGACACAACCCAAGCACATCCTGTTGGTCACTCAGGTGGAACCCATCCAACACATGACACAACCTAAGCACATCCTGTTGGTCACTCAGGTGGAACCCATCCAACACATGACACAACGCAAGCACATCCTGTTGGTCACTCAGGTGGAACCCATCCAACACATGACACAACCCAAGCACATCCTGTTGGTCACTCAGGTGGAACCCATCCAACACATGACACAACGCAAGCACATCCTGTTGGTCACTCAGGTGGAACCCATCCAACACATGACACAACGCAAAGCCCACCCTGTTGGTCACTCAGGTGGAACCCATCCAACAGTTGACAACCCAGCACATCCTGTTGGTCACTCAGGTGGAACCCATCCAACACATGACACAACCCAAGCACATCCTGTTGGTCACTCAGGTGGAACCCATCCAACACATGACACAACGCAAGCACATCCTGTTGGTCACTCAGGTGGAACCCATCCAACACATGACACAACGCAAGCCCACCCTGTTGGTCACTCAGGTGGAACCCATCCAACAGTTGACAACCCAGCACATCCTGTTGGTCACTCAGGTGGAACCCATCCAACACATGACACAACCCAAGCACATCCTGTTGGTCACTCAGGTGGAACCCATCCAACACATGACACAACCCAAGCACATCCTGTTGGTCACTCAGGTGGAACCCATCCAACACATGACACAACCCAAGCACATCCTGTTGGTCACTCAGGTGGAACCCATCCAACACATGACACAACCCAGCACATCCTGTTGGTCACTCAGGTGGAACCCATCCAACACATGACACAACCCAAGCACATCCTGTTGGTCACTCAGGTGGAACCCATCCAACACATGACACAACCCAAGCACATCCTGTTGGTCACTCAGGTGGAACCCATCCAACACATGACACAACCCAAGCACATCCTGTTGGTCACTCAGGTGGAACCCATCCAACACTTGACACAACCCAAGCACATCCTGTTGGTCACTCAGGTGGAACCCATCCAACACATGACACAACCCAAGCACATCCTGTTGGTCACTCAGGTGGAACCCATCCAACACATGACACAACCCAAGCACATCCTGTTGGTCACTCAGGTGGAACCCATCCAACACATGACACAACCAAGCCCATCCTGTTGGTCACTCAGGTGGAACCCATCCAACACTTGACACAACCCAGCACATCCTGTTGGTCACTCAGGTGGAACCCATCCAACACTTGACACAACCCAAGCACATCCTGTTGGTCACTCAGGTGGAACCCATCCAACACATGACACAACCCAAGCACATCCTGTTGGTCACTCAGGTGGAACCCATCCAACACATGACACAACCCAAGCACATCCTGTTGGTCACTCAGGTGGAACCCATCCAACACATGACACAACCCAAGCACATCCTGTTGGTCACTCAGGTGGAACCCATCCAACACATGACACAACCCAAGCACATCCTGTTGGTCACTCAGGTGGAACCCATCCAACACATGACACAACCCAAGCCCATCCTGTTGGTCACTCAGGTGGAACCCATCCAACACATGACACAACCCAAGCACATCCTGTTGGTCACTCAGGTGGAACCCATCCAACACATGACACAACCCAAGCACATCCTGTTGGTCACTCAGGTGGAACCCATCCAACACTTGACACAACGCAAGCACATCCTGTTGGTCACTCAGGTGGAACCCATCCAACACATGACACAACCCAAGCCCATCCTGTTGGTCACTCAGGTGGAACCCATCCAACACATGACACAACCCAAGCTCCATCCTGTTGGTCACTCCAGGTGGAACCCATCCAACACTTGACACAACCCAAGCACATCCTGTTGGTCACTCAGGTGGAACCCATCCAACACATGACACAACCCAAAGCCCATCCTGTTGGTCACTCAGGTGGAACCATCCAACAGTTGACAACCCAGCACATCCTGTTGGTCACTCAGGTGGAACCCATCCAACACATGACACAACCCAAGCACATCCTGTTGGTCACTCAGGTGGAACCCATCCAACACATGACACAACCAAATCCCATCCTGTTGGTCACTCAGGTGGAACCCATCCAACACATGACACAACCCAAGCACATCCTGTTGGTCACTCAGGTGGAACCCATCCAACACATGACACAACCCAAGCACATCCTGTTGGTCACTCAGGTGGAACCCATCCAACACATGACACAACCCAAGCACATCCTGTTGGTCACTCAGGTGGAACCCATCCAACACATGACACAACCAAGCACATCCTGTTGGTCACTCAGGTGGAACCCATCCAACACACATGACACAACCCAAGCACATCCTGTTGGTCACTCAGGTGGAACCCATCCAACACATGACACAACCCAAGCACATCCTGTTGGTCACTCAGGTGGAACCCATCCAACACATGACACAACCCAAGCACATCCTGTTGGTCACTCAGGTGGAACCCATCCAACACATGACACAACCCAAGCACATCCTGTTGGTCACTCAGGTGGAACCCATCCAACACATGACACAACCCAAGCACATCCTGTTGGTCACTCAGGTGGAACCCATCCAACACATGACACAACCCAAGCACATCCTGTTGGTCACTCAGGTGGAACCCATCCAACACATGACACAACCCAAGCACATCCTGTTGGTCACTCAGGTGGAACCCATCCAACACATGACACAACGCCAAGCCCATCCTGTTGGTCACTCAGGTGGAACCCATCCAACAGTTGACAAACCCAGCACATCCTGTTGGTCACTCAGGTGGAACCCATCCAACACTTGACACAACTCAAAGCACATCCTGTTGGTCACTCCAGGTGGAACCCATCCAACACATGACACAAACCAAGCACATCCTGTTGGTCACTCAGGTGGAACCCATCCAACACATGACACAACGCAAGCACATCCTGTTGGTCACTCAGGTGGAACCCATCCAACACATGACACAACGCAAGCCCACCCTGTTGGTCACTCAGGTGGAACCCATCCAACAGTTGACAACCCAAGCACATCCTGTTGGTCACTCAGGTGGAACCCATCCAACACATGACACAACCCAAGCACATCCTGTTGGTCACTCAGGTGGAACCCATCCAACACATGACACAACGCAAGCACATCCTGTTGGTCACTCAGGTGGAACCCATCCAACACATGACACAACCCAAGCACATCCTGTTGGTCACTCAGGTGGAACCCATCCAACACATGACACAACGCAAGCACATCCTGTTGGTCACTCAGGTGGAACCCATCCAACACATGACACAACCCAAGCACATCCTGTTGGTCACTCAGGTGGAACCCATCCAACACATGACACAACCCAAGCCCATCCTGTTGGTCACTCAGGTGGAACCCATCCAACAGTTGACACAACCCAGCACATCCTGTTGGTCACTCAGGTGGAACCCATCCAACACATGACACAACCCAAGCACATCCTGTTGGTCACTCAGGTGGAACCCATCCAACACTTGACACAACCCAAGCACATCCTGTTGGTCACTCAGGTGGAACCCATCCAACACTTGACACAACGCCAAGCACATCCTGTTGGTCACTCAGGTGGAACCCATCCAACACATGACACAACCCAAGCCCACCCTGTTGGTCACTCAGGTGGAACCCATCCAACACTTGCATTTAAAAGAAGGTTGACTCATGTTTACATGCTTTTGCTGAATTTTCATCAAATTAATAATTGATGTTATTACATTGATGTTTTAGTGTAGCATGTAGAATGTGTATGGTAATATGCAAGTTGTTTCCTATTTTCTTCCAGTCCAGAGAGTCAAGGAAGAAAAACTCAATCTTGTCTGCATTCCAACCTCATTCCAGGTACTTAACTTGTCCTCAAATATCATCCTTCACCCAAATGATATCTGTCCGCCATGTTTGATTGTGTAGCTCATAAGCTCTTCATTATTTCACTATGAACCTTTTAATACAGGTCAGGTATGACTGTAGTCATGTCTTTGGCTATTTACCATGATTTAGGGAGATGTGGAGTATTACAGAACAAGCAGCTATACCAGGTTACTTAACAAAGTTTTCTTTCCATATATTTTTCTCAACTTGCTGGTCGTGAAAGCTTTTTCTATGCCCATAGCTTGAGAGCAAACATTCTTCTTCCAGTGAAATACTAATTTTATTTTGGAAATATGAATTGAAACATGAAGAAAAGAGAAAAAGGAAAAAGACAAACAAGGAGCATGACATATGACACATAATGCTTGTATGGAGGACGAGAGGGCTGAGCCAACAGGTCTGGCCTGAACTGGGATATGTCTGTCTAAAACTAACATTATTTCTATCTTTGTATGTTACACAGTTACAGACCATAAGGCAAGGTTTAGTTGGCTATGTGTGTTGTACACTACAAACAACAATACCCCATCACAAGCTCTTCCTATACGGAGCAAATCTAATTAGCTTCAAAATCACAAAAGGAATGAAACGAATCTGGTCACTTGTTTGGAATAGTGGACCATAGTTTGTGTCAGTTTTAGTTTGTTTGACTTTCATTGTTTTGACGTCTATCCATTGTTTACAAATACTTCCTGAAATTGTCAGCTTATACAGACATATTAATTCCATACATGTTACAAATACTTCCTGAAATTGTCAGCTTATACAGACATATTAATTCCATACATGTTGCAAATACTTCCTGAAATTGTCAGCTTATACAGACATATGAATTCCATACATATTGCAAATACTGGACGACTGATCAGGCAAATCACCTAAACCTGTTACTGAACTTTACATCATATGAAACATGATGAGATGAGATTATTCCCTCTATAGTAGTTCTGTTAGAAGAGATACCAAGCAACTTTTGGTGGTCATAAGACAACATAATAGATAACGTTAATAGATGCCATGAATATTTGCTCAAGTAGATCCCTAGATGGCCTACTCATCATGATATGGTTTGAGGATATGCTCAGTGTGGTGTTGAATAAAAAACGTTTGTCTGTAACATGGTGGACTATAAAGTCGACTGTTTGATTGTAGGCTAAGCAGCTGATACAGGAACATAACCTGACGCTGGGGAGCTTGGAGAGAAATCCAGAGGTGAGACAGAGAAACAGTCAAACGGAAATCAATCTTCAAACTAATTTTGAGTTGCATGTCTAGAAACAAGCATAAACTACTCAGAAAACAAATTGCAGCATCACCTGTGTGTCCTTTCCTCCAGGGGCGGTGAGATAGCCTAGTGGTTAAAGTGTTCGCTCGTCACGCCAAAGGCCAAGGTTCGATTCCCCGCATGGGTACAATATGTGAAGCCCATTTCTGGTGTCCCTTGCCGTGACATTGCTGGGATATTACTAGTGGTGTTCCGATGATCGAAAATAATTGTAAATCAATCGAAAGAAGGATTAAAAATGATTATCGATTGTAAAAAAACATATTTTCGATTAATTGGAATTTTGTTGTTTTAGTTTAACACACGTTGAATGAAGTAAACTAGCAATTAAATTTGACGAATATTCACGAACAAACATGCGCTCAACAGCGTAAAGCTGTGCGCATTGTAAAATTTTAACCACTTTTATTGTTTAATTACAATTCCAGTGTCTTTCTTGCATCTGTGCATTTCATTGCATGACAGTATTAGTTATAAGGAACATTTATTAGAAAAAACCTGGTGAAAAACCCTTCAAATTGGTGATTTCATTAAAAATGTATATATTTCGATTATAATCGATAATCGTTCACCACAATCCTCCGATAATCGATAGTGGATTTGGTTTCCGATTCCCAACACTAGATATTACTAAAAACAGCGTGAAACTAAACTCACTCATTTTTAAAACAGGAAACAACATGAAAAGCGGCATAAAACCCAACTCACTCACTCACTCCTTTCTTCCTTGTATATAGAATTGGGGCAGTGTGGTTTAAGTGTCTGCTTGTCATGCCAAAGACTTGAGTTCAATTCCCCACTTGGGTACAATGTGTGAAGCCCATTTGCTGATGTCCCCTGCTGTGATATTGCTTAAATATTGCTAAAAGCAACACTAAACCCAACTCACTCACTCACTCACTCACTCACTCACTCACTCACTCACTCACTCACTCACCCACTCACCCACTCACCCACCCACCCACTCACTCACTCACTCACTCACTGTTGATTTATTTTTATTGGTTAAATACAGGCAGGAATACAAGAAGCCATTGTAGTCAGTGTGTTACACGTTGATACTGAATGTGAGGCGTCCAGCTGTTGTCATCGTATAAAGCCACATTTGACACACTTAAAGTAACACATGAATAGACGCTGGGATTTCCTTATGTAAATCATAAATCGTATACAATGCACATGCTTTACATGGAGAATAACTGACAGTTTGTTCACTGGCATGAAATAAACTCCACAAATAACGTATTAGTACATTGTACAAACCTGCGAGGTGGTAATAAATTTAGATCCTCTTTAGATGCATATTTGGCTTCATGCCAGGGCTGTAATGTTCATAGATATGCCTGTTCCTTCTTTTTGTATTTGTAAGTGAATTTAGAGTTATTGTAATTTGTCTTGTTTGATTATCATTTTTAAATTATTTTAGGAATTGTTTAGCCAGTTCATCAAAACATATAACACATTATGATGCAAAACGAAGGCTAACGTGTTGCAGTCAAACACAGACATTGTCCCTACATTATAACTGGAACCATTAAGGTATACCATTATGCATCATTCTATAAGGAACATCGAACATACATAGTAGATTTTATGAAGGGAAATATAATTGGTGTAACTGCCAACTTGTGGGAGTGGTAATGTGGTCATGACATCAAGTAGAGTGAGCTACTGTCGGTTGCGATTGCCTCCATGATTGACATGTGTCTGTTTCATACAGCTGGATGTTGCCATCGATGGAGCGGACGAGGCTGATGCCAACCTGGACCTGATAAAGGGGGGCGGAGGCTGCCTCACCCAGGAGAAGATCGTGGCGTCCTGCGCCCGTGACTTCATCGTTATAGCTGATTCCAGGTAAAGTCAGACATTGTTTTGTTTTTTTATGTGGTGATTCCAGGAAGTAGCTAAAAAATCTATAACACGGAGGACCCATGAAGATCTAGGTTAGAATTGATCTTCAGTAACCCATGCTTGTCGTAAGGCGCCACTAATGGGATCGGGTGGTCAGGCTCTCTAACTTGGTTGACACATGTATCCCAACTCCGTAGATCGATGCTCATGATGTTGATCACTGGATTGTATGGTCCAGATTCTATTATTCACAGACCACTGCCATATAGCCAGAATATTGCTAACTGCAGCATGAAAACCACCTACAAACAAACAGTACATCATTGTGTTGTTGGTATTCTTAATGATGTTGTTGTAGGACTTTACTCTGTGTGACCTTGATTATTGTGTTTCATCATGTTCATAGCACACCATTTATTCCTTCATAGCCTAGTGTTTACTGTTTTCCATGACTAATCGATGGTGTGTTTTGTAACTATGCTGTGAGTCACTGTTGTGATTTGCCGCAACTCTATTAGTCTGGACAAATAGAACATTTTCTCAAGCATCTACATGTCACTTTAAATTGTGACAATTTTACTGCCCACTGAAAAAAATATTCAAATCTTTCCTGTTATATGAATTAGACAGTGTTAATTCTGACAAAGGCTTCACCCGAGGGGCACATGTTTATGACTTGTCATCACTGTTAAAAAGCTCCATTAGTTTGAAAGACTTTTTTACGAATGCTTCAAACTTCATGGTACTTGACTAGTATATGAGAAGTGGCTGGTGCAAGATTGGTAAAGCTTACAGCAGAGCTCCAGATAAGATTTAGCTCATGTAGGTACTGTACCCACTGTATTTTTTTGGAGTGGGTATTATGAATGTTGAGTGGGTATTTCATTTTCCGTTACCCACTGCTTTCAAATATATGGGTATTTCATTGAGTTTACTCACCTAAGTATATGTCATTGAGTAAGTTTACTAAGCAGGTATGTACTGCCTTATGTCATACTGAAGTAAAACCAACTTAAATATAATGGAAATGATTTCATACAAAATCCCTCATCCTATACTGACAGTACAACACTAGTCCTATACTAACAGTACAACTTGATACCAATCAATGTCCTTTTCATTACGCAAGTGATTTTTATAGACATATTCCTTACGCATATGTTTTAAACTCTGTGCTTATCTAACATTTTAAATGCGTAATTGGTACGCAACAATTATTTTTCAATGCGTAATTGGAAATTTTCTGTGCCTATTTTACCCAAATACGCAGCTTATCTGGGCCTCTGCTTACAGCCATTGTATATTGTACTTTCTGTTGAATCTGCCTCATTCAGGAAAGATGTTGACAAGCTTGGGACCACATGGAAGCGAGGTGTCTCCATTGAAGTCATTCCACTTGCCTACAAGCCGATCAAGTTGAAGATTGAAAAACAGCTGGGTGGACTTGCTAACCTAAGGATGGCGACAAAGAAAGCGGTGAGTTTTTAGACATACAATTTGGAAGACTGGCTAACTATAAAGTAGTGATGCAGAAAGTGGTTAGTCATTGAACACAGCCTGCAGGACTGGTTAACCAAAAGTTGGTGCCGAAAACAAACAGTTAAAACCATAGGATGGCGACAAAGAAAACTTTGAGTTGTTTGATGCACAACTTAGGTGACAGGCAGACTGACTAACCGTGGCATGGTCATGACATTGTTGAGTTGATCCGGCTGGCAAAAACAGGATGTACAGAAAGGAGGTCACTTTGACACAAAACTGACACAATTATGGGATCGTGTTAACAGTCTTCATAGTGAAGTAAAGCAATGGCGATTTGTCAGGATCAGATATGAAAATGAGTTATTTGGTTAGAAAAGTTTTGAAATCATTGCAACAGCCTACATTTATGATTGTGATGATTGTACAGTCAAAACATATATACAACAGGAGGTTCGAATGACTAAGTTGTTTGTGAAGTTAAGCTATGATATTTGCCTTGTCTGTCTTTATAATTCCAGTACAGGATCTACCAGACAAGAACCTGACAGTCGTCAGTAGCTAAACAGCTAAAATTTTGTTATGTTTGGTTTCCTGATGTTTGAGGCCTTAATTCACAGAAAGAAGTCTTATATTTCTTTGCCAACATGTTTATATCTATATATACAAATCTCAGTTGAATTGGAGCCACTGAAGTAATCAACAAAATATATTAATGTAAAGAAATATATCATACAAAATAAATAGATGTACCGCTAATGAGATATTAAACAGAAGCTATAGATGTAATGACATAAATATTACAACATAAATAGAAATAATGATGCAAATCTTGCAGAAATAATAGATATAACCAAACAAATATAAAAAAAATATTCCATTGAAAAATTGTATGAATTATTCCAACTATGGTGTCACTTCAGACATTTTGAGGTACATTTTAATGAAATTTGACATTATACAGTGGTTTTCTGGCAATGAATTTCATTTGTTGTTATGGAATGTAATAAATATTACAACCACTGTATTCGTTAAAAATATTTGTATTTGTTACTCTATATTCATGATACATATTGGATTCCCCTCATAGTGTATAAGTAGCTGCCCTAATTGGATGGTGTATATCTGTGATTCAATATCATATTGAGTAGTGTGGTGATACCTGAGAATTTGGCTAAACAAGAACTTTATAATGAATAAATTTTGAACAGAATAAAGGATTCTGACACGGAGTATTTGAGAAAGTCTGCGTGTATAGATCGGTTCATGAACACAGTGGGATGCTGTATGCTGTTCCAGATGTTGCTCAAGGACAGGGTTATATCACACGATGTGATGAAACAGATGAAGCTGTTGAAGGGGTGCTCATGTTACTGTGGCCATGGAACAGTTGAAAAATGTGTCCTTAAATAATCAATTTTGGTTTCAGTATATCCATATGTGTAGGTTGCTTTTAATAAGATAAAACATGTCTTGTCAGAAAATTTGTACAGGATATAATTTTTTAAAATGAATATTTTTTTATTGAAAATTGAGCATTCGATGCCTTGAGGTATAATTTATTTTCTCGCCATTTACTGTGCATGGTGACAGTATCTCACAACTCATGAAGTTTAATTTCTTGGGAACCGAATTTATGCCCAACATTTTGACAATTGTCATATTTTGTGGTTTATGTAAGTGTAAACACTGAAAATTTCATTGAGTAGATTTACTTAAAGTGTGGATGTTTTTTCGTGTGGTGATTATGCAGACACCAGTCATTTCAGGCATATCAGTGGCAAACACTTGTTATGATTATAATTCCATAAAACATATTGAAGATGGGTCATTGATGTCAACAGTCATACCCTTCACTAACTGCTTACTTTATCATTGGGGGCGGTGGGGTAGTCTAGTGTTAAAGCGTTTGCTCGTCACGCCGAAGACCCGGGTTCGAATCCCCACATGGGTACAATGAGTGAAGCCCATTTCTGGTGTCCCCTGCCGTGATATACCTGGAATATTGCTAAAAGTGGCGTAAACCCAAACTCAGTCAGTACTTTATCATTGACACACATATGGTCTGTAAACAACAATATAAAATCTTTACATCATTCATGTTTAAAGGGGCTGTGGGGTAGCCTAGTGGTTAAAGCATTTGCTCGCCCCAATGAAGACCTGGGTTTGATGCTCCACACGGGTGCAATATGTGAAGCCCATTTCTGGGGTCCCTCGTCATGATATAGCTGGAATATTCCTAGAAAACGGCGTGAAACTAAACTCACTCATTTTTAAAACAGGAAACATCATGAAAAAGATTCTTTGAGCGGCAGTTAGAAGTTGGGGCACTAAGGAAGGATAACAATATATGGATGAACAACGTCTTTCTAACAGTGTGAACGTTGTTTCGGTGTAGGTTCTAATACCGTTATCAAGCAAGTGAAACATGAAAAAAAAAAAGGATTTCAGTGTTAGGTTCATCCTGATATTTTTCTACAGGGACCAGTCGTGACAGACAATGGCAACTTGATCCTGGACTGGGTTTTTGAAGAAACAAAGACTTATGACTGGGAAAAGGTCAACTTCACCATCACATCTATTCCAGGTAAGTCTTGTCTATTACTTCAATATTCAAACCGAAAGAAACCTGGTTCTTGGTTTTCAAAAGATTTTCATCAAAGGCCTGCAGGTGGTCAGACTTGGCTGATACATGTCATTGTGACCTTATCGAGGAGTCGATGTTCATGATGTTAATCACTGGACTGACTCATCCAGACTCAATAGTATTGCAGACTACCATCATACAGCTGGAATATTGCTGAGTGCAGCATATAAACAATTCTGAAAGTCACTGGTTGAAAAATAGTTATATTTTTCAGTTGCTTTTGTATGCTGATGTGAAATGAAAGGTTGGTTCGTATTTTGTTTAACACAGCACTCAGCAACATTTGAGCTATATGACGACGATCTGTAAATAATCATGTCTGGACCAGACAATCCTGTGATTAATAGCATGAGCATCGATCTACACACTTGGGATACGATGACATGTGTCAACCCAGTTAACGACCCTGACCACCCATCCCATTGGTCGCCTCTTACAACAAGCATGGGTTACTGAAGATCAATTCTAATCGGATCTTCATGTTGGTGTACTGTGTCAGTGTTGTGTCTCTTGTTGCAGGAGTCGTTGAGACCGGTCTCTTCATCAAGATGGCCAAGATGGTATACTTCGGCACCACAGACGGAAAGGTGAAGACAAGGTCCGCACCGTGGTTGACACCAGAGACACAACCATTAGCTCACAAGGTGAGGCCACACTCTTTACTGCAGCCATCCTCTCAACATAATGTCACCATGAGTTGTCCAGGGAAAGAATAGAGTGAGAGTACTCCATGCTTGTCTTTCTGTGAGGATCCAAGGAAGAGTAAACGCCAGTTTTCAATATTACATGCATCTGGGAGTCTGTAACGCTTGCTCCTGTATTTCAATGAATCTCAGGGGCAGTGGGGTAGCCTAGTGGTTAAAGCGTTCGCTCGTCACGCCGAAGACCCGGGTTCAATTCCCCACATGGGTACAATGTGTGAGGCTTATTTGTGGTGTCCCCTGTCGTGATATTGGTAAAAGCGGTGTAAAACCATACTCACTCACTCAATGAATCTCAGGCCCTCCTCAATATGTGATAATCTTTATGGTTGTAACAAACTCAAAGGGACCTCTAATTGTAGTTCATTATAACCATAGTCCGTTATACACAATTTGTCTGAAATACACAGCAAGTGGCCGGCACAAAACCAGTTCATTATATCCATCAGTCCGTTATATCCATCAGTCCGTTATATCCATCAGCCCGTTATATCCATCAGTTTGTTATAACCATTAGTTTGTTATAACCATCAGTTTGTTATGTCATCAGTCCATTATATCCATGTTATATCCATCAGTCTGTTATATCCATCAGTCCGTTATATCCATGCTATATCCACCAGTCTGTTATATCCATCAGCCCTTTATATCCATCAGTCTGTTATAAGGGTGCACATTATAAACAGTCAGAGGAGGATCAGTAAATCCAAGACTCTCAAGCCATCCTAAATAAACAATAATTCATATTTAGGGTATTTTTCCATTTTCATATTATTTTAGTCAGAGTATCATCTTTAACCAAGGCCGTTATATCAATTGGTGTGCACCTACAGGCCGACAAACATTGTGAACAAAACACACATTTCAATCTATCAGTTCATTATAAGCATGTTTGTTATAAACATAGTCAGAGGATCAGTAAGGCCATTACTCTCAGGTCCTCCTTAATAACTGATGATTTATGTGTATGATTTTTATCCCCCTCAACGCGTTTTTCGGGGGGTATTAAAATGGACTCTGTCCGTGCGTCCGTCCGACCGTCCGTTCGCCGTGCACGTTTGTCTTTTCCGGAGCAGAACTCTAAAACCGTTCAATATTTCTTCACCAAACTTGGCACATACATGGATCTGGTGGTGTACTGGTGCCTTTTGGTAGTTTTGGAATTCTGAATTAAATATTTTTGGCGTTTCCATGGCAACGAGTTCGACTTTGACTGAAATTGGTGGTAGTGCTCTTTTCTGGGGCAGAACTCTAAAACCGTTCATTATTTCATCACAAAACTTGGCACATAGATAGATCTGATGGTGTACTGGTGCCTTTTGGTAGTTTTGGAATTCTGAAAAAAATATTTTTGGCGTTTCCATGGCAACAAGTTTGACTTAGCCTGAAATTGTGGTAGTGCTCTTTTCCGGAGCTGAACTCTAAAACTGTTCGATATTTCTTCACCAAACTTGGCACATAGATAGATCTGGTGGTGTACTGGTGCCTTTTGGTAGTTTTGGAATTCTGAATTAAATATTTTTGGCGTTTCCATGGCAACAAGTTCGACTTTGACTGAAATTGGTGGTAGTGCTCTTTTCTGGGGCAGAACTCTAAAACCGTTCATTATTTCATCACAAAACTTTGCACATAGATAGATCTGGTGGTGTACTGGTGCCTTTTGGTAGTTTTGGAATTCTGAATTAAATATTTTTGGCGTTTCCATGGCAACAAGTTCGACTTTGACTGAAATTGGTGGTAGTGCTCTTTTCTGGGGCAGAACTCTAAAACCGTTCATTATTTCATCACAAAACTTGGCACATAGATAGATCTGGTGGTGTACTGGTGCCTTTTGGTAGTTTTGGAATTCTGAATAAAACATTTTTGGCGTTTCTATGGCAACAAGTTCGACTTTGACTGAAATTGTGGTAGTGCTCTTTTCCGGAGCAGAACTCTAAAACCATTCACTATTTCTTCACCAAACTTGGCACATAGATAGATCTGGTGGTCTACTGGTGCCTTTTGGTTGTTTTGGAATTCTGAATAAAATATTTTTGGCGTTTCCATGGCAACAAGTTTGACTTAGCCTGAAATTGTGGTAGTGCTCTTTTCCGGAGCTGAACTCTAAAACTGTTCGATATTTCTTCACCAAACTTGGCACATAGATAGATCTGGTGGTGTACTGGTGCCTTTTGGTAGTTTTGGAATTCTGAATAAAATATTTTTGTCATTTCCATGGCAACAAGTTTGACTTAGACTGAAATTGGTGATAGTGCTCCTTTCTGGAGCAGAACTTTCAAAACCTTTCAATACTCTCCTTCCACTTTTCTATATACACACCTAAATATTTGACATAATCATAACTCATAGACATAATCATGAAGAGTATTTTGCCATTGCGGGGGATATTGATGACTTTGTCTTCTTGTTTAATTTAATAATTTATTTTCAATTTTCATAGTATTTTAAGTCAGAGGTTCTTTAAAAAGAGCCATATTATCAGTGGGTGGGCACTTGCAGGCCCAGCAAACATTATGGATAGTTTTCACTTACTCGTTCTTTTCTGTTTGCAGACTGAAGCCAATGGAAGAAGCAAGTGATGCAGAGGAGCTTGTTCATCACCTGATTTTATTGCTCATACATGCTACACAGAACTCATCGCTACGGAAACATCTTGCCAATCATTAGCTAGTTTACAGTTATGTACCTGCTCAAACACATGCAAGGTTGTTCATAAGTGTAGATTGTCCACATATTGGTGTTAAAACATAATGTCAGTTGCCAGGGTTGACTTAAAGCATGCTCTGGTCAAGTTCCTAGACTTTTGAAAATACACGGTATAGTACAAACAGAAATGTTTTTGAAATAAACAAGCTTCAATTAAAGACAACAGATTAAAATTCCGGGCAAGGCCACCCATGTGTAAAACAAGGAACACATTGGTCTGCACCCTATTGACAAGGTGATTGCAGCACTATGACCAGCCTAAGTCTATGATAAAGTATTATTATTACCTAAGCATTACAATCTCTCTTAGAAGAGAACCCTGGCCTTTTTCAACAAGTTTCATGAATGTTTTAGAGTCTGTAAACATGGTAATCATTGCTCATGATGTGTCTATAATATTTTCTTTTAAGTGCCTTCATTCACTCACATCACGCTACTCCTCACGGGGCGGTGGGGTAGCCTAGTGGTTAAAGCATTTGCTCGTCACGCTGAAGACCTGGGTTTGATTCCCCACATGGGTACAATGTGTGAAGCCTATTTCTGGTGACCCCTGCCATGATATTGCTAGAGTATTGCTAAAGGCAGCATAAAACTATACTCACTCACTCACTCACTACTCATCATGCTTTGAAGCATCTTATATATGCAAGTATCATCCTGAGCTATTCATCCACGCTTGTAGCCATCCATCATCTCATATTGTACACCAGTGCAATAATGTCATGTACACAGTATTTGCATTATTAATAGTGGTTTTATATGAACTCCACCATTAGTATTGTCATGTAGGATGACCTGTTCCTGATTTGTTGCTTTGCTGGCTGTACAGGGTTATGTCCCTTAGATGCAATGATCTAGTTGTTTAATCCAGATTTGTTCTGATTATGATCCTTGATCTGTCATTCCATACAGAAATCCATCTCCACTTTCTTACACTTACATAAATCTGCATAAACATTGGTGATTGGTAGCACTGTGGTAAGTGTGTTTGCTCACATCAGGCCTGTTTGGTCCTGTTATGGTATCTTCATCATGTCACTGCACGTGTTGCTGGTGTTGATCTTGTTGATCAGGATCTGCTGATATCAGGGATACATGCACAGACCTTCATTGTTTTGTAGGTACATTAATCCATCGAGGTTTGTCATTGGTAATGAGTTCGAGATTTCACAGTATCGTTTCGAGAATTGTATTGTTGAGTTAAACATGACATGACAATATTTCAGATATTGAAATGCCTCCATGTCAGTTTGTATCAGTCCTGTACATTACACAACTCTGGCCTTAAGGTCAATAGTACTGATGGAAAGAGTTGACATTGTCAGCTTAACTATTCACTAATAAAATACATAAACAAATTACAAGTCAAGACATTACAGGTTATTATTTGGGATTTATGTAGAGGGTAATGTCCGAGTAACTCTCCATTCCTTTAAAATAATGGAGCCGAGGCCCCAGAGGGGCTACAGCTTGCACTAAGTGCCCAGGGGGGGCCGAGGCCGAGGCACATTATTTTTAAGGAATGGAGAGTTACGAGGATATTACCCTACTTAAATTACATTCGAAGTATTGGGAATATTTCTGTTATCAAAATTAAAATGTCAAAATGACAAGATGAAGGTTTTATTTTGAAACTGGTACACATCGCTCAATCCCTGAAAAGTAATGGAGCGAACAGACAATGGAATGATGTCACAAATGTAATTTAACTACATTTGCAACCTGACTGGCAGGCACATTGGTGAATATATTGTGAAATTTTCTAAAGCTGGATTCTTTTACTGTTTGTAATTTGAAATTATGAGGCATTGGGAAATTTTTAGTACTAATTAGGAATTTTGGTTGTTATTTGCTGCAAGGTAAGAGATGAATATCAGCCTCTTAGGTGGTGTAGATAAATCCCTGTTATTGGTAGGAGAGCAGATAAGTTCCATACTTCCATTATCCGTACACCAACTAATGTTTGAAGCTATACTTTAATCAGGCCTCGATCGTCATCAGATTGTCAGTGGTGGTGGTGGTGTCCTCCACACATCAATTTGGTTGGCTCCCAAATAACGTTTTCGATAAGATTTGTTTTCTTCCTCAAAGAAATTTCTATATTTGTATATTTTAAGTAAACCAGCTAAAATGAATATCACACTGTACTAACAAGTGACTATTTGCTCATTCCAACTGTTTGTGTAGATTCCATGAAACCATCAGGGTTTTACAAGGTGTAATTTCTACATAATTAACAGAATGATTTTCTGAAATACTGGCAAAATTCTTGGATGCAAGTCATAACTGATGCAAAAAGTTGTTATGAAAATGTAAATACATTGGTCTAAGTATTTACAAGATATGTTTTTAGATACTAACTGCTACACCACTAGTTGTAATGATGCGAATCTACAAACTTTCAGAAGTACCGGTAAATCTTACTCAATAAACTGCCAGAAAATATAATCTTGGAATTTCTACTTTGTATTTGTCACTTGATCTTTTAACTGTATTGTGTAAAAGAAATCATGACGCTACTAAATTTTAAAATGCTATTCCCAACTGCTTGAATAAGATCTTTTATAAGAGTTAAATATGTTTTTCTCTACTGCCCGATAAAAACAAAAATAACATACATTTTGATTTTCATACATTTCTCAACTTATGAAAACATTTCAGACTATTTTGTGTTTGTGAAAAGTGTATCTGTATGTGTTGTATGAGGAGTGTTAGCAGAACTTCTCCTGTCTTACAATTTAACCCTTTTATGCACAACTTTTGTGGTCAACGTTATGGTTAATGGTAAAACTGTGTGCTGCCCAAGTTTCAGATGAGTCTTTATACCAAATATAAACCTGCCTTGCCTGTGTAGATGATGCGTAGTAAGTGTTAGCAATGAAGCTCAGGACAGTAGAGAATTAATATGTTGCAAGGATTGATAGGTTTTTGTTGTGTTTGATGATCTGAACAGAGATAGTTTAGTGCAATGCGATATTGTTTGATGTATGTATTAACATGAATGATATAGCTTTACAAATGTCAAGGAACTGGTCATTTATAATTGGGGGATGGGGTGGTCAAGAAAATATGATACAGTCCTAAGACCTAAGTCTGTGCCCAACCCCCAACCCCCAAGCCATTTCCCCTGTGCCTGTCCCTCTACCCACCAGTGCCCTTTCCTCTACACTACCCCCAGTGGTGACCCGTGAAGATCCGGGGTAGAATTGATCTTCAGTAACCCATGCTTGTCGTAAGAGGCAATTAACGGGATCGGGTGGTCAGGCTCGCTGACTTGGTTGACACATGTCATCATATTCCAATTGCATATATCGATGCTCATGCGACTGATCACTGGATTGTCTGTTCCAGACTTGATTGTTTACAGACCACTGCCATGTAGCTGGAATATTGCCGAGAGCGGCGTAAAACTAAACTCACCCCCAGTGCCTCACTCACCCCTCATGATAAAAGACCATTCCCTGGCATGATTAAGATGACATATCCACACGTATGACATGCTTGTTGTGTGTAGGAGTGTTGCTGGCTATGTTGTATTCTGTGTGTTTATGTAGGAGTGTTGCTGGCTATGTTGTATTCTGTGTGTTTATAATGGAGCTCACAGGGAACAGATGGTCTGTTAAGGTTTTGTGTGACCAAGTGACATGTTTATTAAAGCATTTCCCTTCTCGTGAAAACCTCACTATATTTCCCATCAGCACAAATGACAGGGTACTGATAAGATAAGGATCAGATTGAAATTTGTCAAATATATGCTGCATACAATTAACTTTTTGGAATTTGTGAAAAAGTGGAATATTGTGAGAATGATATTATTGATATTATGGATGTGTTACAGGGTGTTATCACTGTTTGAAGGATTATCTATAATTTAGTTCTCGGACATATTTGATGATAAAAGTGTATAAATACTGCTGTACTGTTATTCAAGATATCAGCTGTTTTCATGCTTTAGTTAAGTGTTCACATGTAAAGAAATGTTTTGAAGTAGGATATTTTTTCTGAAATCGATAAAAAATCATGCAGTGACATACCCTTGTTTATGGTAGAGTCTGAGACGGACCTGCAAGGATTTCCTGTCATCCTGCAGTGATGTAAGTGAAATACTGTATACAGCTGTATAAAATACATTCCCTTTCAAGTTTAACATTGTGGGACATTGAGTAGTGTATGCAAGGTTCAGAAAATACTGAATTAGTGTTTAGTTTTAGAATTAGAATTAGTGTTCCAATGTAGAAACTGTTGCATGTGTTCCAGGTCAAAGTGTTATCTCTCAGTTGTCTTTAGCAGACCAATTGTTGCTATGGATACCAGAAAGCACTTGTCTGTGTGTAAGTGGTTTTGCTGTGCCATTTGCCAGAAATGGTTTCATTCACATGTTTGCAATATGCAATTGTAAAATGAAAAATAAACATATGTGAAACTTTTAAATTAATTTTGTTGTATTTGTTTAACAAGCTTTTGATTCACCTAGCTGTTCATGCCCCTCCCTTGCATTCTAAAATCTAAATTATATTCTATTGCAACTCTTTCTAATTCTTCTTAATACTGTCGGAGATCAGCCAGAATATCAGATGCTTTTAAGATTATGTGAAATATACATTACTTTTTCAAAATGATGAATCGGAGTCAAATATATATTTCAGGCTGGTGATAGATACAAGTGTCTAGGATTGTCTCAAACTGGGCCAGGAACACTGATGCAGGCTTGTCAGTTGAAGGTTCACAAGGCAACCCTTCTCTTTGGATGTGAATCTGAGATGGAATCAGCTCCCAGCAAGGGGGTTGGTTGGGTTTGCTGTCTATAAGGCTGCACTCCGCAATATTCCTGCTATATAGGGGCGGTCTGTAAATAATCAAATCTGGTTCAGATAAAATCACAATCCAGTCATCAACAGAATGAACATCGATCTATCAGTTGGGATACCATGACATGTGTCAACCAATTCAGCAGCCTGACCACTCGATCCTGTTAGTCGCCTCTTACAACAAGCATGGGGTACTGAAGAACATTTTTTTTAACCCAGATCTTCATGGGAGTAGTTGGTCCGGCTGGTTGAGTGAGGGTCCTCAGATCCCATATACAATGCTCATTATGCCATCGGTTTGCCTGGTCCGGCTGGTTGAGTGAGGGTCCTCAGATCCCATATACAATGCTCATTATGCCATCGGTTTGCCTGGTCCGGCTGGTTGAGTGAGGGTCCTCAGATCCCATATACAATGCTCATTATGCCATCGGTTTGCCTGGGCCGGCTGGTTGAGTGAGGGTCCTCAGATCCCATATACAATGCTCATTATGTCATTGGTTTGCCTGGGCCGGCTGGTTGAGTGAGGGTCCTCAGCTCCCATATACAATGCTCATTTTGCCATCGGTTTGCCTGGTCCGGCTGGTTGAGTGAGGGTCCTCAGATCCCATATAGAATGCTCATTATGCCATTTATTTGCCTGGTCCGGCTGGTTGAGTGAGGGTCCTCAGATCCCATATACAATGCTCATTATGCCATTGGTTTGCCTGGTCAGGCTGGTTGAGTGAGGGTCCTCAGATCCCATATACAATGCTCATTATGCCATCGGTTTGCCTGGTCCGGCTGGTTGAGTGAGGGTCCTCAGATCCCATATACAATGCTCATTATGCCATCGGTTTGCCTGGTCAGGCTGGTTGAGTGAGGGTCCTCAGATCCCATATGCAATGCTCATTATGCCATTGGTTTGCCTGGTCAGGCTGGTTGAGTGAGGGTCCTCAGATCCCATATACAATGCTCATTATGCCATCGGTTTGCCTGGTCAGGCTGGTTGAGTGAGGGTCCTCAGATCCCATATACAATGCTCATTATGCCATTGGTTTGCCTGGTCAGGCTGGTTGAGTGAGGGTCCTCAGATCCCATATACAATGCTCAGTATGCCATTGGTTTGCCTGGTCCGGCTGGTTGAGTGAGGGTCTTCAGATCCCATATACAATGCTCATTATGCCATTGGTTTGCCTGGTCAGGCTGGTTGAGTGAGGGTCCTCAGATCCCATATACAATGCTCATTATTCCATCGGTTTGCCTGGTCAGGCTGGTTGAGTGAGGGTCCTCAGATCCCATATACAATGCTCATTATGCCATTGGTTTGCCTGGTCAGGCCCAAGGCCCCGGATGTCTAGAACTGGAGTGGGGCGTTCAGCAGAGGGAAGAAAGAAAGGCAGGAACACATACACTGCTTATCCATTGGCGGATCCAGGGGTGGGGGTGTGTGTTTCGAAACCTCTGAAGCCCCCCTTTAAAAATTCCTGGATCCCCCCATGTTATCTAACACAGAAATTGTGTACGACTCATCGGCGGATCCAGAGGGGAAACTGCACATCCCTGCCTATTTCGGAAGGACCAGATGAGGTATATACACGTGGTGGCTGAAAAGTAGGGATGAAATGGTAGTTTTTCCACATTGAGGCACATAAACTCTCATATATATATGAACCTTAAGAAAGTCATCGATTGACATCCAAAGGCTTGAACACATGATACCCGTGAAGATCCGGGTTCGAATATTGACCTTCAGTAACCCACGCTTGTCGTAAAAGGCGGGATCGGGTGGTCAGGCTCGCTGACTTGGTTAACACATGTCATCGATTACCAATTGCGCAGATCGATGCTCATGCTGTTGATCACTGGATTGTTTGGTCCAGACTCGATTATTTACAGACCGCCGTCATATAGCTGGAATATTGCTGAATGCAGTGTAAAACTAAACTCACTCACTCACTTGAACACATGAAGTAACACGTGTCCAAATAGATCACAGTGAAATTCCTCTTTCTGCACAATGTACGAGTGTGATGATCACCAGCGAGTACTCCTGTATGATCGTATCTTGTATCAACTGCCAGAATTAAAAGTTGCATCAGCTGTGTGTTAAACACGGTTGTAGTCTATCAGGCTATAGGATCAAGGGTCACCTAAACGACGCCAGTGATTACGAAGACATTTAATTTTGTATGTATTAAAACTAGTTTAAATAACAACCTAATTCAAATGATGCATGCTAAAATGTTTTACTTTGGTGCCATGCTATGTGATGAAATGCATCGATTTTGGAACATTCAATAAAACAACTCCTGATGGGGTTTCAGGGTATGAAAAGGGGAATGAGGATCACGACGAACTGGTTGATGACCTGTCATGGTCGATAATTGTGTTATATCAATCACTGGATGGTCTAATCTAGACTCGAGTATGCAAGGGCGATACCTGAGATACGCAGACTTTTATATTTTGACGTCGTGATGAAAATTGACGGCGGGCGAGCGAGTGGGAGGAAGTAAACAGGAAAAATACGTGCAGTTTTAGCTTCGGAAAATATGTTATTTTTAACAACTCTGTTCAAATCGGAAACCAAGTGAATTAACATGAACCTGTGGGTTTATCACTGTAGTCAGGGCTAGATGGATTAGGGACGGACCAGATGACACACTTTTTGCCAGATTCCGTCATCCTAATTTTCGTTGGTTCTTATCTGAAGCAGATGTATGCTGCACTGCAGAGAAACCGAGTGAGTTTAGTTTTATGCCGCACTCAGCAATATTCCAGGTACTACACGGCGGTCTGTTAATAATCAAGTCTGAACCAGAGTTTCCAGTGATCAACAGCATGAGCATCTATCTACACAATAGTGATACGATGACATGTGTCAACCAAATCAGCGAGCCTGCTCAAAAGCCTATTACTATATCCTGAGCTCTTCAAGTAGGATACCAAGATTGGAACTGTATTTCCCTAAGTCGTTTAAATCAACACAAGACACCATACTGAGATGGTTTCAGTACATGATACTCCATAGAATTGTACCTACCAATACAATTCTCCAAAAGATTAAAATAAACGATTCTGATTTATGTTCATTCTGCAATGAAGAAAAGGAATCTATTTGTCACTTGTTATGGGAATGTGAATTTGTGCAAACCTTTTGATCAAAGTTTTTATCATCGTTAACAGAAGGTTGTGAGCACATCCATAACGTCACGTTGGAACTGGTAATTTTTGGCTGTAAGAAAAATGTTTTTACCGATTCTGGGTTTGACTTGTTCATATTATTGGGAAAATATTACTTCTTCTTTACCAAATGTTGCTCGGTTCAGAAGTGAGTTGTATATACTTTAACAGAAACTGTAATGCCGAATTATATTCTAAAGGTGAGTGAATGGTTTGTCTTGTTTCATAAAACATATACACCTGTATCCCATTACACTGCTTCATATCTTCTGACTTTGCAGTTCCCTGGGTGCTGAGTCGTGTCTGTAACAGGGTTTCAGGAATAAAATTTATATAACAAAAACAAGTCAGCGGGCCTGACCCCGATCCCGTTAGTCGCCTCTTACGACAAGCATGGGTTACTGACGATCAATTCTAACCCGGATCTTCACGGGTAGCAGAGAAAAGAGCTCAGGTCACAAATCAGTTGAAGTTAATCAACGTTGATGGCGGAGAGTCTTTGTGTGGGTGACCATGTTTGGCAGCTTGACTACGTTATGGCCTCTCTGTAGCCATAAACACTGAGATCATATTTAGGATAAACGGACATGTTTTGCAGGTCATTCGTGACTGATTGTCAGTTTCATCAAAGACGTATATACGTCCTTGGTTTCATGCACATTATTTCATCCGATCGTTAATATTTATTTCAACACTAAACAAAGTTTATGCATTAAATAACCGGACAAATTTCATTTCAACTGGGTTGTTTTTCATGTTGTTTTTTAAAGAATTTTTGGGTGCTTCTTCTAAAGAATTAAGATTTGTAAAAGGTGTTAAAGTAGGATGAACTTTCAGAGACCTAGCAAAATAGTCTTGGAGAAAACGGCCAAATGTGTTTGTGGCTAAAATGTCCGACAACAGATCTAGAAAAACTATTGACTTGTGCCATGGTAGTGTGAAGGATGCCTACAAATCTTTTGCAAAGGCTCCGATGGGGACTTCTGATCACAATACTGTTTATTTAGTTCCTTTGTATTGTCAAAAATTAAAGTCAGAGAAGCCAGTCTTAAAATATGTAAAGTCGTGGACAAAAGATTGTTTGAGCAGTTGAGAGGATGTTTTGATTGTACAAATTGGGATATGTTTGAACATACTAGTGATAATTTGAATGAGTTTACAAATACTGTAACTGATTATATAAATTTCTGTGTAGAAAACATTGTGCCAGTTAATGTATTAAAATATTTCCTAATAACAAGCCTTGGGTAACTAAAGAGTTCAAATCAGTTTTAAATGAAAAGAAAAGGGCTTTCTGTGCAGGGGACAAGGTCAAGGTTAAAGAGATTCAGATAGAGATTGCTTGTTTAACAAGGAAATGTAAAGATGAATACAAAACAAAGATTGACAGACAATTTTCGGTAAACAATTTACGTAATGCATGGAGTGGCATAAAAACTATCATTGGATCAAATATTAGGCCTCGACAGTTGGAATCCAGCGATGACTTATCTTTTTCAAATGAGTTAAAGTCATTCTACTCCCGATTTGATACTGGGAATTTTTCAGATGAAAGGAAACTTGTATTGGAATCGCTTCCACCTTGTGAAATGTTAAATATATCGACAGAAGATGTGATTAGTTCATTCGCTAAGATAAATCCACATAAATGTTGTGGGTCTGATAACTTGCTAGGGATTGTTCTTAAGGAATGTAGAGTGCAACTGGCTGTTATTTTTCAAAAGCTATTTCAGATATCAATTAATTCTCATAGTGTTCCCATTCTTTGGAAAACCTCTAAAATTATTCCATTGCCAAAAAAGAAAAATCCCTCTGTTAATAATGACTTCAGACCAGTGGCCCTAACCTCTATTGCCATGAAATGTTTGGAACGTATTGTTAAAATCTCATTGTTGAAAGAAGTCAGCCATGCTCTTGACCCATTACAATTTGCATACAGAACAAGGCGTGGGGTAGATGATGCAACAATCACTCTGTTAAACAATGTCTATAAGCATTTAGAAAACTATGGTACTTATGTGAGAATAATGTTTGTTGATTTTTCATCTGCCTTTAATACTATTCAACCTCATTTGTTAATTGATAAACTTTTCAAAATGAATGTTAATTCTAACATCATCAAATGGATTAATTCACTTCTAGTTAACAGACAACAATTTGTACAGGTTAATAATGTGAAATCATCAATTGTAAACACATCAACTGGCGCTCCACAAGGTTGCGTCATTTCACCAATTTTGTTTATATTGTACACCAATGACTGTGTATCCAACACAGAAACATGTTTAACAGTCAAATTCGCGGATGATGCTGCATTGGTAGGCCTTATTAGGGAATCAGAACTTAGTTACAGAGCTGAAATTTCTAAATTTGTAGAAGGGTGTAAATCACATTTTTTATTTTTGAATGTGCAAAAAACCAAAGAAATGATCATAGATTTTAGGAAAGCTAAGTCAACAATAAATGCTGTAACTATTGAAGATAATGAAATCGAAAGAGTAACTGAATACAAATATTTGGGTACTGTCTTAGATTCGAAACTCTCCTGGAACGAAAACACTGAGAAAATATATAAAAAAGGACAGCAACGCTTGCATTTTTGTGGAAGTTGAAACATTTTAAAATCGACCAAACTATCATGATGTTATTTTACAAAACCTTTATTCAAAGTGTCATAAACTTTAATTTCATGAGTTGGTTCGGGAACCTGTCTGTTCAGAATAAAAAAAACTTTCAAAAATCGTAAACACTGCGTCTAAAATTATTGGGCTTCCTATCGAAAGTATCGGCAGTTGTTATGAGCAGCAAATTTCAAAAAAGCTAAACAAAATTTTAAGTGATCCTACTCACATACGCTTTTCTGAATATTCATCATTACCTTCTGGACGCAGGCTGCGTATGCCGACTTTTAGAACAAACAGGGCTCGCCACTCATTTGTTCCAGCTAGTATTAGATGCATTAACAACAAATTCTGTGAATGACTTGTCTTTAATTGTCAAAATTCTATTCAATATCTATGTTTGTGTACTAAATTGATGTATTTATATCCTGATTATTTCATGATTACCAATTTCAATGTTATGTATGGCTGCTTTATGAATGAAAAACTGGAGAACGTATGATGCAAAACAAATTTCCCTTGGGACAATAAAGAATTATCTTATCTTATCTTATCTTAATAACCGAATGTACATCAATATTCAAGACAATGGCAAAAGCGGTATGCATGTTTGAACATTTGGGAGTGATCCCCCGTGATAGCAACGCGACAAAGCTCTTTTCAGCGATACGTCGTTCCTTGAACCTTGTATACCGAGGTAGCACGCATTGAAATGGAGCTTTCAAGTCGGGCGTCGCCTAGTTGTCACGTGACTGTAGGATGACATCTCATTGGCTTGTTGTATGACCTTTAACCTCACCCACGGTGACAGATGCGGCAAAGTTTCAGAGAAGGAAAGTTGTCCTCCTTACTTTTCTGAGAAAATGACGCGCAAAAAACGCGGCAAGTGCTGCAAATTCCTTCCTTGCTGTTCAGGTAAGAACATGGACTATACGTTGAGAATAATAAGCGTTATACTGTTATTAAAACGTTTTATTAGAAAACGATAAATTGACAGCGTTACGTCTCAATGACAGAACGCTTTAGTTCCTTGCTTTATTTCATTTCCACTAACAGAGAGCAATGCTTTCACTGTATTTTACATATGCAGGCATCTTTGGAATCTTCTGTAATTCATGCAGATAAGTTCTAGTTAATTTTGTTAGATGCAATGGCAATGCCTTCAGAGCGACCCCTTTTTACCGCCGACCGGGGCGTCGTTCGGTTTCTCTTCTGTATACGATGACTGTTTTGGACTCGTCAGCAAACGAGCTCAGAAATCATCCGTTGTGGAAATAAGAAGTAACACTAGAATCTGTATGTGATCTTCATTATTCTCCCAGACAATCACCAGATGTCACACTTGGATCTTTTTTAACACTTCAGTAGTGAGATTGAATTTGTAACAAGGAAATGGGGTATTTAATTGGAATTTGTTAAATCTAAATTTACTTGAACCATGCCATGGACATCGTAATTAACAGCGTAACAAAATGATAACAAAGGTATTTACTTCATTGAACTTACCTCCCGTTAATTGGGACTCAATGTCAGCCGCACATTTTGGGTAATGATGTTTTAAGGATACATTTTCACCTACTGCCGTGCCTGTTTTCCGTTATTTGTCTGAAACCAGTCATAAGTTTTAAAGGATCCGGGGCCAGATATTTACTTGAGAATATAAACAGTTGATGGTATGTCAACATAACATATTTGGCACATTTGATGTTTCTTTTGGGCATTTATCTTTTCTGTTATTGGTATCCTCCTATGCCAGGAAGCTTAAGTTAATATGCATGCCATGCCATTGTCATACATATTGGTAATCAAATTAAATAGGAAATGTTTTAACACAAATTCATTCTTTTATCATTTAGTTAAAGATAGTTTGAGTCCAGCTAGTAGTCCATTGTCCATTGTGTGATTGGCTCTAGTGGTCCATATACTAGGGTTACATCTACAGTCAAGTATGACAAAGCAAAATGACAGGTGGATAATGAAATTGATTTCATTTTCCCTTATTAGGGGTTTTCATTTGATAGAAATGGTTTACTCATTATCTAAGCAGAAAAGTAAAGGAAACCCTTGCTTAAAGGGTGAAATCTTATGGATATCAACTTGTCACATGAGGAACAGAACATTTTGGAGTATATTCTTAGTCCTTCAGCAGGCAGTATGCTTTCAACTTTTCATACATTATTGATTAATGTATTTGAGTCTGAATGATGATTATGTTTCAGATGCAGAAAGTGAAGCAATTGAAGACTTTGCAAATTTTGAAGATACTACTCTTGCTCGTAAGTATAGTGTGTATTTACAACAGTTTTTGTTCTGTAACATTTTTTGTTGATTATGTGAAAAGAACTGAAATGATAGCCTCAAAGCTTGACAGAATACATTGTATATCATGCTTGAAGGGATTTGTGAGAGAATGCTGATATTCCATATTCCAACAAGGCCCTGTTTCTGTCAATTACTGTATTGTAGAGGTTAGAGGTCCCTTTTCCTACCGTGAAATATTTCAACAGCCCAACACAAAAAATCTCTCTGTGGAATTCAATGAACTTCTACATGGGCTTTCTTGGGACTCTAATGGTGTGCATCTCATATTTTGTTTTTGTATTTTATTGGTTTTTTTTTGTAAGTTTAGAGACATTTGAACTTAGGTACATTTTGCTGAATTTCTCTCTGATGATAGTGTAATGGGGGATGAAGTCTATCCACTTCTCCACAAATACTGCTCAACAGAATTGAATGAACTTCTACATGTCTTTCGTAGGGACTCTAAAGGTGTGCATTTCATAATTTTGTATGCAATTTCTTAATTTTGTCACTTTTACAAATGTTTGAACTTAGTTGAATTTTGTTCTATTCAGCCTGTTTGTTCCATCCAACAGGTGGTGTACGTTATCCACTTCTCCTCAAAAACTACTTTATGGAATTCATTTCGATTACACATGTGTTTTATAGGGACTCTAAAGGCGTGCATCTCATATTTTGATTTTGTATTTTATTTATTTTTCCAATTTTAATGCCGTTTGAACTTACATAAATTTTGTTGAATTTCTCTCTGAATATAGTGTTATAGGGGATGAAGTCTATCCACTTCTCCACAAAAGCTGCTCAACAGAATTGATTGAGCTTCTACATGCGTTTCATTGGAACTCTAAAGGTGTGCATCTCATACCTTGTTCATCCAATTTCTTAATTTTGTCACTTCTACAGATGTTTGAACTTAGTTGAATTTGGTTCTATTCATCCTGTTCGTCCCATACAACAGTGGGTGTACTTTATCCGCTTCTCCTGAAAAACCACTGCACAAAACTCATTTAGCTTACATATGTCCTTTATAGAGACTCTAAAGGTGTGCATCACATATTTTGTTTTTGTATTTTGTATTTTTTTGTATGTTTAGAGACATGTGAACTTAGATAAATTTTGTTGAATTTCTCTCTGATGATAGTGAAATAGGAGATTAGGTCTATCCTCTTCTCCACAAAAACTGCTCAACAGAATTGATTAAGCTTATACGTGTGTTTCATTGGGACTCGAAAGGTGTTCATCTCATATTTGCATAGATGTTTATTAAACTTGTTCGTGAATTTTGTTTAATTATTGATCTTTATATGATAATGTGTTAGGTTGTGTTATCTAACCCCTCAACACATTGTTTTTAGTGTTTTCAAGTACTTCAGTAGGACCCTGAATGTGTGAACTCTTCCTACAGCAGCAGGGGCATCCGTGTCCCTGGACACAATTTTTTTCTTGTTTTTTTCTTAGTTGGTTGACACATGTCATCATATCCCAAATGTGTGCATTGATGCTGATGCTGTTGATCACTGGATTGTCTGGTCCAGACACAATTATTTACTGATATGGCGTTAAACAGTAAACAAACAAACAACAACAGCACCTAGGGACTGATCATTTGCTATTGTTGGAGACTTTTTTGTTAAAAATGTAAAATTTATGCACATAGTTATAATTTAAGAAATGTCTGTTTTTTCAGCTTTCATGTGACTATACTCTTATGGATCAATTATGAATAGTAGGATGAGTTTACACCTAAAAATATTATTTTAGGTGGGAGGGTACTTCTAAAGAGGTATGAAGAAAGTCATCCTCCACGTTGCTCATCAGTGAAAGACACTGAAACTGAGATAGAGGAGATCAATATTACTCAAAGAAGCCCACCGAATGCTCCAGCAGATGGTATTCTGGATATCACTCCAGAACTTGATAGCAGCTCCTCTGTTAGAGATCAGTCTGATGATGCTACTGATGATACCAGAGGAAAAGATTCCAAGGCCAGGAAGCACCACAGTGTTCCTGCAGAAATAGATATTGTTGCCAGACATGTCAAGAGTCCACATAGTACCCAGCCACTGCAAGTGGATAGTGGGAGAGTAGATGTGGATGTTAAGATCAAGAAGAGGCACAGTGTTCCTGAAGATAAAGCACAGAGGGCCTCCAGAGAAGCCATCAGGACCCCTCATGGTATTCAGCCACTACAAATCAAGAAAAGGTATGATGAATCTGATGCTAAGTTGAAGGATAGCCAAAGCGTTTCTGCAGACGAGGTTGAAAAGACCATCAGAGATGTCATTAAGAGGCCACACAGTGCTCAGAAAAAGAATGCCAGTTATGGACATGACATAAGCGCTACAGAAGATGACTTGAAGGCTACCAGAAATATCAAGACTCCTCTTAGCAGTGAGCAAGAAGATGTCAGTGGTAAATGTGATGCTGATGCTGAGGTAAGAAGGTCTCCAAGCATTCAGGATGTCAGTGCCAAGCAGACCTCCAAAGATTCTTCCAAGACTTCACTTTGCAGTCAAGAAAGTGACAAAGTCCTTAAAAGGCACAGAATCTCTGAAGGAAAAAACATCCAAGATGTTGACAGAAATCTGCAAAGTCAACATGTTACTGAATCAGCAGAATTCAGCAGTGGCAGTGATGACAACAATGTCCAGATCAAGAAAGTCACAAGAGATGATGCAGATGCCAAAATCAAGAACAGACGCAGCAAGCCTGAAGACAAGGCCAAAGCTACTCCTGATGCCATCAAGCAGCCACATGAATTCAAGGAATCAAAGGTCAACCTTCGAATTGATTGTGCTGATGCCAAGACTAGAAAGCAACCCAACATTAATGAAGATAAAATCAAGACTGTCAGCAGATATGACATCACTGCCTCAGATGACTTTCAGCGTGTACAAGTTCATTCTGAAAGTGTTGATCGCAAGGTCAAGAAATACAGTGGTCCAACCATAAATGGAGACAGCACCTCCCCACCTCTACCAGCAAGTGAGGATGTTCAGAAGGTGAAACATGACACTCATCCTCCAGGCAAGCCAGAGATACTTGCTGTAGAAGACAAGAACGACATTCTTGATATTGATGCCAAGATGGAGAAACATAAATGTGTTGCTACAGAGGATAGAGCACAGGTTGCAACAAGTGGGGCTCAGACGAGCCATCACATCAGTCAGCACTTTGAAACAGTTACTGGAAAACTGACCATGAAGGCTGAAGACAATGCTGTCCATCAAGTTGATTCAACAGAAGCACAGGCTACTGCTGCTATAGCTGATCTTCATAGGCCATCTTCACTTCCAGTGGTGTTGGTAAGAGATATGCAAGCAGCTGAACATGACCATTTTGTAGTGAAAGCTGCAGGAGGATCACCCAAGGTAAAGAAAGATAAACTGAGATTTGTCAAATCTGTCCACAGTGAAAATGTTTGTGTGTCAGACACTCTTCGTTTAATGTCCAGAGAAGAAGAAGTGCATTTCTTAACACTTGACACAGAAGATGAGCTTGAAGCGCAAGAATGCAAGGCACAGAAAAGGAAGAGCAAAATTCCAGTAAGGGTGAAAGTACAGGAAAAATCAGATTCAGCATCAGATCATTCAAGTGGTTCTACCACCAAACTCCCTGCTCATCAGAACAGATCTTCCACCAGGCTTCCTGTTCCTCAAACCAAATCTACAACCAAGCTCCCAGCTCCTCCAAGCACAGCTACCGCCAAGTCAAGCTCATCTAACACCAAGCAGCCTTCTCCCCCAAGCAAATCTACCACCAAGCACTCTGCTTGCCAAGGCAAATCAACCACCAAGCAGCCTTCTCCCCCGAACAGATCTGCCACCAAGGACTCTGCGCCTCAAAGCAAATCTAAGTCGAGCATGTCTACCACCAAGCAGTCTTCCCCTCCGAACACATCTACCGCCAAACAGCCTTCTCCTCCGAACACATCTACCACCAAGCAGCCTTGTCCTCCAAACACATCTACAACCAAGCAGCCTTCTCCTCCAAACACATCTACAACCAAGCAGCCTTCTCCCCCAAACACATCTACAACCAAGCAGCCTTCTCCTCCAAACACATCTACAACCAAGCAGCCTTCTCCTCCAAACACATCTACAACCAAGCAGCCTTCTCCTCCAAACACATCTACAACCAAGCAGCCTTCTCCCCCAAACACATCTACAACCAAACAGCCTTCTCCGACGAACACATCTACCACCAAGCAGCCTGCTCCTCCACCAGTTCCTCCTTCTGGTCCAATCAGGAAGCCCAGAGTTAGTAGAGCATCCAAGGCAAAATTGCCAGATGACAAATTCAAATTCATGAAGAAAGATGATGAGTTGCCCAGTCCTCCTGATTCAGGTAAAATATAGTTTTGTACGATTTAAGATATGACCTTACATTTTATGATTATTTGTAATTCCCATTTTTGTAAATGATGTGAATTTTGTCTTTCTGAATGATAATTACCAATTACACAAACTCATGGGAGTACTTGTTTGAAATTATTCAAGGTAAAGCATTGATTTATGTTCAATTTACAATCTTTAGGAAGAAATGTAGAAGTTACATTGATCCATTAATTGCTTCAAAAGTTGACCAGTGTGCCTACAATTAGAACTAGTAATTTAAGAAACAATGCATAAATAACCTCTAAGTCAGTTTTGATGATGGTACCAGATGAATCAATATCGCTGAAGCCAGCCAATACAAAGATGAAGATTCCAGAGCTGTTTCTAGATGAGAATGCTGCAGCACAGAAGCAGGAATCATCAGGAAGTGATACAGATCCTGACTTTTACAAGCTGATTGGGTTTGACTTAGACAAGGCTAGAGCACTCAAACATGCAGGTATGTCTTTTTTTATGTTGTGTACTGATATTCTGATAGGGCTGGGACGATGCACTGATACATCACGATACATTTTAGTTTGATACATCTATTGTATCGTTGACTGGTGTATTGATACAAAATGATACACAACTTTTTTTCAAAACAGTAGAGTCAGTACTCCGAATACCGCACAGGCTCCTAAGTTCCGTACACTTTGATTTGTGCGCAATAGCTTATTATGTTTGCGTGTGGCATCGCCTTACCGTTGTCGCTTTGAAATGAGGTAATTCCCAACTCTATTTTTAGCTATCGTGTGTATTTGTCATGCGCTTTCTCTTCGAGATACGATTGGTTATCACGTTGTGCACTTGCGCAATAGCCACTCTCTCCACTTCTTGCCGGGTTGACGTCAAGGTCACTATCCGAGACTCTCTACGCGCTACGCCTAAAAGCGTGAAATTTAAACATCACTCACGGCACGAAAACCTGAAATAATGTATTTGAGCTGTCCAAAAATGTAATCTTCAAACACAGTGACCGGTTTCGTACAGGTTACTTTTAAAAGTAACACAGAATGAGGCGTACGATATTTGATGCCCAAATAATTATATTTTTTTGCCATGCTCCTTATTTCGTACAGTGACATTTTATTTTTTCCCATGTCATATTTACTCATATGAAACATTTGCATAGGCACTGATAAACAGTGAATATTACATATAGACATATAATAGAATAATATAAGTGTATATGGCCGTTGTTGAAGTCCATTTCTTACTTATTGTGAGAAAAGTATTTATCGTTGATATTAGCCTGTGCTAGCTTGAGGTTTTTTATACCGGTTATCACTCCTTTACGGGCACGGTGGGGCAGAATAATGGTTAAAACGTTTGCTCGGCACGCAGGAGACCCGGGTTCGATTCGCCATTTCTGGTGTCCCCCGCCGTGATATTGCTGGAATATGGCAAAAAGCAGCGTCAAACCATACTCACTCACTACTCTAGCACAGCCTTAATGTGAAATGACAACACAAAGAATGCATACAGAGTAACTGTACATATTTTATAACACATCCACGAATGTTGTAACAACAAATACATAAATGTAAAATTATAATAGACATATAATAGAAAAATACACAAAGCAGGCTCTTTGGAGTGCAGTTGCCACGGTTACGGGGCAGGGTCTGTCATTTCGAACTGCATCGAAATGTTTTAAAGTACCCGTCATGACCATTAGCGATCATGTCCGGGGAATATCTGAGGGAGGGAGTCTTGGCCGCCCATCAGTACTGACGGCGGCAGTTGAAGAGATTGCCGACAAAATAAAGGCTGCAACCCGTCGCCAGCTTGTCCTAAAGGGTGGATCGCTGGATTTTTTAAGCGCCACCCCGACATACATTTAAGATCGCCCGTACCTCTCACCACAGTCAGAGCAAGAATGCTCAATCCATCAGTGACTAAAAATTACTTTGATGAACTTGAGAAACTTGTCTACAGTCTAGGGTTAGACGATAAACCACACGTAATTTGGAACATCGACGAAACAAGTGTTCCGCTGCCACATAAACCAACTAAAGTTATGGCTGATTTGACGTCAGCTTGGATTCATCAGGAGAAGGGGGAGTTGCTGATGTTCCTGTTGTTGCTGAAGCAGACAATCCGGCGACTTCTGATACTGTTACACCTGATGCCGGAGTGTCTGCTACACTAATAGCTGGGACATCACTGGTTCCATCTACATCTGAAGCAGAAGGGTGGGAAGTCAGCTTCCAAATCTAATGTTGTAAATACCTAAACAAGATTTGTTATTTGGGACCATTGTTTGTAATTGTGTGTGTGTGTTGTGTTGTGTGTGTGAGAGATATGATTTTAAGGTGGGGGCATCAATTTTGTACACATGCACTAGGGGGATCAGCAATTTTGTACACAAAATATTACAAAAATACGCTTAGAATTATGGGGGTGGCATTGATTTTGAACATAACATGCTGGGGGTTCACGTACATTTACAAGAATAATTAGGGGAGGGGAATCAAATTGTACAGGCTTCTCCATAAAAATCATCAAACACCCCACCCCCCAGCCATAACTTATGAACGGTCGCTTACCTATCCGACAAACGTATGTGCTGGAGGGGAATGTTCTGTGTTTGGTTTACGAAATACAGTTTGTTTGCCGAGTGTGTCTCCGTTTCGCAAACACCATGGGACACTTGCATGCTTATTGCCCATAACTTGTACGTTTCGGAAACCTAGGCTAAGTGGATAATAAACTATTTATCATGTAATGCCATTCCAGATTTATCTATTGTTTTGGACATTCTTTTACTTGCGTATGAATACAATTTTTAAGCAACATTTAGTTATTGTGTGCCAAATTATTTGCATTCATTGTTGCCAACAGAAAAATACGTGACATCGTCATACTCCTACATAAGCTGATTATGACACTCAGTCAACAAGTTGATAAACACAGCATATTGATAAGTGGAGATAAAAAAAGTTCCTGATAGGTGGCCTCATTTATATGTTTATCACATCGTGGTGCCAAGTTTGATTCAGTATGATTCTAAATTGGTTTTGTGGCTGTTTCCTCCATTTTAACAGGCGTTGTACCACGCTTGGTGGCAGTCCCGTGGATGTCACGTAATGGTACTCGTTAGATAAAACGCGGTTGTGGGGAAAAGCGCTCTATTGCATAACAATGGGAGCCCCGCTCACAACTAGTATTGCACAAAAAATCCTGTCTTTATATTAACGACACTTACTAAAACTCTAATTGCCCATCTTGTATTATAACGGATATGTTTAAACTCTTACCTTCAGCGATGCTTTTCAGGATGTCTTGATTTTAGTGACATAAGACAGAGACCGCCCGCACGAGAAGTGATGCCGGTGAAATTTCTACTCCCATGCTTCAGTTATCCGATGTGTTCACAGTTCACACCATTACATTCAAATGACACGCTGATTCTACCTCAAACCGTTGATGACGGTGATGCTCTGTTACTACGTCACTGCAATTCAAATTTGCCCGCGGAATACGTCAGGAAGAATGCCCCCAATTTCTCGTTTATTGGTGCGGTAGAACTTGATGTATAGGCTTATGCATTTCCTTTCCTGTGTTCCTGTTTTCAAATGTTTTTAGAAAGACACTTGTGATTATTTATCACAAATGATCAAGTGATAAATAAATATTTACAAGTGAGCAAGAAATATGTTTTTCAAGATTAGCTAATGTTGATCACAACACTAGACATTCATCAACTCAAGTCCATTACAGTCTAGTAAGGGCATCATTTTTGTATGTGTAGCCACCAAGTTCAGAAACCCGAAAAGAAACAACATAATAAAGACAAATTTATCTGAATACTGTTCTTGATTTTCATTTAATTGTAATTTTTATTACAATTTCTCGCGTTCTTTGAAATTGCCGCCATATAGCTGGAATATTGCAAAGTGCGGCGTACAACTAAACTCACTCACTTTTAGGAATGAAAAAAATGAAATTTATTTTCATTGTTGGTTTATTTCATTTTTTATTTTATTTTGTTTTTTGGGTTGTTTTGTTTTAGGGGGCAATAAAATCAGAAGGGTCGGTCGGGCGATGAGAAACGCAAAAAAATAAAAATGCTGCCCTAATAATTTGGAATGAAGGAGTGTATATGAATATAATATAGTTTTTTGAACCGGAGTTACCCCCGTTCATTATTCCGAATTTATAATTAGCCAGTAAATAGAAATTGTCTAAAGAACTAACAGCAGCGGAAGTGTCTTTCAGATAGTGTACGGAATTACAATACGTGTACGATATTGGAAGAAATAGCGTACGGTATTAAAGTCACTCTGTACGAATTTAAATGACCAAGGGTAGCTTCCTTTGACTAAACGCATGGTTAAAACGGAAAACGGAATGCACAACCGGTTTACTGGGCAGGCAAGATGATTGGACAACCTTTTAAACAGTATGCGCAATGACATAGTATTTGTGTAGGAAGCGATTCAAGGGATACCGGTGGCCAAACGTGTACGGTATTCGGAGTACTGACTCTATATTCTTAAACATGTCAAAGTACTTTTTTAGAGAAAAATAGAGTTACTTGTTTGTTTATTACAATAGTGTTATTGTTATACACAAATACCTTGAAATAAATGATGTTAAATCTTAATACTGTGTCATTCTTTCAAGGTGTATGTATCGTGATACGTATCGATAGCAGGTAAAATATTGCGATGCGTATCATATCATGATATAGTGTATTGTCTCAGCCCTATGTTCTGGTATGATATGGTTTGGTATTTATTATGTACATGTTGGAGAGTTAGGATTGATTTTGTTTGTTTGTTTGTTTGTTTGTTGCTGTACTCAGCAATATTCCAGCTATATGGCGACGGTCTCTAACCATTCTTAACTTTGAATCGTTTCTTTGTTGGATGTCATAATGAGTGAGTCAGTTTGGTTATATCATCACGTTGAGGCATTTTCCAGCTGTATGACTTATGTCATCTTCAAAGTGATCCATCCGAAAGTGATCCATGTCTGGTGTAGCAACTTTCAGCTCGCACTTCTCTTGACGTGACACTGACCGACTCCGTGAATGTTCTTGCAATAGCTGCATAAACAACGCAAACTTGAATGTCTTGTTTTCTGTTTACTGATCCATTCCCATTGTTACACTTCTTCGCATGCATAATAAGACAATAACTCATAGGTGTGGACCGTCAAAACAGTCAAGTATTCCCTTGGATACAAATCTGACACGCTTCGCACCCGTCCATCATTTCTAGAGCACACATCGTCACCTCCCGTTCAAGGGAAGCAACTCCACCCTGCTACCAACGCTAGCCGCTAAATAAAATTGCAATTTCGCTGGCTACTGTTACATCTGGTATGATTTCAACTTTGGTGGAACCGGCAATCATGGGCAGGCATCAGTGAACAATTTTGTATCAGTTTCAGAAAAAAATGGACACCATGGACAAATGAGCCACAGTGTCTGCATATCATTATGTGAACATATTGTGCACAGATATGTTGATGATCCATTTCACCGTTTATTTGCAGGCTTTCTTATTCTGAAACATTTTGTTCTCATGTATAGTTGGTATGCCATTTTTCATGCATGTACAAGAAAAGTTATTTATTTCAGCTGACAGTAATCCACTGAGGTTGATATCAACAAAATCTGATGTATTAGGTGTGTTCATAGACAGCTCGGATTCTTCCCTTCGGGCGACCATGTCAGGGAGTTCAACAGATCCCGAGCTCTACAAGCTGATTGATTTAAACAGAAAGAGTGATACTTCTGATGAAGAATTTAATAGCAGACCATCCTGCAGATTGGACAAGATGGACAGCAGCTTACAAGAACACATCGGAGGACCTAGCCCAAGCTTAATGGAATCACAACAGTCTCCAGTGAAGATGATTGGAGCTTCTCATAAACCAAAAGAAGTCAAGAGAAGTAAGATCAGCTCTAAGGTTTCATCAGGGAAGAGCAGCTCCAGTACAGAGGACAGCATGTCATCTGACAGTCGAAGAAGCAAAGCAAAACTTGGACGTATAATCAGTAAAAAGGATACTCCAGGATTAGGGAAAGCTCCCAGCATGAGTAAAAGGAGGGACATTTCAGATTCTAAGCTGCCCATTCAATTAGGTGCTCATCCAGTTGTGTTGAATCCTATTGGTTCAAGTTCAGCCACACCTACAGATGTCCATACATTGAAAGGTCATAAGAAGGGAACTTTGTCACAAGCCAGTGCAAAATATCAAGTAGCTCGCCGACTGGATTTCAGTCCTCCTACTGCGTCTAGTTCAGATGTGAGTTCTCCATCAGAAGAACCTGACAAGTTGCAACATAGGAAAGTTCCAAGAAAAAGAGCACCTACAGCTATCTTTTCCGAGTCACCATCATCTAGTGATAGCTTTGAGCAACAGATTGAGATACTCCAAGGACCGACTACTCCTTTATCACGTCCACCATCAGCAACAGAGCTTCAGGTGCCATCAACGCTATGTATATCTGGAGCTGTATCAGTCATTGGGTATGAGAAAGAGACTGATCTGAGGTGAGTTGTCAAATGATGCACATGTTAATAATGATTATCACATTCATGCGTAATAGTCATATTCATAATCATATGATTGACAGGACCTCTGAAGGATTGTGGGCTCTTTTATGGCATGGCAGGAGTTTTTTTCTCATTTTCCAGTGTTATTCCTTTTATACTTTAATACAAGATGTCATATAAACCAAACAGATTGCATGATGAGGATATGTGTTTGTCTAAAATTTGTGTAATGTCTTTTATGGCTAATGTGGGTTTTTTTTCACTTTTCCCATTAAATGAAATAGAAAAATACATATTTAAACTTTTATATAGGTATTTAAGTACATTAACTTTGTATATTCAGAGAAAGAGAAGCAGAAATATCTACATCCAGCCTACCAGCACCGCTTCCTACCCCAGACCTCCTTGCACCATCTCCATTCATGAGGAGGACAGGGCAGCCTCTTCCTCCTGTCATGGGTAAGTCATCTTCTTCATGCCAGGAACCACAGGTCACACCAGAACTTCCAACAAAGAAGCAAGTGAAGATGAAACAGGATTCCCTTACCCTCATGGGGGCAAAGGTAAAACGCCCCAAACCTACCAAGGATGTCTGGTTCAAACAGGATGAAACAGAACCTAAGGATATGCGGTTCACACCAGATCAAAGAGCTACAAAGGAAGCCCAGTTCAAACATGATCAAACAGATACCAAGGAAGTCCGATTCCAACTTGAGCCCACTACCTCAAAGGAGTTCCGGATGAAAGAGCATTCTTTAAGTAACAAGGACATAACAGTCAAAATGATTCATCTTCCCACAAAGAAGTAAAGTTCAGCCTGGATCCTTCATCCACCAGGCCTAGACAGGAACATCCTTGTGTCAATGAACCAATGGTGAGGAAGGACACCCCATCAGATCAGAGTCTTCATAGCAGAGATTCAAGGTTCAGAAAAGAAAAGTTTGATCCTCTGACCAAAGACTCCACATTTAAACAGGACCTTTCAACCACCAAAGAGGCTAGGTTCAGACAGGATCCTCCAGCCAAAGACTCAGGGTTAAGACTGGATCATTCTACCTCGAAAGAGACAAGGTTTAGACGGGATTCCACAGCAAAGGACTCAGGGCTAAGACAGGACTCTTCCAATGCCAAAGAGATGTGGCTTAGACGGGATACTCAAGAATCAGGTTCAGGTCCAAGAGTGGATACTTCTGTTGCCAAAGACACCAGGTTTAGACAATATCTTTCAACCAAAGACTCACAGTTAAGACTGGACCCTTCCAGTTCCAATAGGGCAAGGTTCAGAGAGGATCCTCAAAATCCTGCACAAGAGATGAGGTTGAGATGGGATACTCCAGCCAGTGACACAGAGCTAAGACTGGACCCTTCCACTGCACAAGAGATGAGGTTCCGACATGATTCTCCAGGCACAGACATGGAGTTAAGACTAGACCCTTCCTCTGCCCAAGAGATGAGGTCCAGACCGGATCCTCCAGCCACAAGCTCAAGCTTCAGACAGGGTCCTTCCACTGCACAAGAGATGAGGTCCAGACAGGATCCTCCAGCCACAAGCTCAAGCTTCAGACAGGATCCTTCCACTGCACAAGAGATGAGGTCCAGACAGGATCCTCCAGCCACAAGCTCAAGCTTCAGACAGGGTCCTTCCACTGCCCAAGAGATGAGGTCCAGACAGGATCCTCCAGCCACAAGCTCAAGCTTCAGACAGGATCCTTCCACTGCACAAGAGATGAGGTCCAGACAAGATCCTCCAGCCACAAGCTCAAGCTTCAGACAGGATCCTTCCACTGCTCAAGAGATGAGGTCCAGACAGGATCCTCCAGCCACAAGCTCAAGCTTCAGACAGGATCCTTCCACTGCTCAAGAGATGAGGTCCAGACCCAATCCTCCAGCCACAAGCTCAAGCTTCAGACAGGATCCTTCCACTGCCCAAGAGATGAGGTCCAGACAGGATCCTCCAGCCACAAGCTCAAGCTTCAGACAGGATCCATCTGCTTCAAAGCATGTACAATTCAAAGAATTGCCTGCCTCCAAGCAAGTTCAGTTCAAACAAGACATTACCACATCAAACACTCAAGCTCCATGGATGAGACGGGCCCAGGCAGAACCACAAAGTGCAGGCACATCTAGTCAGTTGAGAGCTGGAAGTACTCAAGTCAGGCTCACAAGGAGGTCTAGAGTAGAGAAACCATCCCTTCCCCCACCCAAATCATCCCAGTCAAAGAAAGGCAATTTCCCTCATGTCAGCAAACACTAGTGGGCTGTTGACACTGCTTCCCCTGTCTGTCAGCTACTGTGGCAACGTTGATATAGCTAGGGATTCACACTTCAGGCCACAGCCATGTCACCCTGGACAGAAACCTTGACCATGAACAGTAGTGAGTTTCTTGTCAGTATACTTGGTTGAAGAGTACATAATCATTTTTTTTGTAAACTGAGATGTCATTTAGAGAAGCTGGCAAATTTGGAATTGGGCAGTCCTATATGACAGAATGCATTAGGTATTTTACAATGCATTTTGAGGCATTTTGTCCTAACTCTGCAGGTCAGTCCCTTCAGTGTATTGTTCATTTTGGGGATTTAAGAATAGACCACAATAATTTTTACTTGCATAGTGGCTATGGTGGGTATAGGTAACAGGCATTGGGAAGTGCATATTCAGACTAGGTTATGAGTGTGTGGATGCCTTTCTGTTTCAGGATCACTGACATTGTGAAGCACATATTCCACTTCCATACTCCATTGCTAAAGTGGGTATCTTCCTGTGTTAGATCACAGGCATTATGAGACGCATATACAGACTTGGTTTATTATAAATGTGTACAGGCAAACCTTTCACTTCTTTGTACCAAGTGATTGCTGAAGTGGGTACCTTTCTATATTGTACCACAGGCATTATGAGTCATGTATTCAGACTTGGGTTGTTATGAACAGTCTGTTACCATTGCTGAAGTGGGTACCTTCCTGTATAAGAACAAAGGCATTGTGAGGTGTATATTCAGACTGGGTTTATTATGAACATGTCATTTCCATGTACCATTGTACATTGCTGTCCTTTGAGTCGAAACTCCAGCATGTGAGATTCACAGGGACAGATATGGTGGACACACTGTTGCGAGAGTGTGAAGCCCTGTCCAAATAGCAGCTTGCTCATATCTTGAGAGCATACATGGACCAGAAGCTTATTCATCCTTAGCCAGGATATATTGCTGTCTTTCCAGTAGGAATTTCAGGACTGATTTTGTTCCAGCATGTTAGATTCACACAGCCAGAGTTTAAAGCCACTTCGGTCACTTGCTTGCTCTGATCATAAGAACCGTCATTGACCAGACTGCAGTTGTACACAGCGATCTTAGCACTAAGTTCACCATTACCCCAATACCCAAGACTTACAACAGTCCAAGGTTGCTTTGTGCAATGCCTCCTACCCAGAGGCTTATCTGCAGTTTGCCAGGATACATTGAGTTATCCCTCCAGTGGGCATGTCATGTAGTGAAGTTACCGCATGTATAGATTATGTTTTTCAAATTATCTCTCCTTGTTTAAATGGACAATACTTAAGTCGACATTAATTCCAATATAACTAACACAACTAACAAAACTAACCCAATATACAGTTTCGACCTACTTCTACTGTACTATAATACCCTGCTACTAATACTACTACTATACTAACATTCACATTCTACCACTACCACTTATACTTCACTGAAATCCTACATTGACCAGTGGCTGATTCTTTCTTTGCCCTGATATCTGTCCCTGGCTGGGGGTTCCAACTGATATCTTGTCCCTGGCTGGGGTTCCAAATGAGATTATGGCCCAAGCATGCAAGATCCTCATAGTCAGTAATGGTCAAAATACTGGTGTTAGAGGGTAAAGCAATTTCCAATCACTTGTTTGTACACTTGTGAAAGCCTACATTGATCAGAAGCTATTTATCCTTTGCCCTGACACCTTGTTGTCTCGAGATCGGTGATGGTTTCAGAAGAGATTATTTACTAAGCATGCAAAATTCTTACAGACTGATGCGATCAAAATACTGATGCAAGAGTGCAAAGCAGCTCCAATTACTTGCTTGCACACTTATGAAAGCCTACATTGATCAGAGGCGTATTTATTCTTCACCCTGATACCTTGTTGTTTCTGGGTTTGGGTTTCAGGAGAGATTATTTACCAATCATGCAAGATTCTTACAGACTGATATGGTCAAAATATGGGTGCAAGAGTGCAAAGCAACATCCAGTCATATGAGAGCCAGCATTGACCAGAGGCTTGTCAAACTTTTGTCAGGAGACATTGTTGCCACATTGTTGTGAAGTAACCCCATCTATAGATTTCTCAAAATTCCTTTCCTCATTTCAGGATGAATTTAACCTCCTGTAACCACACTTAAATCAAATCTAATTCCAAACTAACACACAACTAACAATACTAACTCCATATAAATGTTTGGCCTACTTCTACTGTGTACTGTAATACCCTGCTACTAATACTACTACTATACTAACATTAACATTCTACCACTACCACTAATACTTCACTTCATTGACCAAAGGGCTTATTCATTCTTCACCCTGATATCTTGTCCCTGACTGGGGGTTCCAGGAGAGATAATAGACCAGGCATGCAAGATTCTCATAGATAGTTATCGTCAAACTACTGGTGCTTGTGTGTAAAGCAACTTCTGATCAATTGCTTGGACACTCATGAAATCCTACATTGACTTGTGGCCTATTATACTCTGTCTTGATACGTTGTTGTCCATCTGGTGGAGTTTCCGTGACAGGATAGGGGCCAATCATGAGCCAAATGATTAAAGGCTTGGTTATCCTCTGCCAAGATACATTGTTTCTCCACGTTGGGGATTCCACCACAGATTATGTACCCAGCATACACGATTCTCACAGACAGCAGTAGTCAAAATTCTGATCCCTAAGTGCAACAGAGATTCCATTCCCTTGCTTGCACACTTCATAATACCTGCATTGACCAGAGGTTTCTGTATCTGTCGAGGATGGGTGGGGGGGTAGCCTAGGGGTTAAAGCGTTGGCTTGTCACGCTGAAGACCCAGGTTGGATTCCCCACATGGGTACAATGTGTGAAGCCCATTTCTGGTTGCTGGAACATTGCAAAAAGCAGCATAAAACCATATTCACTCACTATCTGTCGAGTGCCAATTTGCAATGATATGTTGTCCCTCCAGTGGGGATTCCAAGGTTTCTGTGTGATGTTCTCAAGTATTCGTAACCAAGGAAATCCTGGTAAGTTTAAAGCCCTTTCCAATCATTTGACAAGAGCCTGCATTGACCAGAACCTTACCCATCCTTTATCATTATGCATAGTTGTCCATCAAAGGGGATTCAGTGGCAGAACTGCCCCAGTATGTTAAGGTTTCACAGACTGTAGCTAAAATACTACTGCTAGAGTTGAGTGTAAATCCCATTTCAGTCACTTGTTTGGACATCATAAGAGCCTTCATGCTTACCCATCCTTGCCATGATACAGTGTGGTTCTTGGACAGAATGGGATCTTAGCAGTACTCAGTTGAGACAGGATAAGATGACATTAAGTTATGAATGGTTCTTTCATCAGTGACTACTAGGAAAGACACAAAATCTGTCTAGTTTACCTGCAGCCTTTACCATGCACTCGGTCACTACCATCAGCCAAGCCAGTTTGTTTTTCAATTATTTCAACTTGTTTAACTTTCCTTGCAAATTTTTAGTGTGAAATGTGGGGATGAAGCTCACCTGGAAAGACTTTCTAAAGTTTTCTGCAACAGACACATTCTTGTGGGTTCTAATGCTAAATACCTTTTGACTTGAAACTTCATACTCTCACCATAACAGGTCCTTGGGACACATGGCTGTATATGAATAGTGTGAATTCATAATATTTATTTTTGTTTTTGGTTATATTTTGCAAATAGTTATTAACTTTTAAACTGCTCCACTCTTATTCAGTGTAATCAGTCGATATTATGTTGTCGATAAATTCCAGTTTGGGGTCTCAATTTGTACTTACAATTCATTTTTGGCTAATTTTTAGCCAAGTTGTATCAAAAATGTGAAAGAATCACAATAGTTTTGTTTGTACCCTGATACTAAAGGGAAAGCTATGTCAACATTAATGATGTAGGTGAGCTACAGTGTCTGTTTTTATTGTTGCTGACATAGGGAAGGGGAAAGCGTGATCTCAGTCTTTTACATCCATAATATCTATAAATATCTCTTGTTTTTGTGTTTGTGATTAAAGAAAGAATCTTTGATTGCCTTGCTTTTGCTGTTATTTAATTTGCAAGAATGTTATCTTTAGCTAATGGGTGTTAATACATACTCCGGTCTGCAGACAACTGCTCAGTACCACAGGGAGTTCAAAAATGATGCTTTGGTTGTATTATCTGTGTAGAGGTTGTACTGAGGTTATATGTACCTGGTTGTAAGGAGAATGAACTCCCAAAATCCATGAGCAATAGAGTACCAGTAGCTAATATGTTGAATTTGTGACTACCAGCATGTGTTGATGACAAGGCATCAGTACAGCTGTAAATAATATTGTTATTGTTATGATGAATATTGGTGCTATATGTGATATTTGATTGCATGAATTGTTTTATTGAGGATACTGTTATGTGCTGTATGTGTGAATAATGCCATGACATGTTGCAGATTTCTAGATTTAATGTAGTGATCATTTTCAGTCTGGAGATTGATGGGCCCAGGAAATTGGCATTGTATACAAAACTATGTAAAAGTACCTGATACTGATGGACCACAGATCTATCATACTTAGAAGGTAACAAATTTCATGTCAATGTTAATTTATGGAAATTTGTCCATGGTCCACTAAATATGTTCATGATGAAGTTGTGTTTTGAGTGATTGTTGTATGATGCAAGTGCTTATTGGGATGATACATTAGTGACAGTAGAATCTTGAATTTTAAATTATGAAATTTCAACATGCTGATTGTTGAATGTTGTGTAGATGATGGTAGTACTCTAATGTTGATGATTTTGGTTTTTAGAAATGTGATATGTACACTAGGTTTTATGATGATGATGATGATAAAGATGAAGCTTTAGGAAATAATTATGATGGATGTGATATTTATACCAGTCCCTTAAATGGTGCTGCTGCTGCTGCTGCTATTTGATGTATTCTCTAGTGCTAAAAGAAGTGTTAGTTGTTTTCATATGATATACCAGTATGCACTAGTGATTTTTCTAATTTTGGTGCTAATGATACAATCTTTTACATGCATGTGAATGTTTACTGCTGTTTATCTGGACTGTTTATACAGATAAGCATTACAGAATAAGATGATCATAACCATTTACCTATGTTATCAATCATGCCTTAAGTGTACTTTAGGTGTTTCCTTTCCTCACATTCTGTCCTTTACAGTCAATGTGTTCATTGATAATGACTTTTTGGGATAATCACATTTTTCTTTCTCCATGTTAAATGTGAACTCCCTTAATTTGATATTTTAATTCATGTTTGGATGAACTTTGCTCAGGTTCTGTATGACAAGAAATTTTGGAAATAGCATGAATATCACTGAAATTTGAATCTTCTCTGAAGAAGACATGTCATTACCTCATATGCTGGTGCCTTATTTTCAATAAAATATCCTTTTACATGTTACGTAGAAGTCATGTTGTTTATAACAAGATGATATAAACTGCCAGGTGACAGAAAGTGTACAATCATGTTTGAAGGTGACTACACATGAAATAAACAAGAAATGGTTAATTGATGGTAAAGTATTAGGCCTTAGGTTTGCACTAGTCTGGGAATGTTTTGATAAGCATTAAATTTTAAAATTAAATCCAATTTTCAAGTGTCTACTTTCTGTCACCAAGCAGTTTCTGAAAATATGCTCTATTGATCTTCTTGATGATAGATTTGTTTGTTTGCTGTGTAATACCACATTCTGCAATATTTCAGCTATATGGCAGCGGTCTGTAAATATTCAATTATGAACCAGACAAGTCTGTGATCAACAGTATGAGCATTGATCCACACAATTGGGATATGATTATATTTGATGACATGTGTCAACCAAGTCAGAGAGAGTCTGACCACCTGATCCCATTAGTCGCCTCTTATGACAAGCATGGGTTTCTGAAAACCAATTCTAACCCAGATCTTCATTGGTTAACAGTGAGACATTTTCATTCTAGCAAATGCAAACCTGTCTGGACACAGTGGCCTCATACGATTGGAACGCAACCTATCCATTGATCATTGTCCACAGCATTGTCATTGCTGGAACATGCTATTAACTGCACTTACAAATAGCATTCAACTTTAGAGTGAGAGAGTGTGCTTGTTTTATGCATCAGGCTGAAAATAATCTCAATGCTATTTATCTTATTACACATGAAGGTTTTGGATTGGTGAGTCTAGTAAATATAACTAAACACCAAATGGACCAATAATGTTTAAAGTAAAGTATGTTTAATATTTTTTACAGAAATAGTGCATGTATTTACTCTTTATGTAAGAAGGTTTTGTTTTCTGTTGGTTGGACCGCCTGGAGTGGTTAGCAAAAGGTCTTTCGATCCCCGACCCGCGTCATACCAAAAGAATGTGGTACGTTATGGTACGTATTAATGGGTACAACAAGGACTGGTCGGCTCGGAGTCAGTATGATTACATGGTATCTCAGTGGGCTATATCTGGGCTAGTACTGCACATCATATGAGCAAAATATTCTCAAGCACAACGTTAAACCCAATTTCACCTCACCTCACCTCACCTGCTGGTAGTGGAAGCAAACTTGATTCCAGTCTTTCCCAAACCACTGATGATTACTGATATCTAACACAGAAAGTATTTCACTTTTACCCAAGTCTGTGCTTGTAGTCTAGTTGTTAAATGTTCATTGCCATGTGGATGATTTGGGTCAGATTCTCAGTGTGTACAATGCGTGAAGCACCTTTCTGGTGTTCCCCACAGGGATACTGCTGGAGTGTTGCTACATGTGCCTTAAAATCATACTCACTCAACTCACAATTGCAGCACCAAAACCTGGACCGAAAGTTGGTGCCAAGTAGTGGGGCTTTGTTCCCTTTTACAGTTGCTATTGTCAAAGACAGTGCATGTTATAAATCATTGTTATCATGTAAAACATGTCAATAGTTATTTTAGTTTTGTCTGATTTGAGGTTGGACTTCATTATTTCTAATCTTAAGAAACCTGCTCAGGTAAATCAAAATATATTTAAACTATATTCATTTCATTTTCTGTTTAAGGCTTTTGATTTCAGTCAAATCAGTAAATAAAAGCAAACAAATAATGACACATCACCTTGACTGGACACTTTGTAGTGACTTCTTGGGAGGGCCTAACACCTAGATCAGTCTCCATGTAATATCAAAATGTTCCTGAAAGTACTTTAAAATTAATTGTTGGATTAAATGTTACCTGGAAGATATCAAGATAATTGCAGAATATCTGCAGAATTTTGTCTTTGTTGTGCAATGCTGAATCTAAACTATATCATGGCAGCCAGTAACCAATCAAGTCAAGATCAGACAGTTGACATCATCATCTACCCATTTAACAAAGTAACAGAGCTCCACCAATCCATTTAGCTTCCACTTATAATAGGAATATGTTGCTGGGAACCTGGCCTGTCCCCTGTAGGTTGCAGACAAGAGACCACTGGGCAGAGGGAAAACTTGGAGTGATTACCTGACATAACATATAAAAGTAAATACTAAGGCAATATTTGGATCTTTGTTTTATAACCTTGGGTGAAACAGTTTAAAGATCATAAAGAAGGGTGTTAACCTTAACTTATTAAAGTAACTTGATATATCTTTCCTTTCTTTTAAAGATATATTTTAAATAGTTTGCTCCCCTCACTGATATTTTAATGAAACTATGAATTTGCAATGTAGTTGTAATCTTTTTTGGCTGGTGTGTTTATTCCACTACCACTGACCATACACACTAGGAACTGATGAGTCTTTTCATACACACTAAACAATCCAATGATCAACATCATGAGCATCAATCTGTGACAAATCACTTGTTTAATGCTGCACTAAGCATTATACCAATTATATGGTGGCAGTCTGTAAATAATCCAGTCTGGACCAGTCCAATGATCAACATCATGAGCATCAATCTGTTTATTTCAATTGGGAAACGAGGACATTAGTGTCACGCAAGTCTTAAAGGTTCATGACCACCTGCTTTGATAATGAAATTTGAGGGGTTTATTAGAAAAATGTGGTGAAATATCTATAATAATGTTAATATATCTATAATATTTAAACAAAAACAGGTAGGATCGAACTGAATTGAATGTTGGACTGAATCATCTCATATCCTTTAGGTAGACAGAGTGATGGCCCTTTGATAACATAAACTAAAATAGCTGCAACTGCACTAACGATTTGAGAGCCCAAACAACAACGATGACACTTTGGTTCACATTCTCTATACATTTTCTTCGGATCTGAACTGTTTGTATACCATTCTACTTAAGTGTTCAAAGAAAAAACGTCGCTGATGGTCCCCTATACATTTCATGTTTGAACTCAGTTGACATAGAGGGAATGAGTGAATCGGGTTTTACGTCGCTTTTAGCAATATTTCAATATATACTTCTCTTCAAAAGTTTAGACTCACTTAAAACACTCACTATGTGTTATGTATATATATATATATGGTTACATCGAAGATTGATTTCTCCACTAACTTGGGGAACCAACTACAAACTTTATGCTGATGAATTGCACGAGGATCGTTCATCAAATTGCTGAAAGGCATGTGCAAATATCGTGCATGTGAACAGCTGCGTTGTGGTGTAAAGGTTTGTTAAGAATTCGCAAATTTTCACTGATTATTATTTTTCACTGAACTCATGACAATAATCTTTTCAACGTTACGAATTTGTTTTACAATACATCAGTTCATGTGTAAATAGTACCTTTAAACAGTATGGAATATCTTGCAAAATTTAGTTTCGAACAGTTGCCTGAAGTAAGTGGCTATATTTACACTAGTGAGTCTAAACTTTTGATGAGAAGTATATTACAACATTACCTGACACCAGAAAGGACCAGACCTTGTTAATACAAATGGGATTCGGTTGCCTCTGACAGGGAACATTCCTCAATGAGTACAGCGTCTTCACAAGAACCATCTAGAAACAGTTTGGCATGATTGTACATGTATTTATCAAAGTGCAGACAAGATTGATGATGCGCTTTGTCAAATGCGAAATGTGTTTCGTACAATCGATATCTATTTCTCTTTTGTCAGGGTGTTAATGTACAGGATCCTAATGAGGCGGGATGGTCGTTATAAGGACAGGCAGTGTATTAATTAATTTTGAACCAGAAGGCTTGTTCATTAAAACTGTTGCTATCCACATCATACTTCACTGGCCCTGCAATATCAATATAAACATGCACATCGGCCAGAACTGGTGTGATGCTTGGTAATTGAAGATGGTAAGTTATTGTCGCCCCTTGAAAACAATATAAATCAAACAAACACAAAAACTAAGATTTCTTTCCAGGTTGGTGAAAACACTGCTCTAATGTGTGGTCACAGGCATTTCGTGTTTAAGGGGACATTTGTGGACGGACTTTTATCGCCTAAATAATTGACTTCATCATATTCATGTGCATTAAATAAAGAACAAATTATCTGAGATTTTCAGACAGCCAGTCGGCATAGCTTTAACAATATATTACAGGTCCGATTCACAATCAGCTAGCATTTAGCCAGCAGGCCAGTAGCTGTTTCGAACGCTGAGGACAGGTATCACAGAGCAATGTCCAGATATTGCAGGAATACTCCAGCAATGCTAGATCTCTCCTGCACCCGAAATTACATTCCATTTAACTTTCTAGATCATGATGAACTCAGCCTTTGGCGTTTCATTTACGATATGACTTGTCTTTACTGAGATGCTCAGATTTGATCCATGGACTTTTAACACAACTGTCCAGCGAATGAAAGATTTGATGTTAGGACATTGAGGGGACACTGGCATCACCCTACTGAGAGCTAGTTCATCGTTGTTAAACACCACAGCAAGAATCCAGCTATATGATGGAGGCCTGTAAATACTTACGTCTGATAGCCCAGTGGTCGATATTGTGAGCGACGGTCCACACATTAGGGCAGAAATGACGCGAATCAACAAAGACTGATCACTGATAACCATTTGTTGGCCTCTTACAACCAGCAGTTGAAGCAGCAGAGGGGCACTTCTAATCCTAACGGTACGTCTATCTACGTAAAAGTTACAGTGCCACAATTGGTGAGCAATAGTTTGAAGCTAATCACAATTAATTACATCTAGTGAGCAACATTTTGAAGCTGACTACAATTAAGAACATGTAATGTTTTTATAAGAACATATAACTACAGAATGTCTTCGACTAAGCCTGGGCGAAGAAACAACTATTTCCTATGGTTTCTTGCAACCTGGATAAACTGTCCTCACAGTGTGGTTTTCTCATAAATACTAACGGACGAATATTTGCGTTGGCAGAAAAAAACATTGACTCCATCTTTTGTACTTAATTTTCAATTTCCAATATTGTCAGGGCCCATGGAACTGGTTTGGGTGTACTTTCTTTTGTTTAACGCCGCACTGAGCAATATCCCGGCTATATGGCGGCGGCCTGTAAATTATAGAGTTTGGACCAGACACTTCAGTGATCAACAACATGAGCATTGATCTGTGTCAACCAACTCAGCGAGCCTGACCACCCGATCCCGTTAGTCGCCTCTTACTGCAAGCATGGGCTGCTGATGACCAATTCTAACCCAGATCTTCACAGGCTTTGTAATTTCTATATAACAGATGTTGGTTATGTAGGAGTATTACAAACTGAACATTCCAACCTCCACCTATCATTTCAAACTTTGAGTGTTTGGTTAAGTTAGAATTGAACTCGCCCAAAACTTCACCCTCAAGAATGTGGACTCGCCCTTAGTTACGGACACCGTTGCTAGTCGTTTCCTCGACCGTCCGCGCATCCCCTATATATTACGTCACATAGACACAACGGTTTCTTCTGCATTGTCTCTCGTCAGAGAAACACCGAAGTTCTGCCTCTCCTCACAGAAACACCGAAGTTCTGCCTCTGGAAACTTCCAGCCCTGTGAGATCCCTGAGCTGTCTGCTGAATCTTTTCGGATGACTCGAACACTTGTGTCAGGTAAGCCGTTGTCATTTATTTATTTATATATTCTGCTTTATATTTTTTTTTTTTTGTGTGTAACATTTCTTAGCGAAGGGGAAATTTGTGAAAATATAATATAGATCTACCAGAATGAAAATTCGGTGCGGGCAGAACTGAAAATAATCCATCAAAATCCGTGGCCATCAGTAGAAAAAAAATGAAATTATGATCGTGATAATTTTTGTTTCATCATCATCTATATTACGAGACGTTTATTTACTTAACAGTGATAACAGTGCATCCGAATTTTTAAAAAAAAAATCATACAACCAAAGATTAATCTGAAACGTCGAACGCCATATTTAAAAATCACGCTTCGCGTAGGCGGGTTATGTTATTATGAGATGCCTATTATATCTCATATATTTCACACTCAGCTGCGATACAAACATATCATTTAATTCCTCGTGAATTTTAGAATCAAAAGATTAATGCTTTTTGTCACCATAGTAAAGTGTCTTTATGAAATCAAGCAAAATGTGGCAGCGATAACGATCGTTGTTCTCGGATCACCCCTCTTGTTTCAAATAAAAACGATTGAGAAATTAGATTTTAAACTGTGTATCATTTTCTCCTAGTTTGAGAGATCCATTGGATTAATATTTTGAGAATATACATGACAGTGATCGGTAGATTCAACACAAACTGTCAAAGTTTCCCTCTTGTGTGACTCCATGAATGACGGCAAATTACGCAAAATGACAATGGCATTTACCGACAATTTTACGTATATCTCTTGCTTATCATGGGCCCCTTATCATAAACACACAACGTAATACCAATACTTAGACTGGCAAAATGTGGATTATCAATGTATTATTATATACGATCCCTAAATGAAAGACAGTCAACAGCAAAATAGAATCTACCGGGTACCGATATCAGTGAACGCAGCATCTTCTGAAAATCGGTCACCGCTTGTCATGTCAAACGTCATTATTGTTGTACATATTTGGCAATTCCTTACAGATGAAAGTTGATTGAATAAAAGTACACATAATGTTAGCATGCAAATTGTCATGGTGACCAGCAAATCGCGCCACCAATATCCGCTCCTCTCCGACATCATCCGTTTACGCATCAAAATATAATGATTATTAATCAATGTGTCGGATAAATATGCGCTACTCTCCGACATCATCCGTTTACGCATCAAAATATAATGATTATTAATCAATGTGTCGGATAACATTGACTGTACTGCAGTAGGCTCACAACTTCTTGGATGTGTAAACCCCAAACAACCTTGCTAACACTCCGTCCTTTCCCAGGAGCGCGTCCTTTGGGACCCCTAGGTCTTACGACCACCTCCCTCCCCACGTCCGACCAAAGAATCAGCATTATCGAGGTGTATCCCCCCTCAACCGTCCTCCCCCCAAGCCCAGGCGTAGAGCCCGGAAACGCAAGCCTAAGGCTGTGAAGGTAGATCTCTACTCAGTAGAACTCATATCAGGAAATGTTACCAAAATGTTCCTTTCAAAATAATAATGATGAAGTAACACTTTACACACATTGATACGTTATGGAAGAATGCCCAGATTATTTAGTTATTTTCAGTGTGCAAAATATAGCATTAAGTTAGAAATAATTAGATATGGATCATTATTACAAGAAGCAAGTAGGCCACGTGTGACAAATATCTTAATAGGAATAAACTCAACACGAAGCATCATGTTATCTCAACTTTAACCTATGTCACTGAGAGATGCTCATTGGGAGATTCTGTGAGAGGCCAAGATAAGGTCAGAGTTATGGGTGGAGCTAATGAGTGTAGGATGGGATGAATAAACTAAACATGAATGGGAGTCTTGCCACACTGGCATTGGTTGGACTTTTTAAAATTCTGTATTGATCATAAACTAAAACTGTCATAACCTAGAAGTGTTCCCCTGTCAAGAAATCTGCTGCCTGCCCTCACTCCCCGGACTACAGCAAGCCCAGCTATAAACGTCCACAGGTAGGACCTCAGTAGCTGCTGCTGTGACCTCAGAATAATGTGTCCTTTTGTGTAGGACCTCAGTAGCTGCTACTGTGACCTCAGAATAATGTGTCCTTTTGTGTAGGACCTCAGTAGCTGCTGCTGTGACCTCAGAATAATGTGTCCTTTTGTGTAGGACCTCAGTAGCTGCAGCTGTAACCTTAAAATAATGTGTCCATTTGTGTAGGACCTTGAAATAACATGTTTCGGTAAGCAGCAGCTGGTACTGACACCACAGACTCTGCATACTGGACGGTACCTCAGAATAGTATATGCCATCATAGTGTACAGAAGTAGCTGCATCAGCTGTGGCCTCAAATAAATGTGCCCTTTCATGTAGGACCTTAGCAGCTGCTGCTGTGACCTCAGAATAGTATACCTAATATTGTAGGAATCAAGTATCAGCTACTCTGACCTCAGAATAATATGCCCCATAGCACAGGATCTCAGTAGCTGCTGCTGCAGCTTTCCTTGTGATGTATTTTCTCACACTTTTGAAATAACTTTCAGGAGAGGGGTCTCCGGGTTTGGTATGATGAGGACAAGGTTAGTATTGTCATTAATTCAATGTCAGACTATGGCTGTAAAACAAGCCTTTCCTTCAGTCTGTCAGTATTGTAATATGGCGCCTCTCCTATTCTTACATAGGGTAAATTTGGGTAAATTGCATTCCTCTTCTACGGTGTTCAGATACTTATGAATGACTCCACCCTCATGACCAGATGTTTTGACTATTTCAGGATGACAAGGACTCTCCTTCCCAGCATCCTTCCAACAGGAAGAGCCGTCACACGGACCACCTGGCTGAGAACAGTCTGGTTCCAGAAGACTATGACTCTTCATGTCTGCCTCCTCCTCCCAAAAGGAGGAACCGCCACACCAAGCTGAAGACAGACCACCGGGCCGAGAACAAACTGATTCCAGTCTTTGCCAGGATGAGCCTGGAGGATGTCCCCAGATCTGATGCTGCTGCTTCTGCTGCTTCTGTTGCTTCTGCTGCTGTTGCTGCTGGTGATGCTGTTGTAGCTTCAGATATTCAGGGGGCTTCTTCAAAGAAAGTCAGTATTTGTTCTATTTATTTTTAAGTCATTTTTTTTCATATTTCCATGATTATACAATTTTGTCTGTAATACGGAGCATGAATGATTAAGTAGATGCTGTTGTGAGAGTCGGTGGTCCCCTGATGGTCCTGCTATGATAACAACTATTGTGTTTTGTAAGATTAATGGTGCTGAATATGTGGATGCTGATTTGAGAGCCTGCTGTTCTCAGTGTTCTGCTGTGTGGGTTCTGTGTGTGATGAGAGTTCCAGCTTATGAAGATTCTGTGAGAGTCTTTTTTCCTGCAGTGAAAAACACTATGTTGTCTGTTACAGGTTCAGGAGTGTCCTCGCAAGAGGAAGCTGGATGACCTGAAGCAGGAGCTGAGCAACAAGCAGCGCAAGGTGGAGGCCTACCGTAGGGAACTCCAGGCCACCATTGAACAGAAGCTGAAGGAGCTGAAACAGGAAGTGATTGAGAGGGAGAGGAAGGAGAGGGCATCCTTCAAGGTTACCACGGATACGCAGAGTGGCAGACGCAAGGTGTGGAGGAGAAAGCAAGGCAACTCCTCAACACAGAAGGCTGCCCAGCCACACCCACTAAAGAGACTGCCTGACAACTCCCAGCTTCCAGGGAGCACAGAGGCAGACTCACAGTGACACGTCACTGGTAAGTGGGAGTGGCATGTTAAGTTTTCATTTGTTGATAGGTTAGGTATACAAGTAGGTATCTGAATGTAGATGGATGGGTGGTTTTGGTGAGTAGATTGAAGGTTTAGAAGAAATCAGTTAAAGTTGGTGAATGGGTGTATCTATGTAGATTGGTCTGATAGTGGATGAGTAGGTTTATGTATTCAGGTTGAGTGGGCAGATGGGTGGTATTATGTTAGTGGGTTGTTTTATGTAGGTGGGTTTAGTGGGTGGATGGGTGGTCTTATGTTAGTGGGTGGATGGGTGGTTTTTATATAAGTAGGTTTAGTGGGTGAATGGGTGGTCTTATGTTAGTGGGTGGATGGGTGGTCTTATGTAAGTTGGTTTAGTGGGTGGATGGGTGGTCTTATGGAAGTCGGTTTAGTGGGTGGATGGTAGGTTAGTGGGGTGGATGGGTGGTCTTATGTAAGTTGGTTTAGTGGGTGGATGGGTGGTCTTATGTAAGTTGGTTTAGTGGGTGGATGGGAGGTCTTATGCTAGTGGGTGGATGGGTGATCTTATGTTAGTGGGTGGATGGGTGGTCTTATGTAAGTTGGTTTAGTGGGTGGATGGGTGGTCTTCTGTAAGTTGGTTTAGTGGGTGGATGGGTGGTCTTCTGTAAGTTGGTTTAGTGGGTGGATGGGTGGTCTTCTGTAAGTTGGTTTAGTGGGTGGATGGGTGGTCTTCTGTGGGTGGTCTTATGTTAGTGGGTGGATGGATGGTTTTATGAAAGTGTTAGTGGATGGATGGGTGGTCTTGTTATGTTAGTGGGTGGATGGATGGTTTTATGAAAGTTTGTTTAGTGGGTGGATGGGTGGTCTTGTGTAAGTTCGTTTAGTAGATGGATGGGTGGTCTTATGTTAGTGGGTTTAGTAGGTGGATGGGTGGTCTTATGTTATTGGGTTTAGTAGGTGGATGGGTGGTTTTATGGAAGTTTGTTTAGTGGGTGGATGGGTGGTCTTGTGTTAAGTTCGTTTAGTGGATGGTGGTCTTATGTTAGTGGGTGGATGGATGTGGTCTTATGTTAGTGGGTTTAGTAGATGGATGGGTGGTCTTATGTTAGTGGGTTTAGTGGATGGATGGGTGGTCTTATGTAAGTTCGGTCTTATGTTAGTGGGTTTAGTAGATGGCTGGGTGGTCTTATGTTAGTGGGTTTAGTAGATGGATGGGTGGTCTTATGTTAGTGGGTTTAGTAGGATGGGTGGTCTTATGTTAGTGGGTTTAGTAGATGGCTGGGTGGTCTTATGTTAGTGGGTTTAGGATGGATGGGTGGTCTTATGTTAGTGGGTTTAGTGGATGGATGGGTGGTCTTATGTTAGTGGGTTTAGTGGATGGATGGGTGGTCTTATGTTAGTGGGTTTAGTGGATGGATGGGTGGTCTTATGTTAGTGGGTTTAGTAGATGGATGGGTGGTCTTATGTTAGTGGGTTTAGTGGATGGATGGGTGGTCTTATGTTAGTGGGTTTAGTAGATGGATGGGTTTAGTAGATGGATGGGTGGTCTTATGTTAGTGGGTTTAGTGAATGGATGGTCTTATGTGAGTGGGTCTTATGTTAGTGGGTTTAGTAGGTGGATGGGTGGTCTTATGTTAGTGGGTTTAGTAGATGGATGGGTGGTCTTATGTTAGTGGGTTTAATGGATGGCTGGATGTGTGGTCTTATGTTATTGGTTTTAGTAGATGGATGTGGGTTTAGTAGGATGGATGGATGGGTGGTCTTATGTTAGTGGGTTTGGTGAATGGATGGGTGGTGTTATGTTAGTGGGTTTAGTAGATGGATGGGTGGTCTTATGTTAGTGGGTTTAGTAGATGGATGGGTGGTCTTATGTTAGTGGGTTTAGTAGATGGATGGGTGGTGTTATGTTAGTGGGTTTAGTAGATGGCTGGGTGGTGTTATGTTAGTGGGTTTAGTAGATGGATGGGTGGTCTTATGTTAGTGGGTTTAGTAGATGGATGGGTGGTCTTATGTTAGTGGGTTTAGTAGATGGCTGGGTGGTCTTATGTTAGTGGGTTTAGTGGATGGATTGTTTTTTTTATGTTGTCTATTCAAGTAGAAAGTTGTCTTGTCAAGTGGGTTTTGTAGATACATTTCCTACATACATGTATTTATTTTTCTTATCAAGCAGCAACAACAATAAATATTTCATTAAATCTATAGCTGTGTTTGTTTTCTTGTATCAGATTTGTTAATACATGCCCTTGATTCAGCCTAGATTTTGTCAGTCATTTAGTTGAGTGCAGAAAACTTTGCTAGTACAGACTGCCTCTATAAGAAGTCTATTCTCAAGGAATGCAACTTGCCCTGAGGATTTAAACAGTCACATATTTGACTGCCTTGTACATAGCCAGTATAGGTTAGTACAGACTGCCTCTTCAGGCGTGTGTGAGATTGGTTTTACACCGTTTTTAGCAATCCTCTGTAGGAGGTGTACTTGCAATTTGCCCTAAGGAGTTAAACAGTCACGTAGTTGCCTGCCTTGAGCGTGGCCAGTACAACTTGGTACCCACTTGCGTCTTCAGGAGTGAACGAGTATGGTTTTACACCACTTTTAGCAATCCTCTGTTGGAGGTATACTTACAAGTATGCAATTTGCAATAAGGATTTTGACAGTCACATATTTGACTGCCTTGTACATAGCCAGTATAGGTTAGTACAGACTGCCTCTTCAGGCGTGTGTGAGATTGGTTTTACACCACTTTTAGCAATCCTCTGTTGGAGGTATACTTACAAGTATGCAATTTGCTATACAAGGATTTTGACAGCCACATATTTGACTGCCTTGTACATAGCCAGTATAGGTTATTTTGACAGTTTTGACACATACTTTGACTGCCTCTGTGGAGGTATACTTAGCAATCCTATTGGAGGTAGTATTTGGTTAAGGATTTTGACAGCCACATATTTGACTGCCTGTGAGCCATATAGGTTAGTACAGACTGCCTCTTCAGGCAGATTGGTTTACACCACTTTTAGCAATCCTCTGTTGGAGGTATACTTACAAGTATGCAATTTGCAATAAGGATTTTGACAGTCACATATTTGACTGCCTTGTACATAGCCAGTATAGGTTAGTACAGACTGCCTCTTCAGGCGTGTGTGAGATTGGTTTTACACCACTTTTAGCAATCCTCTGTTGGAGGTATACTTACAAGTATGCAATTTGCAATAAGGATTTTGACAGCCACATATTTGACTGCCTTGTACATAGCCAGTATAGGTTAGTACAGACTGCCTCTTCAGGCGTGTGTGAGATTGGTTTACACCACTTTTAGCAATCCTCTGTTGGAGGTATACTTACAAGTATGCAATTTGCAATAAGGATTTTGACAGCCACATATTTGACTGCCTTGTACAAAGCCAGTATAGGTTAGTACAGACTGCCTCTTCAGGCGTGTGTGAGATTGGTTTTACACCACTTTTAGCAATCCTCTGTTGGAGGTATACTTACAGGTATGCAATTTGCAATAAGGATTTTGACAGCCACATATTTGACTGCCTTGTACAAAGCCAGTATAGGTTAGTACAGACTGCCTCTTCAGGCGTTCGTGAGTATGGTTTTTACACTGCTTTTAGGAATCCTCTATAGGAAAAACGTAACTTGCCCTGAGGATAACCAGTATAGGTTAGTACAGATTGCTTCTGTAGGAAGTATACTTGCAACTTGCCCTCGGGAAAGAAAGTCACATACAGGTTAGTTGGACTTCTATGGGAAGTATTGTCTCCAAATATGAGTATGTAGTATCAGCTGAGAGTATATCTGAGACCCCTGTCACATAACATAAATTAATTTTGCATGCTCATTTGATGTATGGAAGTTATATACTCAGTCCAAGTGACTTGAAGTTGTAAAAGAAAACTGAATAATTTACTTCTTGCTTTTTTATATATGGTTCACAGATTGTTCACAATTAATTTGCTTGTTCAAGTGAAGAATGATCTTTTATCATTTGTCATGATATGGATGGATTAGATGCCTTAATGAGTGATGGTACTACTAGATTCATTGAGTTTAACTTCAAGACAACAGTGAATTGTGTCTAATTTTAAAATGTGTAGGAAGCATCCATCCTCTCCCATTCCACCTCCATCTCTCCATTCCCACTTCCATCCACCCCTTCCATTCCATTCCATCCTCCCTTCCCCACCATCCTTCCATCTCCTTCCTCCTTTCCTCCATCATCTCCCCTTTCCTTCCATCCATCCTCTCCTTCCCACTTCCATCCACCACTCCCATCCCCACATCCATCCTTTCCCTTCCCCACCTCCATCCTCTCCTTTTCCCTTCCACCTCCATTCCTTCCTCCATCTTCCATCCTTTCCTTCCATCCATCCATCTTTCTCCTTCCTTCCATCCCTTCTATCCCTTCCATTCCATTCCATCCACTCCCTTCCATCCTCCATCCATCCATCCCTCCCCTCCATCCATCCATCTCCTTTCCACCTTCCATCCACTCTCCCCATCATTCCATCCCTTCCTTCCACCTCTCCATCCCATTTCCTCCATCCTCCCTTCCACGCCATCCATCCACTCCTTCCATCCACCCTTCCTTCCATTCCATCCTTCTTCCACCTCCATCCATTTCCACTCCATCCCTCCATCCTTCCATCCTATTCCTTCCTTCCTTCCATCCATTCTCCATTCCTCCATCCATCCTTCACCTCCATCCATCCTCTTCCCTGTCCTTCTTCCTTCCTCCATCCACTCATTCCTTCCATCCACTCCCCTTCCACTTCCATCCTCCCTCCATTCCATCCATCCTTCCATCCTTCCATCTCCTTCCATTCCTTCCATCCATCCATTCCATTCCATCCTCCATCCATCCTCCTTCCATTCCATCCATCCTTCCATCCCTTCCATCCATCCATCCTTCCTCCATTCCTCCATCCATCCTCCTTCCCTTCCATCCATCCATCCATTCCATCCATCCATCCCTCCTCCATCCATCCTCTCCCTCCATCCATTCCTTCCTTCCTCCATCCTTCCATCCATCCATTCCATCCATTTCCATCCATCCATTCCTTCCTTCCATCCATTCCATCCTCCTTCCTTCCATCCTTCCTCCATCCATTCCATCCATCCTCCATCCTCCTTCCTTCCTCCTCCATCCATCCATCCTCTCCTTCCATCCATCCACTTCCTCCTCCATCCATCCACTTCCATCCTCCTCCATTCCATCCTCCTCCTTCCTTCCATCCTTCCTCCATTCCTCCATCCCATCCCTCCATCCATTCTTCTCCATCCATCCATCCCTTCCCTCCTTTGTCCACTCCATCCCTCCATCCTTTCCTTCCCATTCCCTCCATCCCTCCATCCACCATCCACCCTTCCTCCCTCCACTCCATCCTTCCATCCCTTTCCATCCATCCACCTCCCTTCCATCCACCATCCCTTCCATCCTTCCATCCATTCCTTCATCCATTCCATCCACCATCCTTCCATCCATCCCACTCCTCCATCTCTCCCACCTCCATCCCATCCTTCCTCCATCCACCTTCCATCCTCCATCCATCCACTTCCTTCCTTCCATCCACCATCCATCTTCCATCCATCCATCTTCCATCCATTCCATCCTCCTTCCTTCCATCCATTCCATCCTTCCTTCCATTCCATCCTCCTTCCATTCCATCCTTCTTCCATCCATTCCCTTCATCCATTCCATCCACTCCTTCCATCCATTCCATCCATTCCTTCCATCTCCATCCTCCATCCATCCTTCCATCCATTCCATCCATCCATTCCATTCCTTCCTCCTTCCATTCCACCTCCTTCCTTCCATCCCTTCCTTCCTTCCATCCATCCCTCCTCCATCCTCCCTCCATCCATCCTTCCATCCTTCCTCCTTCCATTCCTCCTTCCATCCTTCCCTCCTTCCATCCTCCTTCCATCCATCCTTCCATCCATCCATCCATCCTCCTCCATCCATCCATCCATCCATCCATCCATCCATCCATCATCCTCCATCCCCTCCTTCCATCCATTCCATTCCTCCATCCCTTCCTCCCATCCATCCTCCTTTCCATCCATCCTTCCTCCTTCCATTCCATCCATCCTTCCTTCCTCCATCCATTCCTTCCTTCCATCCTCCTCCTCCATTCCATCCTCTCCATCCATCCATTCCATTCCTTCCATCCTTCCTTCCTTCCATCCATCCTTCCATTCCATCCATTTCCATCCTTCCTCCACCTTCCTTCCATCCATTCATCTCCATCCATCTCCATCTCCTCCATTCCCATTCCATTCCATTCCATCCACCTTCCTCCATTCCTCCATTCCATTTCCATCCTTCCATCCATCCCTCCTCCATCCATCCATTCCTCCATCCTTCCTTCCATCCACCATCCTTCCTTCCTTCCATCCCTCCTCCATCTCCTTGTCCTTCCTTCCTCCTCCTTCCTGTCCTTTTCCTCCTTCCTCCATCCTCCATTCCATTCCTCCATCCATTCCTGTCCATCCATCATTCTCATTCCTCCTCCATGTCCTTCCATTCCATCCTCCTTGTCCTTCCATCCTCCCATCCACTCCTTCCACTTCCTCCTTCATTCCTCCATCCTTCCATCCTCCATCCATCCATCCATGTCCTTCCTTCCATCCCTCCTCCTCCTTCCATTCCTCCTCCATTCCTCCATCCATCCTTCCTTCCATCCATCCATTCCTCCTCCTTCCCTTCCTCCATCCTTCCTCCCATCCATCCTTCCTCCATCCCCTCCTTCCATTCCTCCATCCATTCCACCCTTCCACTCCATCCTTCCATCCATTCCATCCATCCATCCTTCCATTCCATCCTCATTCCTCCTCCATCCCATTCCACTTCCATTCCTCCATGTCCATCCATTCCCTTCCTCCATCATCCTCCTCCATCCATTCCATCCTTCCATCCTTCCATCCATCCTTCCATCCTCCATCCATTCCTCCTTCCTCCTTCCATTCCATCCATTCCATCCTCCTTCCATCCATCCTTCCATCCATCCATCCTTCCATTCCTCCCATCCATCCATCCTCCCTCCTTCCATCCATCCATCCTCCTCCTTCCATCCTTCCATCCATCCTTCCATCCATCCATCCATCCATCCTTCCTTCCTTCCATCCTCCATCCTTCCATCCTTCCATCCATCCTCCATCCATCCATCCATCCATCCATCCACTTCCATCATCCATCCATCCTCCATCCATCCTCCCTTCTTCCTTCCATCCATCCCTCCATCCATCCATCCATCCATCCATCCATCCATCCATCCATCCTTCCATCCACCCATTCCATCCACCATCCATCCATCCATCCATCCATCCATCCCTCATCCATCCATCCATCCATCCTCCTTCCATCCCATCCATCCATCCTCCATCCATTCCACTCCTTCCTTCCATCTCCATTCCTTCCATTCATCCTTCCATCCATCCCATCATCCATCCTCCATCCATCATTCCATCCTCCATCCATCCATCCATCCATTTCCTCCTTCCTTCCATCCATCCATTCCATTCCTCCACCTTCCATCCATCTCCTCCATCCTTCCATCTCCCATCCATCCATCCTTCCATTCCATCCATCCATCCATCCATCCATCCATCCATCCATTCCATCCATCTTCCACTCCTTCCATCCATCCATCCTCCTCCTCCATTCCTTCCTTCCATCCTTCCTTCCCTTCCCTTCCTCCATTCCATCCATCCACCTCCATTCCCTTCCTTCCTTCCTTCCATCCTTCCTTCCTTCCATCCATCCTTCCTCCATCCTCCATTCCATCCTCCTCCATCCTCCATCATTCCTTCCATCCATCCTCCTTCCTCCTTCCTCCATTCCATCCCATCCATCCATCTCCATCCTCCTTCCATCCATCCATTCTTCCATCCCTTCCATCCATCCCTTCCATCCATCCATCCATCCTTCCATCCATCCTTCCTCCATCCATCCACTCCTCCATCCTCCATCCTCCTCCATCCATCCTCCATCCATCCCCTCCATTCCACCCATCCATTCCTCCATCCTCCATCCATCCACTTCCTTCCTCCATCCATTCCTTCCTCTTCCTTCCTCCTTCCATCCATTCCCATCCATCCTTCCACCATCTTCCTCCATCCATCCCATCCATCCATCCATTTCCTTCCTTCCATCCCTTCCATCCATCCATCCATCCTCCATCCTCCATCCATCCTCCATCCTCCTCCCTTCCATTCCATCCTCCTTCCATCCATCCTCCATCCACATCCTTCCATCCTTCCATTCCTCCCTTCCCATCCACCATCCCTCCTCCTTCCATCCATCATCCTCCCTTCCTTTCCTTCCTTCCTTTCCTTCCTCCTTCATCCATCCATCTTCCATCCTCCTCCATTCCATCCATCCTCCATCCCTCCATTCCATCCTTCCATCTCCATCCTTCCATCCTTCCTTCCCTTCCATCCTCCTCCTTCCATTCCATCCTCCTTCCTCCATCCCCTCCATTCCCTCCTTCCTCCTCCATCCATCCATCCTTCCTCCATCCTTCCTTTCCCTTCCTTCCTCCATCCATCCTCCTCCATCCATCCTTCCTTCCATCCATTCCCTCCATTCCTTCCTTCCATCCTCCTTCCATCCTTTCCTCCCCCATTCTCCTCCTTCCTCCTCCTTCCATCCCTTCCTTCCATCCATCCTTCCATTCCTCCTCCTTCCATCTCCTCCATCCTTCCTTCCTTCCTCCATCCATCCATCCATCCATCCTCCTCCCTCCATCCATCCTCTTTCCATCCATCCATCCTTCCATCCACTGTCCATCCATCCATCCATTCCCTCCATCCTCCATCCACCCTTCCATCCATCCTCCCTCCATCCATTTCCTCCATCCTCCATCCTTCCTCCTTCCATCCATCCTCTCCATCCTTCCTCCTCCATCCATCCTTTCCTCCTCCATCCATCCTTCCTTCCACCCATCCATCCATCCATCCATCCTTCCTCCTTCCTCCATCCTCCATCCATTCCTCCTCCCTCCTCCTCCTTCCATCCATCCATCCTCCTCCATCCATCCATCCATCCTCCATCCATCCATCCTCCATCCACCTTCCTCCATCCTCCTCCTCCCTTCCATCCATCCTTCCATCCCTCCATTCCTTCCATCCTCCATCCTTCCTCCTTCCATCCATCCATCCTTCCTTCCCTCCTCCATCCATCCTTCCTCCATCCATCCATCCTCCTCCTCCTCCATCCATCCATCCTCCATCCATCCATCCTCCATCCTTTCTCCATCCATCCACCCTTCCATCCATCCTTCCATCCATCCCTCCATCCTCATCCACATCTTCCTTCCACTCCATCCTCATCCATTCATCCTCCCATCTTCTTCCATTCATCCTTCCACCTTCCTTCCATCCATCCTTCCATCCTCCATTCCTTCCATTCCATCCATCCTCCTTCCTCCATCCTTCCATCCATCCATCCATCTTCCTTCCATCCTCCTCCATCCATCCATTCCTCCATCCTCCATCCACCCTCCATCCATCCACCATCCATCCCTTCCTTCCTTCCATCCATCCTTCCTCCCATCCATCCTTCCTCCCATCCATCCTTCCTTCCATCCATCCATCCTCCTCCCTTCCATCCTCCATCCATCCATCCTTCCTCCATTCCTTCCATCCATTCCATCCACTTCCATCCTCCTTCCTCCATCCATTCCATCCATCCATCCATCCATCCATCCATCCATCCATTCCATCCATCCATCCATCCATCCATTCCATTCCATCCTCCTTCCATTCCATCTTCCTTCCATCCATCCATTCCCTTCCTCCATCCATCCTCCATCCATCCATCCATTCCATCCTTCATCCTCCATCCATCCCTCCTTCCTTCCTTCCATTCCTTCCTTCCATTCTCTCCTCCTCCATCCTTCCTCCTTCCATCCATCCCATCCTTCCATCCATTCTCCATCCATCCATCCATCCTTCCTTCCTTCCATCCCTCCTCCATCCATCCACCTCCATCCTTCCTCCTCCATCCATCCCTCCATCCATCCACTCCTTCCATCCTTCCTTCCTCCCTCCATCCATCCATCCTCCATCCCTCCATCCATCCTTCCATTCCTTCCATCCATCCCTCCATCCATCCATCCTCCTTCCTCCATCCCTCCTCCATCCCTTCCTTCCATCCATTCCTTCCATCCATCCATCCTCCCATTCCATCCATCCCTCCACCATCCATCCATCCATCCATCCATCCTTCCATCCTCCATCCATCCTCCATCCATCCACTCCATCCCATCCATTCCTCCATTCCATCCTTCATCCTTCCTCCCTCCCATCCATCATCCACCTCCATCCATCCATTCCTCCCATCCATTTCCTTCCTTCCATCCTTCCATCCTCCCTTCCATTCCATCCTTCCTTCCATCCATCCATCCTTCCATCCATTCCTCCATCCATCCTTTCCATCCTCCATTCCATTCCATCCTCCATTCCATCCATCCATCCATCCACTCCCTTCCTCCATCCATTCCATCCATCCATCCTCCATCCATCCATCCATCCATCCATCCATCCATCCATCCATCCATCCATCCATCCATCCTCCATCCATCCATCCTTCCATCCTTCCATCCATCTTCCATCCATCCACCATCCTCCTCCATCCATCCATCCATCCTCCATTCATCCATCCATCCATCCATCCACCTCCATCCATCCATCCTCCATTCATCCATCCATCCACCATCCATTCCATCCTTCCTCCTTCCTCCATTCCTTCATCCTTCCATCCTCCATCCATCCATCCCTCCATCCTTCCCTCCATCTTCCATCCTCCCTTCCATCCATCCATTCCTCCATCCATCCACCCACCATCCATTCCTTCCATCCATCCACTCCCCATCATCCATCCTCCATCCTTCCTTCCATCCATCCATCCATTCCATCCATTCCTTCCACTCCATCCTCCATCCTTCCATCCATCCATCCTCCATCCATCACTTCCCATCCTTCCATCCATCCATCCATCCATTCCATCCATCCATCCATTCCTCCATCCATCCACCTCTCCTCCATCCTTCCATCCATCCATCCTCCTTTCCTCTCCATCCATCCATCCTCCATCCTCCATCCTCCTCCATCCTCCATCCTCCTCCTCCATCCATCCTCCTCCCTTCCTCCATCCATCCTCCATTCCATCCTTTCCTTCCTCCATCCATCCACTCCTTCCATCCATCCATCCATCCATCCTCCTCCATTCCATCCACCTCTCCTTTCCTTCCATCCATCCATCCTTCCATCCACCACTCCATCCTCCTCCACCTTCCAGTCCAGTCCTCCTCCATCCTCTCTCCTCCTCCATCCTCCATCCTCCTTCCTTCCATCCATTCCGTCCATCCATCCATCCTCCTCCTCCTCCATTCCATCCTCCTTCCATCCTTCCATCCATCCTTCCTTCCATCCTCCATCCTTTCTCCACTCCTCCATCCTCCTCCTTCCATTCCATC